>NC_083104.1:59463900-59767900 GCF_949774975.1 Lagenorhynchus albirostris | reverse complement strand
TTTTGTCATAATTATATAACATTTAGAAAAGATTTTTATTCAGGTTCAACATAGTAATAAACTCTTTGTGAGTATTCACTGCGTGCCAGGCAAATGTGCAGGGGCAGAGGTATGATTAAGCTTTCAGGGTGAATGGTGAGGGGGGGCAACAGTGGGCAGAGATGTAAACAGTCCTCCTGCGCTGTGGTCTGTGAAAGAGCAGTGTGTCCTGGGTGCAGCGGTAGCACAGGAAAGAGGTGATGGACTTAGTCTGGGGACCGCAGAGAAGCCTTCAAGGAAGAGGCCAGCTCTGAGCTGAGTTTTGCAGGGCTCTTTTTGGATGTGAACAATCCCTTGACCTTGTCTTTTTTGGGGTGGGGGTTGGGGATGGGGAATAAGACCAGTATTAGTTGTCTTCATTTGTAAGTTGGCTCTTTGTTTCTTCCTTGTCCACACCCTTGGTTGATGTTTCTCTTCCCCGCCCTGTCTGTACAGGCAGGTGAGTACTGTCCAGATACCAGCTACTAATTCTGTACCTTCAAATTTCACTGCTTGTCTATTTAATTGCACACATATATCTGAGGAACTTGGCAGGGAGTGCAGAATACATCTTCTGATTTACATGCAATGAGAATCTTGTGTCTCAGAAATAAAAATCTTATTAAGGCTTAATGTTTTAATCCAGGTGACACAGAGAACTCTGTGAACTCAAGTAGGCAGCATATATAACATTGGAGTGACATGGAGAATGTTATCTGAAATGAGAGTATGTGTGAGTTCAAAACAAAAATAAAAACAGCAAATGAAAATTGTCCCCGACTAGTTGATACTAGAAATAATCAAGGAATGATAGAATTGAGAATCACTAAATGCACAGGTTTGGTTTCCCCTAAATTTTAAAAAAGGCACTAAGAATAGGAGTAAATGTTTGTGAGACTCTTGCTGTTTGTATAAAATCCTTTTTGTTTTTAATAATTTTATACATTGAGGGTGCATTTTAGAGCATGATATTAGGTGAGTTTCAGTATTTTCAGGCCTACATTTTAAATTAGAAGCCTATATAGAGTTACGAGACTTTAGTAATATGGAAGGCACTTAAGGTCTGGTTTAAAAAAAATTATGGTTGTCCTTGGAGCAGCAATGATTTTGTCCATATACAAGACTATATTTGTTGAGTTGCTAAGCGGTTAAGGGAACAGTGTCAGTGAGCAACTAAATTGAGATGTGAATGGGATGATAATCTAGAAAAAACAGACCTGAAAATGGAAAAAGATATAGAAGACAGATTTCTTTCTCATAAACTTGGAAACAGAAGAATCGCAAACAAGATTCGTAATCAGATAATCAGGTCCAGTTTTCACATTGACTATTAAAGGCTAAAATAATGGAGGGGAGGTGAAATAACATTCAATCTTTAAGGAAAAAACTAACTAATACAGCTTTGGATTTTGGCAGGGTGGCTATAATCCCAAAGAAAGAGAATAACAGTTTGCATTTACAGCCTTTTCTAAGTCTTTTGTAAGTACATTTTCATTAATCCTTCAGACTACTTTTGAGTTTTGTTTAAAAATTAAGAAGGGCTTCCCTGGTGGCGCAGTGGTTGAGAGTCCGCCTGCCGATGCAGGGGATGCAGGTTCGTGCCCCGGTCCGGGAAGATCCCACATGCCGCGGAGCGGCTGGGCCTGTTAGCCATGGCCGCTGAGCCTGCGCGTCCGGAGCTCCGCAACGGGAGAGGCCACAACAGTGAGAGGCCCGCGTACCGCAAAAAAAAAAAAAAAAAAATTAAGAAGGAAATCATTTCTACTTCCTAAGATGCCTGAAAAAAATTACATACTGAAAGTCATAGAAATTACTGCTTTACCTTGATGGCTTCAATGTTTTATATATTTCTCTCATTTTTTTTGTTTAACACTTTGGCCAAGGAATTTATCATTTGGCAAATATTTATCAGTTGCATAATGAGGGTTGGGCCTGAGGCAGTATGTTACATGTGCAGGTGTGCATGTGCGCGCGCACGCACACTCACACACACACACACACACAAATAAATTTGAAAGTGTGTTTTCCCCTTCAGTTCCAGGTGGTGCTGAATCATTCTTCTTAGGTCAGGAGCCTCTGAGCTTTATTTATTTTAGGTGGAGAATTGTCCTGCTTAGTGGTGGTGGTTGTGGTTATGGAGGCAGATTTCTGTTTATTAAGCACTTACTGGGTGCCGGACACTATTAAATTTGTTATATGCATTGCTGATTTAATCCTGTCAGTAGTTACTGAGCTGGTTATTAGCATGATTTTTGCAAATGAGGGAACTGAGGCTTTGAAAGGTTAAACAATTCGTCCAAGATCACAGTGCTAGTTAGTTGCTGAGCCAGAATTCTACCAGTGCACCTGAATCCTTGGTGCCCTGTTTGTGATCCTTCTTTGTGGGAAGTGGCACAATGATTCCTTTTTCCTTTTCTTTTTGGGTTATCATTGATGAGCATAAATGTGTCAGTCAGCACCTTACTGTAGAGCGATGGTAGGATTGGGAATTTTACTAGTTGGAAATATCTTAAACAAGTAGTTTCTTGCATGTTAGATTGCTCTGTTGACCGAGATCCTTTAATTCATTACTGTTTTAGAACAGGGACTTTGTAGTGTCTTTGTTTTAATTTTTATTTTTGTGACACAATATGATGTAATTTATACCAGCTCAGTCTTGGATTTGAAAATGTCAATAGATATTGCTGTTTCAGCCTTCTCTCTCAGTTACACTCTTTGTATGTTCACTCCCACTTTCCTGCCCATCCCAAAGCCCACCCACCCATGTCTTATATTCCATATACTCATCTTCTTATTGTCTCTTACATATTGTATGAGGGTTCAGGTCCACATCTTGTGTCTTTGCTTCTCTCATCCATATTTCTTCCCAGTATTTTTTTACTGTGTAACATGAAATGTTACATGTAACATGAAATTTACTGTCTTAACCGTGTTTAAGTGAGACAGTTGTATCTGGTTCTGAAAGTGCTGTGAAGAAAGCCCCAGTGCACTGCCCTTGCTGCTGTGGAACCCAGGTGGTTCTTTTTCTGCTTCTGGTGATGAACCACAGTTGTAGTTCTTAGTGCATGATCACAACTTTTCTCTTTTGTTTTTGTGGCCAAATATAATTTATGGTTCCTCCAGTCCCTAGTTGTAATTTCTACATGTACCGTTGCTAAAAGTACATAATACGTGAATGATTTTTTAAAAAATAATCTGTGAGTGGTGCTTGTTATTGGACTAGCCAACAATTTGACATTTATTTTGCCTTCAATAAGTTCTCACCTTCTAAAAATACAATATATTTGAACCCATTGTTTTACTTACAAAGAAAAAAATCTGTGTTAAATAGACTAGCATATCTTTTTGAAAAATATGGTATGGGACTTTGAAGGTTTCATATTATAGTGTTAAACGATTCATCTACTCTCTTGGCTCATTGTTTATTATGTTACTAGAATACTTCAACACATTTCAGACTTAATTCATAATTCAGTGTGTCTTGGGCGTGAATCCATTGTTCAGTGCATACACACACACACACACACACACTCTTACATACACTCTCCAGTTTTATTTTTTAAACTTTTCCCCTCATAACTCTTCTAGTTTATCACAGTGTTATGGTAAAAAAGATTAACAACCTACCGGAAGATGCAACTAGGCAGTAATAGGTAGTTTTTTTGTTTGTTTGTTTATTCATTCATTCCTTTATTTGCCTATGGATGTCCAATTGTTTCAGTATCATTTGTTGGAAAGGCTATCTTTCCTTTGTTGCATTGCTTTTGCATCCTCATCAAAATCATATTTGTGTAGATTTATTTTTGGATTATCTGTTCAGTTATAGTGATGTATGGATTTATCCTCTGCCTTTAACAGTCTTTATGACTGTACTTATATAATAAGTCTTGAAATCAGGTAGTCTGATTCTTCCTACTTTTCTTCTTTTTCAAAATTGTTTTAGCTGTTCTAGTTCCTTTGCCTTTCCACATAAATTTTAATATAATATTGTTTATGTCTTCAAAAAATCTTGCCATTATTTGGATAGAAATTGCACTAATCCTATATACCAACTTGGGAAGAATTGACATTTTTACTATGTTGCATTTTCCAATTCATGAACATGGTATGTCTCTCCATTTATGGGGATTGTATTTGATTTCCTTCATCAGTTTTGTAGTTTTCAGCTTACAAGTAATATACATGCTTTGTTAGATTTACAATAGGTAGTTTAGAGTAGCTTAGGCCTAATGGACAAGCCTTGTCTTCAGTTTAGATGATGTCTGTTATGTTAATATGTAGTTCTTCACTAAAGAAACATCCAAATGTTGATTATATTTTACTTTTGGTAGAGAACTTTGTTTAAGAATTAGGAGAAATTTGAATGCCGCAGTTCAAGTTAAGTACCCCTTGTTGCTTCACTGTAAGCTTTGTTAGTAGAAAACTGTTCTGTCCTTTATATGCATTGCAGGCTATTTTCTCTTTCTAGATCATCCTAAGGAAATTGTTAGAACTCCTATTCCCAGGTGTGTGTGTATGTGCACATGTGCACGCATACATGTGTGCGTGTGTGTGTTTCCCTAAAGGAACAATGCTAGTGACCTTCTTTGCTCTTACTAGTCTGTTTGCTTTAACTGTGCTTAGTATTTTTCTCTTTAAGGCCATCCTTGGCATCTGAGGCATTGAAACTGACATTTTGTTAAGAAATGCCTTACAATGGGGCCTCCTTTTCAGCAGCTGGGCCCTAATTCACTTAAGAATCCTTCACTCCTGGTTTCACAGTCTTGTTCTTTAAGGATCAGGTATACTTTTCCCATGACTATCAAACAGAAGCCATCAAACAGAATAGAAACTATTTGAAATAAGAGTGTAGGTTTTTTCACTTCTTAAAGATTTGCAGCATATTCTTGGAGAATAAGTGTAGTGAAGATTAGAATTACATATGCCTACATTATACCTTAGGTTAGTAATGTATGCAGGTTATATTTTAATGTTTATGATCTCTATTTTTTCTTTTTAATAATTGTTCCTCTTTTCTGTGATTGGGACTCTGCTTTTTATAAGTATTATGTTTGAATGTTTAAACTGGCTTCATTGAGGTATAAATTACATACATAAAATTCATCAATTTTAAGTGTACAGTTGGATGAGTTTTGACATGTGTGTGCGGCTGTGGGAACCATCACCACAGTCAAGATACGTAATATTTCCATCACCCCCCAGAATTCCTTGTCCCTTAAGCATTTAATCTCCTCCTTCTACACCTGGCCTTTGGCAAACACTCATCTGCTTTCTGTCATGATAATTTTGTTGGTTTTAGAATTTTATATAAATTGAACCATATAAATATCCTTCTGTATTTGACTTTTTTTGATCTGTATTATGTTTTCAGTATTCATCTATGTCAGTTCATATTTTGGTAGTTCATTCTTTTTTTTTATTATTGTGTAGTATTTCATTGTATGAATGTACCACAGTTTGTTTATCCCATCCCCACTTAATGGACATTTAGATTGCTTCTACTTTTTGGCTACAGTGAATAAAACTGCTGTGAACATTTGGGTAAATACCTCTGAATGGGATTGCTGGGTTGTAGGCTAAGTATGTACAAGGTATGTTGAATTTTATGAGGCACTAGGATAGAGTCTTTTGCATTTCCACCAGTAGTGTATGAGTTCCAGTTATGCTGCAACCTTACCAAAAGTTGGTATTATCAGAATTAAAGATTTTAACAATCCTAATGGGTGTGTGATGACATCTCATTATGCTTTTAATTTCCCTAATGACTAATGATGTTGACCATCTTTTCAGCCCTTATTTGTGATTCATATATCTCCATTGATAAAGTGTCTGTTTATATCCTTTTCACATTTTAAAAATTGGGCTGTTTGTCTTTTTATTGGGTTTTATGAGTTCTACACACACACACACACACACACACACACACACACACACACAGTTCTGTATATTATATATATACAGTTCTCTCTGTATAGAATTCTGTGTGTGTGTGTATATATATATATATATATAAAATTACGTCTGTATACACACATTCATATATAAATATGTATATGTGTGTGTTTTGTGAATATTTTCTCTGTCTATACTTGCCTGTTTTGTTTTAACAATTTCTTTTGAAGAGGAAAAATTTTAAGTTTTGATTAAGTCCATTTTATCAGTTTTTTCTTTTATGATTCATTTTCTATGTAAGAAATAGTTTGCATTAAATGGTCTTATTAGTTTACTAGGGAATGGAGAGAGTGATATAAGAGCCATGAGTCTCATATTCTGATTTCTTCAAAATATACCAACACTTCATAAACTTAGTGAAAGAATCTCAGTACTTACAAGCTTGCTTTTTATGGCCTATGTCATTGATGAAAGTTTTTTTGGGAATTACCTACCTGTTAGCTAAAAATAGGTGTCTGGAACACAGAGAGAGACCACACTAAGCCTTATAACTATGATATTGATCCACTCAAAAGTAGTAATTTGAAAGAAATGAAAGAAAATAGCAGTGAAACTCAAAACTGTGAAGGGACGGGCAGAAAATTTGGCCTTTATAGTAAATTTAATAGACAATACAATTTAAGAATGTGGATGATTGACAAAAACTTAGAGGAGAAGGAAAAGTGGAGGAGAATAAGTTTGAATTGACGTATGTTTTGGTGGACAAAAGAAAATGTGAACTTTTTAAAAAAAAAATATATATTTATTTATTTTTGGCTGCGTTGGGTCTTTGTTGCTGTGTGCGGGCTTTCTCTAGTTGCGGCGAATGGGGGCTACTCTTCGTTGCGGTGCGTGGGCTTCTCATTGCAGTGGCTTCTCTTGTTGCGGAGCATGGGCTCCAGGCGCTCGGGCTTCAGTAGTTGTGGCACGTGGGCTCAGTAGTTGTGCCTCACGGGCTCCAGGGCACAGGCTCAGTAGTTGTGGTGCACGGGCTTAGTTGCTCCGTGGCATGTGGGATCATCCTGGACCAGGGATCGAACCCGTGTCCCCTGCATTGGCAGGTGGATTCTTAACCACAGCGCCACCAGGGAAGTCCCGAAAATATGAACTTTTAAATAGAACCTTGGTGTATATCTTTTTCATAGTAAGTAAATTCATTTATAACCTCTTTGTTCCCACAAAACATCTGAGGCAGCTTACACAAAACACATTGATTAAAATAGTTAAAAAAAGAAAAAGGAAAGAAAGTTAGGACAAATGAACAAATCATAACTCTCAAGTGTCAATCATAGGATTGAGCTTTGTATTTGGCTATAAGCTTTCTGGGAATAAAGGCAAAAAGGAAACCAGTCATTTACATAGAAAGGAGGGGGCTGTACCATTTTCTGAAATCCGAGACATAAGAACTGTGCTGTACCAGATGAGTAAAAATTTTTACTGATGGAGGATGTATGAGTTAATATAAAAAATTTAAATCACCAAAATGATAAAATCTTTCAGTATATTTGAGACTCTAACGTTAAACACTGTAGTAGACATAAGTGATTTGAACTCTTTTTTTTCAATTTTTATTTATTTAATTTATTGAAGTATAGCTGACATATTAGTTTTAAGTATACAACATAGTGATTTGATATTTTGAGAGATTATACATCATTCAAAGTTGTTATAAAATATTGACTGTATTCTCTGTGCTGTATATTACATCCCTGTGATTATTTATTTTATAACTGGTAGTTTGTACCTCTGAATCCCCTTCACCTAGTTTGCTCTTGCCTCTACCCATCTCCCCTTTGGTTTGTTCTCAATATCCATGAGTCTGTTTCTCTTTTGTTACATTTATTAGTTTTGTTTTTTAGATTCCACATATAAGTGAACACACGGTATTTGTCTTTTTCTGTCTGACTTATTTCACTAAGCATAATACTCTTCAGGTCCATCCATGTTGTTACAAGTGGCAAGGTTTCATTATTTTTTACGGTTGAGTAATATTTCATTATATATATAGTATATACCACATCTTTATCCATTCATCTGTCATTGGGCACTTCCATATCTTGGCTATTATAAATAAAGCTTCTGTGAACATAGGGGTGCATATATCTTTTCTAATTACTTTTTCTGTTTTCTTTGGAAAAATACCCAGAAGTGGAATTGCTGGATCATATGGTAGTTTCATTTTTAATTTTTTGAGGAACCTCCATACTGTTTTCCATAGTGGCTGCACCAATTTACATTCCCACCAACAGTACCCGAGGGTTCCCTTTTCTCCACATCCTTACCAACACTTGTTATTTGTTGTATTTTTGATAATAGCCATTCTGACAGGTGTGATATGATATCTCATTGTGGTTTTGATTTGCAGTTCCCTGATGATTGGTGTTGTTGAGCATCTTTTGATGTGCCTTTTGGCCATCTGTATGTCTTCTTTGGAAAAATGCCTATTCAACATATGTATATGTATAACTGAACCACTTTGCTCTACACCTGAAACTAACACAATATTGTAAGTCAACTGTACTCCAATGTAAAATAAAAATCAAAGGAAAACAAAAGAAAAAAATGAAAAAAGAAAAAAGAAGAAAAATGCCTATTCAGGTTCTCTGCTCATTTTTAACCAGATAATTTTTTAAACTCTTTTTTATACATCTTGGTATTTATGTACTTATCCCATCTTTCTGTTGTTCATTGAGAAGATACTGTACTCTCAGCATTGTTGCCAGGGCTTTGAAAGGATACAGAGGCACTTAATGTTGTCCCTGTAACTTGAAAGCTTAAGTTCTAGACAGAAAGGCAAATGAACACAGGAAACACTTAGAAAATAATTACACATAAGCTCAAAGGTACTTGCTGTAAATACATTGATGTGGACTGTTACTGGATCTGGGTCTTGATGTATTTGGCTAAGTGGGAAATAAGTTGTGGGGTTGGTAGGAGTTCTGCTGCTGCAAAGGTGAGGTGCACCTGGGCTTCATCCTTTCAGTTCAGTTCAGAGCCCAAACAACATTGGACTGGACAATCAGAGGCCACTTTCATACCCTCTGCAAAGGATAATCACAACTGATACCCATTAAAGAACATGAATATTAACATGAATATTTTTATGACAGTTTAGAAACATAGATTGAAAAGATGAGATGGTTCTTTTTCATCTTTAAACCCTCAGTGTTTACCATATTACTTTGCGTATTATAAAGACTTAATAAACATTTATTGAATGAATGACTAAAAAGAAAAATGGGGAGAGAGGTGTTCTATAACCATTTGTAAGAGAAGTAAAATATTAATCAATAAAAATAGAAACCTTTTTAAAGAGTTTTAAAAAAAGGATTGGATGATGAGAGCTGTTAATTTTTCTAATACAGTTATGGTGACAACTTGTCAGTATTGTGTTTGTTAGAATCTAGTTTATCTTTGGGACTTAAGTGAAACAATACTAATTTATAGAAGTTGTATGTACTTACAAAATAATCCCATGTGTGAAGTCACTTGTCACTAACCTGGCAAAGAAGCCACAGATTTCGAATAGCTGAATGTAGTTGCAGGTGAAGCATTGCTCCTTAATTATCAGAGTTCTTTTATTACCTTCTTTATTACCAGTCAATTTGCTGGACTGTTAAATATTTGATATTTCTGGCACCTAGTATAGTGTCCAACAGCATATATGCAGTGTGTAAACAAATGTTTCTTAAGTGCTTTCTACATATGGGATGTGGAGTAGAAGTGGTTTAAGACAGGATTCATTTTTTTTCTAATTTATTTTTTTAAAAAATTATTTTACTGAAGTATAGTTGATTTACAATGTTGCATTAATTTCTACTGTACAGCAAAGTGATTCAGTTACACATATATATACATTCTTTTTCATATTCTTTTCCATTTTGGTTTATCATAAGATATTGAATATAATTCCCTGTGCTATACAGTAGGACCTCGTTTATCCATTCTATGTGTAATAGTTTGCATCTGCTAATTCCAAATTCCCAGTCTCCCCACCCGCTTTGGCAACCACAAGTCTGTTCTCTATGTAAAACAGGATTCTTGATACAAGTAGCTTATGTACTCTTCCAGTTGATATGAATAGATACACAAATAACAACTAGTATAGCATTGTAAAAACATAATTCAACAGCTATGCCAGTTTGGAGAAAGAAAGGGATCTCTAATTTGTTAAAGGAAACACTGATTAATCTTTAAAACAAAGATAGAAATTCATTAATTTATTCAGTCACTTTTTACTGGTTAAAAAAAGAAAAGGAAGCATGCATCTTTTTGCACTTCTTTTGACAAGTATGTGTGCAACCATCTAACGCCTTGCTAATCCGTTTGAACACAAAAATTGTAAATCATTATTTTAACAGGAAGTTAGCCTTTTGCAAATAGGTGAATATTTATAGCCAGAAGGTTGCTACAAGGCAGCTCTTATAGTGTCAAATAAATGCTAAAAAATCCTTCACCAAAGAATAGGAGGTATTTATAAATAAGAAGGCTTAAAAATGTCCATATACAAATGCCATAATAGTAAAATTGAGTGGAGAAGATAACTGGGCAGAAGACCACATTTACACTAGACAAAATGTAGGGGAAATTTTAGGGAGGAAACTCATGTAGGGAAAATTTCTATTAGTCAAAGGGGATTTTAGGTAAGAAATCTAGGTCTAAATTAAAAAGATAAGGGATGAATTTAGAGGGAGGATAAGGACTGAACCTTGGGATAGTAATGAGATAAGGTCATGTTACCTATACTTTTAAAATAATTAATTAATTAATTTTTGGCTGTGTTGGGTCTTCATTGCTGCATGCAGGCTTTCTCTAGTTGTGACGAGTAGGGGCTACTCTTCGTTGTGGTGCACGGGCTTCTCATTGCGGTGGCTTCTCTTGTTGCTGTAGGCGCGCAGGCTTCAGTAGTTTCAGCACACGGGCTCAGTAGTTGTGGCTCATGGGCTCAAGAGTGCAGACTCAGTAGTTGTGGTGCATGGGCTTAGTTGATCCGCGGCATGTGGCATCATCCAGGACCAGGGCTCGAACCCGTGTCCTCTGCATTGGCAGGCAGATTCTTAGCCACTGCACCACCAGGGAAGTCCCTCCTATACTTTTATATTCTTACTCATTCATTAATATTTCATGATAGCCGCCTCAATCCACAGTCTGTAAAGAGCAACTTAGGAAATATTTTTCGTACTTAAGTTTGCCTAGTTGTCAGAAAAGAGATAACTTATTTGCTTGCCAAACCTGTTTTTTTTCCCAGGTATCTACTCATACTCACATGTACAAGTGATGAGGATGATGGGGAGCCAGTTGTAGGTCTCCTTCCTTCTGAGGATGTGCCTTAGGGCACTGAGATGAATTATTCTGGAGCACATTTTCCACAGTGCTTTCTGTATTTGTACACAGTTTACTTCTCTGAGATGTTCAGTTTTCCAAAGAATTAAATATTTGATATGAATTTTATATGCACATGAGTTGGTGGAGGTGGCACAAGGTGGGCTTTGACGTGGGAGAATTTGTGAGGACACGGGTGCAATATTCAGGTTTGAAGTTCTGAGAACCCAGAATGGATAGAAGGAGAGGGGGGAGTGTGAGCCACGTGCCCTTGAGCTTGGCCGTTGTTGGGGAAAGGCTGGCCCAGGAGGACAGGGCAAGGAGAGTGTGGGGAGTTGCCATCAAAGTCTAGTGTCCAGAGGGTACATAGCACTCAGACTTACTCCAGACTGATGTCAGTGTCCAGGATGGTTCACTGGTGTATGAGATACAACAACATGAGTGTCTTCTTACTGCCAATGCTGCCAGGTCTGTGGTGACATTGATACAGTTTTGGGTTGTCTCCTTGTGTGGAGGAGGAAGTAGCTATGGCTGGGGGAGTGGATGTTGGTCTCAGGAGCAAGGGTGGTCTCTCCGGGCCTGGTGACTGGCAGTACCCAGGCAGGGAATTTGGGCTCCAGCCAAGCGATCTGGGCGCCGGAGTGGGTCCCATTCCAGTAAGTGCATTGAAGTGAGCTCGCCCCAGTCTGGCAGGGTCTTGGACAGAACCCTTGTGGGCCTGGAGGCAGGGGCAGGAAGGACAGGTGGGATATAGTAGTATTTGCGTTTATATTTAACCTCACTTTTTGAATAGTCTTTTTATATTTGGGCAAGTTTTCCCAATATAGATCTAGCCTTGCTAATGTAGGAGTCAGTCTTGCCAATATGGAAAGCTGTACTCAAATTTTCATCCTCTTTTGTAGCCAGATTTATAGGCATATGACTTAGACTTAACCTGTTAGACTCACTTCCAATGAGACTTCGGTTAGAACTGAAGAAGCAGATTCTGCAGAGAGCTTCCACTTGTGCTGGTGGAGGTGGGGGGTGGCAGCAGGGACTTCCCAGTGGTCGATTGCAGTGATGGCCATTTTCTAATCACTCCTGTATTGTGACATGGTTGGGACTTTGTTCCTGGAAGCTTAACTTTGACCGTATTTCTTCATCTTCCCAATGATTTTGTGAGATGCCCAGTAATCTCTTAAACTCCTTTTCTGCTAATCAGCCAGGGTCAGCTTCTTTTGTGTTCAACTAAGGGCCATGGCTGGGCCTGGCTTACCTAGGAGATAAGGCAGCAAATGAAGACAAGGCTTCATCAGAGTCCACCTAGTAACTGGCTGCAGCTGAGTGTGTGGGGTCAGCCAGTCAGTACCTGCTGCTGAGTAGGAGTGAAGCTGGCTAGGGATTAACTTCCACATCCACCAGGACTCATTTCAGATTGCTTTTTGGGGGTGAGTTGGAACAGAAATGGAAAACAACTGTGTTGATAATTGGTCTGTTTGGCTATTGAGTGTATGAAACAGTGATTTTAGTTTTGGATATGTTTAGTTTGAGGTTCCAATAGAATTACTCATTTTTGGAGATATCTGGCATGTAACTGGAAATGCAGTTCTAACATTCAGAAAAGCGATAGGTGATACAAGTGATTTATTCAACTCACGGTTCTTTCAAGGCTCTGTTGAAGTTGGATGAGAGCAACATGGAATGAGGAGAGGAGGGTTGAGGGCAGGCCTTGGGGAGTGTTCATACTTGTGGGGAAGATTGGGGAAAGAGAGCATGAAGAAGCCTGGAAAGAAGTGTTCTGGAAGGATGGAAGGGAGCTCAGTGGGTATGCTGTTGGGAAGCTGAAGGGAGGTAGAGAGCTCCCAGGAGCAGGTAGGAACCAGCTCCTACGAAGGGCGTAAAGATAGAGGAGAGGCCTTCGGTATTTTTGTGACTTTGGAGAAAGTCATGGAAAATAGAATAAAACCTTACAGTAGCAGAGCGAAGGACTGAGGTAATATCTGGAACAATAGAGGTTAAGTGGAGATTCTGGTCAGATATTGTTAGACAGATTTGGAATCTAAATCATAAAATAAACTATGAAGCTAGGGAACAACCCATATCTTTGTCCTTAACAGTTTTTTATCAGGAGTTTTTTTAATCAGGTTATTAATAAGTTCATCTGAGTCATTGCACCGATGTATCATATCCTTTTGTTTTAATGAGACAACAGCTCTCTAGTGCGGAAAATTTGGGAAAATATTCTGCTTTACGATTTTAGTGTTCATTGAACATTATTATGTAAGCTGTAAACAAATGTTAGAGAACTTAAATGTTTGTGACATCTGTGTTTTTATCATGAATGTTAGGTGTTCTCTTGTATTACAGTGATCATTGTTAACTGTTTGACCTCGCTCTATATTTCTGCCAGACTATTCAATGATAGCTATTTGCATTCTGTCTTTTCTTCCTTTTTTTTTGGTGATATGCGGGCCTCTCACTGCTGTGGCTTCTCCCGTTGCGGAGCACAGGCTCCGCACGCGGAGGCTCAGCGGCCATGGCTCACGGGCCCAGCCGCTCTGCGGTATGTGGGATCTTCCCGGACTGGGGCACGAACTCATGTCCCCTGCATCGGCAGGCGGACTCTCAACCACTGCGCCACCAGGGAAGCCCTTTTCTTCCTTTTATTCTAGTTTTTCCCCATCCTCATGAACAGTGACTTCATTATTATTGAATGAGAGGCTTGACTGCTGTGGTTGGTTAGAACCTCTGCGGTTCAAGATTTTCATTTTTTCTGCATTTTGAAGTGCTGTCTTTTTATATTTTCATTTTCTCTATTTTAAAGAGCTGTCTCTTTATGTTTGATATTCTGATAGAATTATCTACTGAAAATGAAAGTCTGTGCTCCTTGAATTCTGGATTCAAAATAATCATCTAGAATAGATATGATACTAGAGCAATATGAAAGATACCAAGATGCCAAACTTCACTTACAAAGGTTTATTATCAACAAGACTGGATCTTGATTTGTACCAGTCTTAAAAATGTATCTTGCATTGTAATTTGAGCTACGGTATTTCATCAGACATACAGTTTAAATTTATAGGATCCTATTTTTTGCCTTAATTCATGTCATCAAATAGAAGACACTAAATTCAAAAAGTGTTTCTTAAAATAAAGATATATTTATATGTTCTGTCATTATTTTTGTGCAGTGTTTTAAAATGAATTGTTCTTAATTTGTGGAAGATGATCTGAATATAATTACATATCATAGAACTTTAAGGATTCTTCAGTGGTCGTCTAGTTCAGAATCTAAACCCTCCTATAAATTATTCCTTTATGTACATGAAAGCTTAAAGTATCTTTTAGTTATTGGTTTTGTCTGTGACCTGATCCTAGGCAGCATACATGGTGGTAGAGTTAACTCCTGCCCCGTCCCCAAGATGAAGGAGGTGAGGCCCGGCAAGGCTGACTTGCACCTGGGTGGCATCTGGTGAAGAATGGAGGTCTGCTAGGGGTTTTGAATTCCTACCCTGATATCTGTCTTATTTTAATAAATTATTCTGACAGAGATGTTTATAAGATAATTCACATGTCTAAAAATTAAATATTTTTAAAATGTTTTTTGTCAGTAGCTGTATTGAGTTTGGTAACTACTGAAATACAGAATTTTTTTTTTTTGCGGTACGCGGGCCTCTCACTGTTGTGGCCTCTCCCGTTGCGGAGCACAGGCTCCGGACGCGCAGGCTCAGTAGCCATGGCTCACGGGCCCAGCCGCTCCACGGCATGTGGGATCTTCCCAGACCGGGGCACCAACCTGTGTCCCCTGCATCGGCAGGCGGACTCTCAACCACTGCGCCACCAGGGAAGCCTCCAGAATTTTACTTAGACACCAAGTTGCTATACCAAAAAAAACCCCACAAAACTTTTAAATCATTTTATTAGAACTCATATGTCAGAATTCAGTGGCAGTAATACCATTTACATTTTTTCTTGATGGGATTTCCCTGTAGTGTATTGCTAGTCTACAAATGACAGCATTTTATGCTAAACAGGTTTTTTTCCTAGATGCAGCAGAGCTCTGTTTACACTGTGACCTTTCAGAATAAATTGGCAAGCATGTCAAAGCTAAGAAGTGTTGGAAAAACAGTTTCTTGGCAGTGAATCTTTGGGATGCTCCATTTACTTGAAATTTTAAACAATGAGCTAAAGGACCATGTTGAAGCATGAATGTTGCAAAATGATGATTAGTGAGGAGCTTGTCACTTGGGATTCACTTCAGGTCCTGTTTACAGTGTTAGCCCAGAGTTACTCCTTGTAACACAAATGGATGATTTTTATAATATGAACACACAAGGTTAGTATAGTAAGGTAGTAATTAAGCAACACAATAAAAGCCTCATGTCCTTTGCCTTTTTCACTTTGAAGTTGACTTGTTAGCCTATCAGAAAGCTTATTTTCATTTCTTCATTAGTGTTGTACTGAGGTTTTGAGGTATTCTGACAATTTATATTTATTATATATATGTATATATATTCTTTTTTTGTCTGAAAAGTTCTAGGTTTAGGAACATATTTTAATAGACTTTTATGTATTTTCACATAGTTCATCATTATTCAAATAAGCATGTATATAAACTTCATTTTAGGCCAGTGAGCTGAGAAATGCTGCAGTTGATAATATATAAAATTAAGCAGGATCAATATGTTGATGGTTAACACGGAAGAAATCTAAAAGTCCCCAGTGCCAAATATGAGACAACACAAACTTTACATTAGACCCTGTTGTCCTGAATGGGGTTGAGGGTAGGAACCTTGACATTTGGAACAATGTGAATGTAGTGGGTGAGGCTGTGGTGAAGTCGGGAAACCTGAGGGCAGCAGAATTGGGTCTGGTAAGATATCCACAGTCACTGGGCTGTAGGATTTAAGTTAAAGATATAGGGCCTAAGTCCTTTTGAGATAATTATGGTGAAGGAGCAAACTAAGCTTGGTACGTGCAAAGCCAGGGGAAGCTTCACGTTGCCTGAATGAACAGTTTAGTGCTGAAGGACCAGGGCTGTCGTGGAGTAGCTCCTGGAGCAGTGCTCACTGTGGGGAAGGGTGCAGGTTAGTTCAGTAATGGTCCCACAAGCCAGACAGTCAACCGGTTAGTGCAGGAGCTTGAAGAGTCTGTGTCTGAAGGTGGACTTAGACATTTTGGCTCTGTTTGGAGGTCCTTCTTGTGTGTGCCTGTGTGTGTGTGTGCCGTAGGCATGCCTGTGGGTGCACATGGGGGTGTGTGTGTATCCCACAAAGTTTGGGCTTGATTGAAGCCCCATCAGTTCTATTCAAACTATGTACTGAGCATTTGCTTTTTAATACCTTATTTCCTAGGAGTAGCATTCTTGTGTTTTGACTTTGGGCTGACCAGAAATCTTTGTCTATGAGGCCAGCTGTGGGTGGATGGATGCAGAGGTAGAGATGGGTGTGTTTTAGCCAGCATGGATTGTGAAAAAGCACATTTATTTCAGTAAATTACGAGAAAAACAAAACAAACAAAACATGGATTTAATTTAAACATTAGATACTCCCAGAAAGTAGAGATTCTTTTCACTGTTTATTTACTCAGGTTAGCTCTCTGGAGTTTAACTAAAAGACCAACACAAATACTTGTTTGTCACAAAGACGTCTTACAGTGAGTGCTTGAAGTAATATACCTTATTAATGAGGATAGTAAAAGTTTTTTAAGCTGCATCAAAGGAGAGATTAAACAAAATTGGAAGTCTGGCCAGAGAAAAACAACCGGATTTTATATATTTAGTTAATTATATGAGAACAGATGCAAAAGTTATGAGCAATTGCCTGACTCCGGAAGATAACCTGAGAAAGTGCTAAAATAAAGGTATTTAAACTTGTAAAGTAATTGGTAAATAGCAGATCAAGGGTAGAGATCTTTGCAATAGCTTCACTAAAAGACTCTATCAAATTTGGGAAACTCTTATATTAAGGAGATTAAATTACCATTAAATCAAAGAAATGCTTACACAGTAATTCTGGTCTATAATTTAAGGGGATCTTATTTATGCAGAATAATACATTAAAAAAGCTATCAAGTTGGATAATTCAAATTAGAAGAGATTGGAACGTGCATTTCTCACTTATGTTACTTCACCTGATGCTAAAATACTTTTTTCATCAGCAGTCTTTATGAAAAAGTTATTATTAATCTTGATGCAGACAGTATAATTTGAGACAACTAAACTATATTATTATGAAATGAGCTAACAGGAGTCTGTTTGGATCTTTTATATATTTACAAACAAATGCTATTCAGATAACTAAAAAAAAAAACGCTTGAATGGTGTTCCCTCAAGCACGAGGTAGAGGAATAATGAATGAATGAATGAACGAACAAACAGACATACATAAAACATTTTTTTCTTGGTTAAGTAGGTAACTATAGAATTATACTTAGGAATAGTTTTGACTTTTCAAACTTTTCTGACATAAAGTATGTACTGTATCTAGTTGTTTTGGTCTGATTTTATATTTAAATTATATTTTTATTTCCTTTCCTTTTTGAGCAAATAATATTTGTTCATTTGATTTGGATTCTAAACACATTTTTTTTCATGGAATTATTTTAAATGTTTCATCGTGTGGTCTAATTTATAATAACATTAGACATTCGACTCAAAAGACTGGAAATCTCCTTTGAGCATGTGAAACATGTGGTCAACATAAGTTTAATGGTCTCTTTAAAGACCAGATAATTCTCAGAAGCTAGAAGTTGTTAATAGTCCGGGTAACGAAGAGGGTCATTTAGGAATACAACTCCAAGGTGCTTTCAGGAGGCCAAGGATCGGACAGACAGAGTGGCAGAAACAATAGTAAATCATGCTTTTCAAAAATAGTGTACCTTCTTATTAATTCATTTTCTCTCCAGTGGTCAGTTGAAGTGTTTTAAAATAGATGGAAATTCAGAATGACAGGGTCTTTTAGTCAGATATAAACCTTTTTGTGCCCAGAATGGACTCTGTACCTAGGCTTCAGAGTCAGATATCAGTTTTATGTTATGAAGGAGTTTTAAAACTTATGTATTGTAGACAGCTGAGTCAGCACTTCTTTTCACACAAACATTAAAATTCAAGTGTGAGGTTTGAAGATATGTAAAGTAGCTCATGTAGTATTTACTAGGATATAATTTACATATAATGAAAGTCATACATTTAAACTATACAAGTCTCTAACATTTGGCAAAAGTATACACTATGTAACTACTACCCTAAACACAGTATAGAACATTTCCATCTTCCCAGAAAGTGCCCTTGTGCTCTTTGTAGTAATTCTTTCCGGTTCTCTGCCACAAGCAACCACTGATTTTGAATGTTATTGATTAATTTTACCTGTTTTAGGATTTTATATGCGTGGGGTCATATAGTATGTATCCTTTTGTGTCTCATTACTTTTGCTCAGCAAGATGCCTCCATGGTTCATCATTTGTTGTGTTTTATTCCTCTTTATTGCTGAGTAATATTCCATCATGTGAATATACTGAAATGGGGAAAAGATTTGAACAGGCATTTTACAAAGACATATATATTAATGGCCTATAAGTATGTGAAAAAGATCCTCAGCATCATGTGTCATACAAGGAAGTGGAAATTAAAGCCAAAGTGAGAAACAACTGCACACCCTCTAGAATGGCTAAAATTAAAAAAACGTTCACGCCAAGTATTGGTGATCAAATTGTATTCTCATGCATTCCTTTTGGGGGTGTAGAATGGTGCAGCTACTTTGCAAAGTAACTTGGCAGTTTCTTATAAAGTTAAACATATACTTACTGTATGATGCTGCAATCTCACTCCTAGATATTTACCCAAAAGAAAGCAAGCCATATGTGTACATAGTCTTGTTCATGAATATTCATAGCAGTTTTATACATAATATTGATAGCTCCAAACTAGAAACAACCCAAATGTCCACCAACAAGTCAGTAGATCAATACATTCTGATATAGATTTGCTTTTGTTTTTGTACCTGAGGTTTGTCCTTGGCAAACTTAGAAATGTGTAAAATTTTCAGAAATGTAATACTGCAAGATTCTTGAAAAAGAAAAATAGCCAGGTCTTTGTTATATCAAAAACTACAATAGAATCCTATTTCATTTCATTCCTAACATAGTATAAAACAGTGGCTCTCTGCATTGTGTATGTGACCTATAGTAAGCTGGAGAACCTGATTGAAATTGTGGCTCAGCCATGTTCTGTCTATCTGAAAAGAGTTCCCTTCTCCTGGGTTAGAACTGAATCATCTACAAAATGAGATGGACTTCTGTATCCCTGGCACAAATTGGCTTAAATAATGAAGTAGTTTGTTTTGTTTCCTCTCAGATTCTTTCAGTCTTAATTTTGTTACAAGCTTTATTTTCCACATTTCATAAGTATTCAAGGTGATTTGGGGAATGGGTATGTCAAGAACTGTTAGATTGCTTTAAACCAAAAACTTTTCAATTGTATTTTAACTGTATCAAGTCTTAGCCTTACTGAATTTATATCACTGTTGTCTGTATTGCAGTCATAATCATTTTTGGGTTTGTGGTTTATTTATAAATGAAATTAAGCTGTATTGTATGAATTCTTAAGGATGATGAATTAAGAGCCGTGTTAGGACTACTTACTCAAATGGTAGAAAATTGTAAGATCAGAAGTCAGAATTCCTGGATCTTTTACATATGGTTTGTGTATTGTAATGCTGCTTTTTCTTGAAATAAGAATACTATAAATTTGAACCTCATAAATGAAACTTTGCAGATTAACTGCAAATTTCAAGCTGTTTCAATTAATTTAAATTTGTATGGAAAACTCAAATAGTGATTGTTTCTTAAGGGGACTCAGAGTTCTGTGGCTACATCTAGACAGTAGAGAAGCTAGATTAAAAACTAACTTAAAAAAAGCCACTTATTAAGTATGTGGCTTAATTTTAGACAATTGGAATGGATATACATTTTTTAAAATCAAGGATTATTTATACCCTGGAAGTGGTTTTCTTAAAAAAATTATACACACAACAGATGTGTTAAATTTGTCATTGTCATATTGCTGACATGTAATCAATTACTCTCCAGTAATTGAATATGAATCAATACCAAGACTTAAAGTTGTTTACTTTCCCTCTCTACCTTGCTTCATTGTTTCTAAAATTAAATCTAGGGAGAATAAAATTAACAAACAGAAATTGGTGTGAAATTGGTCTTAAAATCCTGGACTATATATTTCAAGGTAAATTAATGGAGTTCTCATGTAAAGGTATTTTGAAGAAAGAAATAATAAAACCATTAATAATATTTGCCTAAAACATTGATTCTCAAATTTTTTCTACTAGGGCTCCCTCTCCAGGTTTTCTCAGCTCCTTGACAGCATACCCATACTACTGTGGTGGGACTCGAGTGTTCGGGGCGGGGGGTACAGCCTGATGTCACAGTTGTTTCTTTTGGGGTGTGTGGAGGGAGGGCATGAACTTGGCAGTACAGCCACTAAGCATGGTTCTCCAGGCCTCCCCCCGAGAGTCTAGTAGCTATGAATATTTACTTTTAAACATTTTATTTAGGAATGGTTTTAGACTCATAAAAGTTGCAAAAATAGTGCAGAGAGTTTCTGCTGTACTCCTCACTTAACTGTCCCCAAAGATAACACCTGACGTAACCACAGTACTATTATCAACTAAACTACAGACCTTTTTTCAGATTTCACTGGTTTTTATGTGTACTCTTTGTATGTGTGTATGTTTGTGTTCTGTGAAGTTTTACCACATGCATTGATACTTGTAACCACTGCAGTCAGGATGCAGAACTTTTCCATCAGGCTTAAGAAATTTTCTCATGCTACTCCTTGATAGTAATACCCTTCCTCCAACCCTGGCAACCACTGATATGCTCTCTATCACTACAATTTTGTCATATGGGGAATGTTATATAAATGGAAGCATACCATTATAGGCTTTATTGTGTCTCCCCAGAATTCACATGTTGAAACCCTAGCATTCAGTACCTTGGGATATGACTGTTTTTGGATACAGGGCCGTTAAAGGGGTGACTGTGTTAAAGTGAGACTATTTGTATGGGCCCTAATCCAATCTGACCGTTGTCCTTATAAGAAGAGAAAATTTGGGCACACAAAGACACACCTGGGGTGCATGCACTCAGAGAAAAGACCCTGTGAAGACAGAGAGGGCACGCGGCCAGGAGAGGCCTCAGAACCAGCCCTGCTAACCTTGATCTTGAGTTTTTAGTCTCCAAAACTGTGAGAAAATTGATTTCTGTTGTTTAAGCCACTCAGTCTGTGGTATTTTTTTATAGCATTCCTAGAAAAACTAATACACACAGAGTCTATAACCTTTTAAGATTTTTAAAAATTCAACGTAATTCTCCATCTACTAGTGTATCAGCTGTTCTTTCCTTTAATTGCTGAGTAGAATTCCACTGTGTGGATGTTCCACAGCTTATTTATACACTCACTTGTTCAAGGACATTTGGGTTGCTTCTAGTTTTTGGCCTTTCTGAATAGAGCTGCTGTGAATACTCATGTATAGGTTTTTGGCAGAATGTACGTGTTTATTTCTCTAAACACGCAGGAATAAGATTCTTGGGTCATGTGGTAAGTGTATGTTTAACTTTATAAGAAACTGCCTAGCACGTTTCCAGAGTAGCTCAACCATTTTGCATTTCCACTGGCAATGTGTGAGAGTCCAGTTGCTCTGCATTCTTAGCAGCACTTGGTATTGGCAGTATTTTTTTATCATTGCCATTCTATTGGATGTGTACTTGTTTCTCATCATGGCTTTAATCTGCCTTTCTGTAATGGCTAATGACGTTTAGTATCTTTTCAGTTACTTGCCATCACTGTCCTCTTTGGTGAATAAGTTGTTTTTGATTTTAGTTCACATGTAGAGCATTGCAAGCCTGGAGTCAGGGCCAGAAAGTTGACCTTGAGGATGGGGATGGAGATCATTTGACATTAGGGGACGTGGGGCACTCTAGAGGCTGGTGAGTTGTTAGTTCAGCCACAATGAAGTAGCCCTTTGAATTGAGTTCTGCACTTCAGGTCTGTCCTTGGTGCTGTGCTTTGTGTTGTGATAAGACAACTTAGTGCTTGAAGGAGAAATCCATCTTGCTGGAGACTGTTAAAGTGCATGAATGTTATTCATGAAGGTAATCGATGAGCTGATTCTACCCCTTCACCCATTTGCTGGTAGAGTTATACGGGTTAGTTGGTAAGTAGCTGGGAAACTATACTAGAGTCCTGAAGACACTGGATTGAGGTCTGAGTCTATAAATAAGTAGTGGTAAAACCAAAGCAATTTTATATGAACTGTTAGCTTTTGACGTGAGTTTCTCACATCTTGAAAAGCAAGAGAAGCAAGTTAGACTAAAGGAGTAATACATGTAATTAAATCCCATAATGTAGGTTTTGAAGATTATTTGGATAATGAATAATGTAAAAATGTATCCTCTGTTGACTTCAGGCATTTTCTTCAAATAAGCATATCCTAGCTTTAATGGGACTGGTTGCAGAATCAAAACAGAAAAGCTTTTGCATGTTTTGAAGATAAACTGTTTCAAATCAGACCACTTTCTCACTTAGTAGTCATAATGTTATGGATTTTGTAGATGGCAGTTTTAGGGACAGGTTTCAGAGTGAATGCTCCTGTGTTCGCACACACACATAACCACATGCAAATGCACACATGCAAATGTAGGTACACACAGAGGCAGCCTTCCTTTGGCCTCTTCACCTCCCTGTCCTCTGGATTGGATGCTTCTCCTCTTTGCCCCGGCTCCCTTCTCTAATGTGTCCAGGTGGAAACTGGTCAGTTACTGTGCTTGTACCTGCGGTGCTGTGGGCCACACTTGGAGAAGCATTCACAGAGCCAGACCATCCTTCTCCACTTTATACAGCAACCATGAGCCACCGCTCACAGGCTGAATGTGCTTCCTGGGGCTCTGCCTGTTTCAGTCGTTAGTGAGTAGACTGTCTTGACATACACTGTTACAGAAAACTTGAGCTGTTTGTTTTGAGAGAGAAGCCTAGTATTTGATCACTATGCATTTAATGATGTTTTCATATAAAAGCTGCTGAGTGTGTGTTGGTCTTGTGACCCAGACCTGGCTGTGATAGCTGCGTTTTGCTCCTCTCAACTCTCTCCTTCCACTTTTGAGCATAACATGGGCACTTTCTTTTAAGTCAGGATTAAAAAATATGTGTGTGTGTGTGTGTGTAGGTTTTTATTTCTATGTCTATTTTGGACCTGAAATAATAGAATTGTATGAGTAGTTGTGGCTGAAAAGCAGCAAGACTGAAGTATCTTTGTAGATGTGGGTTTACCGTAGGAACTGTAAGATATTAAAACATTTATTTTCTCCCTTAATATGGATATAGCCTATTCCAAGTAATATGTTATCACCAATTTAGCCTTTGTAAAGTTAAGTAAGATGAATGGAATACTGGCATTTGGGATTTCTTTTTTGTGTTCATCTACTTTTGGCATAAATGAACTTGAAAGTATGAGAAATGAGAAAAGCTTACATTTTGAGTGGTAGATTATACAGTTGCTTTCATGAAAGAAATTTTCTTAGATTCTAGTAAAAATACAGCTTTTCCTAAATTCTTCTACCATTAAGTGCTTGCTGACTCAGGGGTTGGCACACTATGGGGCCACAGACCAAATATAGCCAGCTGCTTATTTTTGTAAATAAAGTTTTATTGGAACACAGCCATGCCCATTTGTTATGTATTGTCTGTGGCTCTGGTGGCAGAATTTGAATAGTGACAGAGATCGTGTGGGCTTCAAAGACTAAAATATTTGCTATCAGACTGCTGACCCCAGTGCTAAATGATAGCACAAAAAATGCATATAAATGTTTGTTTTATTTTAAATTGTGTTGAAAGACTAGAACTCTTTTCTGGTTAAAAAGTTAAGCTGTCACTTACACTGAAGGGAGCAGGGCACATATGTTGGCAACTTTGGGGATCCTTTCTTTACCTTAACTAGTGATTATGTATAACCTTAAACAGCTGGAAGTTTTAATCATTGAATAAATGTGACAGACCAGTGTCTTTTAAGATGTTAACAGTTAAATTATACAAGACCCTCAGAGCAGGTGGTTGGAACCATTTATTTTCACATTTTATTTTTCTTGCTCCACAGTTTATAGCAAATTATCTTATGTTTTATGATTTGGAAATCAATTTTTCCCCTCAAAATTTTTTTTCAAAATTTATTTTTTATTTTTTGAAGATTTATTTATTATATATTAATTTATTCATTTTTGGCTCCATCGGGTCCTAGCTGTGGCATGCAGGATCCTCGTTGAGGCATGCGGGATCTTCCGCTGCAGCTCATGGGCTTCTCTCTAGTTGTAACATGCGGGTTTTCTCTTTAGTTCTGGCATGCGGGTTTTCTCTTCTCTAGTTGTGGTGCGCAGGCTCCAGGGTGCATGAGCTCAGTAGTTGTGGAGGGCGGGCTTAGTTGCCCTGCAGCATGTGGGATCTTAGTTCCCTGACCAGGGATCGAACCTACGTCCCCTGCACTGTAAGGCGAACTCTTTACCACTGAACCACCAGGGAAGTCACTGGAAATCAATTTTTAATTTTTCCTTTACAGCCTGAGTGAGCCTGTTTTGTGGCATATCTGGAGAGACTTGGGTTTGAATCCTGCTTTTTCCGCTTAATAGTTGTGTGGGCAAGTAACTTCTCTGTGCTCCCTTGTAAAATGGGGACAGCAGTAAGACCTACCTCATAGGGTTGTTGGTTTCATACATGTAAAGCACGTAGTACAGTGCTTTGCATATTGTAAGTGCTTACTGTATGTTGTTGTCAGTATGGTTTGCTTTTATAATACTTTATTGAAGCTTCTCCAGTCACAAGGGGGCAGTCTCTGTTATTGAAAGCAGTGTGCTTGGATGAAGGTAAAGCAATCAGGAATTTTCCCTGAACCCTTAGCTCTTTCTGTAACAACAGTAACTGTCAAATGATGCCATTCCTATGAGTTATCAGAGTTGAAAACCAACGAAGCACCTGCATTTCTGAAGTAACATGAAGATTATCCGTACAGTACAATCAAATTTAATTATTGAGTGACAGATTAATTGAGGCAAATGCTTCTTTTAAACACTTGATTTAATTTTTCTTTCTGTTGCCTGCTTTCTGCCATTTATATATTTTTCTCTACAGCTTGAGCTTCTGAAAGTGTGGTGTGCCTTTTAATATGTCAAATTCCTGGGTCTCTGCTCTGACCTTACTGAATCAAGATCGCTTGGGATGGGCCCCAGGTGATTCTTATGCACACTGAAGTCTGCGAACCGGATCTGGGGACAAAGTGATTTGAGATGCAAACGATTGAGTTCTCTTTTCTAGTATTTTTGGCATGAGGCTGCACTCTGGAGGAGAATGAATTTCTGTCAGTGTCTTAGGATTTGCTGAGCTTTGCACAGGGCCTGTGGAGGAAGGCCATCCAGGAGGCCATGGGGTCTGAACTGTGGACCGTTCTTCCTCTTTCTTGCTGTCCTGGCCTGGGACTCCCTCCAGTCCCTTGGATTACTCCTTCCCTTGACCTCCAGATAAACTGCTTGCACTGAGCTGACCCTGTTAGGACAGCCTGATAATTTCTAGGGAACTTTGGAGACTAAGCAGAAAACAGATACTTAAAGGAAGAGACAAACATTGTGAAATGTAGGCTTCTGCTTCTAAGAATTCTAAAGAAGGATGTGAGGAACCTTTGGAGGCTCGGCTCCCTTTCTTCTAGCAGCTGGTGTAATGTGCGTGGCTAGACTGTCTCCAGGCTTCGTCCCACGCTCCTGCCTTCTTTATTGCCACATGGAGGCCATCGACCTGCTCATTTTGCTTCACTTCAAGACAGTGCTTACTGTTGGTTTACTTTAAAAATTTCCAGACTCCATAGATCTTCCCAATTTAGCTTCAAGATCCTCACCAAGTCAGTATTTCTTTGTCAGTCAGGGGTGATTAATACTTAAACAATCTTAATAAATACTAGATTTGCTACTCCTTTACTTTTCTGGAGCATTCCATTAGTATAACCCCCAAAATGAGTTTTCCTTTTCCTTCCCTTCATTAAGCCCTCCACAGAGGGAAGCATCACAGTCTAACCGTACGTTATCTCATGTTGTTTGTTGTGTAACGGTCTTCAGAATTGGGCCCAGAAGAGGAAGGGTGAGGTGGTTTTTCTGACTTGGGTCTCCTGCCCCATGATTGCAGATGCTGAGTTACTCAGTGACTAGTGCTGTAGGATTTGCCTCTGTGGGAAGGTTACAGGTGTGGCCAGGGAACCTGCATGTTGGGAGGGCCTTTTCCGTGTCCCCTGACTCTGGAGAGGCCCATGTGTAAACTATTCTATTTTTAAAGTCTCTAAGAAAGACAGTTTCACAGCCTGTCATGATAATCTGTTCCTTTTTCTTTTTCTTTTTTTTTTTTTGCTGTACGCGGGCCTCTCACTGTTGTGACCTCTCCCGTTGCGGAGCACAGGCTCCGGACGCGCAGGCTCAGCGGCCATGGCTCACTGGCCCAGCCGCTCCATGGCATGTGGGATCTTCCTGGACCAGGGCACGAACCCATGTCCCCTGCATCGACAGGCGGACTCTCAACCACTGCGCCACCAGAGAAGCCCTCTTTTTAATTTTATTTGTTTTTTGTCTGTGGTGTGTCTTTGTTGCTCCGCGTGGGCTTTCTCTTCGTTGGGAGCGTGGGCTGCTCTTCGTTGTGGTGCGCGGGCTTCTCATTGAGGTGGCTTCTCTTGTTGCAGAGCATGGGCTCTAGGCAGGCAGGCTTCCAACATTTAATTTGCATTATAGATTTTAATGCACTTCTGTAACATCATTAAGCTGATTTTTTGAAACACACATGAGGTTTCTTTTAAATAGTTTCTTAATGCTGATTGATTAAACTTTTGGTCCGTTCTGACTTTGAGATCTTTCACTGCTCCCATGTTTGTGTGACTAGACATTACCCATGTCACTTCTGGGGCATTTAATCTTTTAATCCATCAGTGGGCTTTTTTATATTGCATGAGTATGGTGACTGATCATTTTTAATTTAGAATTCTCTGGAGCTGCTGATTGATTCTTCTTGGCAGCAATTGGCAAATTACATTCAGATTCTAGCAAAATTATGCCATCCTCTTTTCATTAATAAAATTGGGTCTAATTTCAACTTGTAAGTTTTAAATACTTCTCCTGTCTCCTCCTTTTGTTCTTTTCCCATCTTCTCTTTTCATGTTTGTCTCTTCCTTGGATTCACTCTCTTCTCTTGTGTGTTAGAATGAGGAGGCTAATATTTGGTTTCAGAGCTTTTTCTGAGTTTGCCAACAGTGGTATTGACTAGGTTGTAATTTTTAAGAACCGTGGGGACAGCTTTATTTCAGATGAAGAGGATTTGAATGAGTAAAGGTGTGAAAAAACCACATCATATCTTATAAATCCTTATAAGGTCCCTAGGTCTCTTGCAGAGCATAATGTGATTTGTCAGTTGTCACCCTTCGTGAGCTACAGATGTCATTGATCATGAGAAAGAAAAATCCCTCTTTAAATGTTTATCATTTGTGTTCAGAAAACGTGATTTTCAACTTTTTTTGGAGTCACAGAACTTATAAGCAGTAATGAGTTGGATTCCCCTTGGCAGGACTGACCGCTGGGGAATGTTCATGGGTGAAATATAGACTGACTTGCCTTAGATTGGTTGCTGCTTCCCCAGCCCTTAGGGCTTTCGACTTGTGCCCTAGGCTTGAATGTTGACGGACAGAGGGCCTGTGATGCAATATATTTGTGTGGTGCTTTTCATGTGAAGGTTTAACCCTTTTTTGTTGTTGTGGTAAACATTTATTTTACTATTGAGCAAGAATTTGTGTGAAAGAATAAAAACAGGACATTTTCCTCATAGATCCTTTTATTTAAAGTAAATTGCATGAGCTCTGGGAGTCTTGCGGGTGTGTACATACCTAACAAAAATTGTTGTGTGCACTGGTTTTGAAACTGGAAGGAAGTGATACTACTTTAGGATTCTCTGTTTCTTGTTTTTGCAGTTTTTATAGAAAATAGTTATGCAGACTAGGCATTTTATTATTCTGCTTAGGGGTGAGGTTTTGGGATGCTATTGTTATTTTATTCACTCTTTGTCTTCTTCAGTTACTCTGTGTTCATCTGGTTGACTCCTATGTGTTTTGTTTAGACTTTCCCTAGCAGAGGTAGCGTGACAGAGGTGCACAAAATTTTTTGGAAGGGAGAGTTAAGACCTAGAATTCATTTTCAGTGTAGAGTTTTGAGATAATGTGATTGAAAGAGAGATGATCTGTACATTAGCTGCTAACAAAGATCCTTGGGAAGGATTTTTAAATACAGTTGACCTTTGAACCATATGGGTTTGAACTTTGTGGGTCCATTTATATGTGGATTTTTTCAATAAATACTACAGTATCTGGTTGAATCCACGGATGCGGATCCCCTGATGTGGAGGGCCAAATGTAAAGTTAACAGGCAGATTTTTGACTCGGGGCGGGGGGTGGTGGTTTGGTGCCCCCATGTTGTTCAAGGGTCAACTGTAAATTCTTCTCTAATTCCACTCCCTATTTAAATGGTATTTGTCACTAAAAGAAGTTAAATGTTTTCCTAACAGCATTTTAAAAATTGGTTTAAGAACCAAGAGACTTCAGAAAGTCTCTTTACAGTTTTGAAATATTTTAAATGTAGTCTTTTGCCTAAATGCATAAATTAAAAATCCATTAGTTATTTTTCAAATACATGACTTGCTCTTTAAGATTTCTTCCAAAACCCCAAAGAATTCTCTTGTTGGTAATGTATCAGTGACCAAAGTCTCTCCTGTTGAAATGTTCAGTTTTACAAGCTTTGCTGCTTTGAAACTAAAAGTTATTCAAGGAAGGGTTATTGTTTGGGCTAGGTTCAGGCACTCTTGGATCTCAACGACTGTGTGGAGGGAAATGAAGAGAAGGAAAATTGTTGCTGAAATTGACATGGGGAGTGCTTTCCTGGCTCTTCAAACTCCAGTAAAGAGGTGCTGGCCTCTGGAGTCACCTACCACGCCTGGCCTGCAGCTATAGCTCTCTTTGAGCTTGATGAATATGAGCATATTTTTAACTTATTTTAGAAATCATCCTAATTCTGGCTGGATATTGGTTCATAGAAGTCATACTACCTCAAGCATGAAGGAAATAGATTTAAATGTTCCTTGAGACGTTTAGTTTAAAATAATCAGTTTCTGAAACTTGGATTTTACACAGTCTGTCTAACAGTCTTTGCTTCTTTGAGCAGAAATGTATACTAACACTGGGAGCGGGGGCGTGGTGGTGGTCCTGCCTCTCTAGGTTGATTCCCCCAAGTTAATGAACCTTGCGTCTTGCTTTTGAGCTTTTTAAGGAAATGCTGCATCTTAGGATAGAAATCACTTAGTCACTGTTGCATCAAACATTATAGTTGGATTTTTTGAAGCTTTTTTTTTTTTAAAGCTAATAACTAGATTATCAATTTAAAAGTCAGGCTTATTTAATGTGGAAAACTTTTGAATGATCAGTGCTTATTTTAAAATATTTTAAATTACATATATATGCATATATATATAAATGTGTGTATATATATGTATATACATATATACACGTGTGTGTGTGTGTATGTATATATATCTATATCTATCTGTTTCCTGATGACTAGAGTAATACATGTTCCCTTTGGAAATTTCAGAAAATACAGAAAAATGCCAGTAAGAAAATTAAAGTTACTTAAAATTCCATCATTATAGAAATAACCACAATTTACATTCTGGTAAATAGCTTTCCATTACTTTTTCTAGTTCAAATTGTATTTATCTTAGGAGAAAATTCTAAGCCAAACTTCCAGCCAAGGCTGGAGTATTGATTATTAGCTGACAACAAGAGAGAAATGTGAGAAAAGGAGTTAGAGATTGGTGCTTGGTTTGGGATCATATTCCCCTTTAGTTCTCTCTTTTGAAAAAGTAGTTGTTTGCAGACAGTTGATTTATTTTGAAGCACAGACATCCACTCCTCCATGCCCTGGACTCAAGAGCTTTTTCTGGGTTGCAGGGTATCCAGTACTCTGACTAATCCGTCTTCGTGACCTCTCTTGTCATTTAGGGAATACGTTTGACTTTCGACTGGCAGCACTTCGAATGATTCCATCAACTAACAAGACTGTACAGTAACCGTATTTGTTGACCAAATTAAATTGCTTCCCAGTAGCCGTATTTGTTAATTTTCTGTGAAGCTCTCTGTATAAATCTTTTCCCTATAGAGATGCCTGCAGAAAAGTCATAAAGTAAGACCTTCTTTCTTGCCATCTGACAGCAAAATTCTAATAGCACTTTTGTGCAGAATAAATGTCTCAGAACAGAAATGATGCTGGTTTGGCACAAGTGGCACTAGAGCCTCTCTGACGTCAGGAAACGTCTGCATCTCTGATGTGGTGTCTCCGTGAAAGTGATGGAATTACAGGGGCTGGTTGTTCTTTGCTGAAATCAAGTGCGTTTTGTCATTTAATGAGTCAGCAATGTGGTGCTGATTGTAGCTGCAAAGGTCCCATTGCTCATCAGCCCATATATCTGTGTGGGCTTTCACATCTCTATGTGCTCTTTCATTCTCAGGGGTAACTTAAAGAGAAGCCCCATCAAAGAGAACCCTTTGCCCACTGCCAGAGCGGTAGCTGTCTTGGCTATGAATTGTTCATTCTGCCAAACTTAATGGTCAGTATCTTTTTCTTTCTCGCTTCTGAGCTTACCAGAACAATTGCAGTAAACCAAATGGGAGAAAATAAACCATTACATTAAAAAAAATTGGTTTTTTTGTTTGTTTGTTTTTGCACACTGAAAATAAGGACTCCTATAAGGGAAGTAATAATATATGATAGTATGTAAAAGGTTTTGATTTTCATCAGTATTTTGTTTAATCTAAGCGATCTAAGGAACAGTGGTTATGTAAATAGACCTGTCATACTTCCCTACAGAATTATGATAGGTTTCTGGTTTTACACGTGTTAATGGATAATTTTCAAAGAGGTAAAATCATCAGTCTCAGGTAAATATAAAATGAATCTGTGTGAGAGATTTTATTTAACTCATGAAATTAATGAGGAAATCAGTAAGATGTTATGGCTGGTTCAAAGAACATTTGAGACATCAGGCATATATAGGTAATTTAACAGAGAAATCCTTCTGGGTTAGATAGAAAATCGGTTAATGCCCATCAGAGACATCAACCTTTGTGGCTATCTGTTCCACCAGACAGACAGTTTTTGCATCTCATTTGGATAAATATCTGCAAGTTCACAAGCTCCTTCTCTCATCCTGGAAGTTTAATCCAGAGTAAACAATGAGTTGCATTAGGTCCATTTGCTTGGTATGCCATTTACCTCCCCGTTTGATATTAAAAACATGGGCCCAGATGTTTCACAAGTTTGTATACCTTTTTTCTGATATGAAGAAAAGGAAAAAAAAAAAAAAGAAGGGACATGATGTTTGCTTTTATTACAAGAAAACGAAGGGGGAAAGTGTAGGAAAAAAGAAGATGGATTAGGTAAGAAATTTTTACTTTCACAGTGTTTGATGTAAAAAATCAAACACATCTCATGTTATAGAAGAAACAACTTTTTTCCTTTTCTCCTGGTCTGTAATGTTGATGCTCCTCTAAAACCCAGTGGATAAGCTTAGCTGTTGTCAACTCATTCATGTTCTAGGGCCTGAGTTTGTTCCACAGCTGAGTAGAATGCACTCTTTTTTTTTTTTTTTTTTTTTTTTTTTGCGGTACGCGGGCCTCTCACTGTTGTGGCCTCTCCCGTTGCAGAGCACAGGCTCCGGACGCGCAGGCTCAGCGACCATGGCTCACAGGCCCAGCCGCTCCGCGGCATGTGGGATCTTCCCTGACTGGGGCACGAACCCGTGTCCCCTGCATCGGCAGGCGGACTCTCAACCACTGCGCCACCAGGGAAGCCCTAGAATGAACTCTTAGTAGAACATGATCCAGTTAGCATTTGAGCAGTTGACTTACTGAGTCATTTTGTATTTTGATTCATTTGTGAGACCCAACCCAGTTGTAAGAAATAAAAATTGTTTAAAAAAAGTGTTAAGGGACTTCTCTGGTGGTCCAGTGGTTGGGACTCTGCGCTCCCAGTGCAGGGCGCCCAGGTTCAATCCCGGGTCAGGGAACTAGATCCCGCATGCTGCAACTAAAAAAAGATCCCTCATGCCGCAACTAAGACCCAGCACAGATAAATAAATAAATATTAAAATTAAAATAAAATCAGTGTTAAAATGTCAAAAACGGCCATGTAATGCCACTAAAATAATACTAAATAAACTTTGTATTAACTCTGTGATGTAGAATCTTAGACACTTATAACGGGCGGGACTTAAGAGGTTTCATGTGGTTGAGGAGACTGAAGCCCAGTGAGGCTGAGTGACTCCACTGGCTTATTCTGGGAAGAACGAGAACTAAAATCTGTGCTTTTTACTGTTGATCCAAGACTGTGGCCTTTTAAATGTATGCATAATTGTGAAATATAGTGCTCAGAAAACTATAATCTTGGCTTAATACTTATTTTGTCCTTATTATTTTACTAACTGTACAAGGTATTTAAACTACAAAAAAGACAATATACAGTCTGTACTCTTGAAGGGCTTAAGATCTAGCTGAAGAAACTGAATATTATTTTTTAAAGAATTCACAACACAAGGAATGATACACACAATATTTAATGAGTGATTAATGGAAATAAGTGCTGCAGGAGTTTAGAAGGAAGGGGTCAGAGATGAAGATACTAAAGAGGTAAAAAGCCATGCAAAGTAGTACATGGAAGTACTCAGAGGGCTGGAGAGTCACGATCAGGAAGCATTTCTTTTCTCCAGGGCACACTTGGTGTAGCACCTCGCCCACTTTTGTCATCTTTTTTTTTTGGTGGGGGCCGCACCGAGGCTTGCAGTATCTTAGTTCCCCGATCAGCCATCGAACCCATGCCCTTAGCAGGGAAAGCGTGGAGTCCCAACTACTGGGCCGCCAGGGAATTCCCTGTCATCTCATTTAATCCTGGTGGTATCATTTCGGTTCTGCTGTTGGTGCAGTACTTTTACTTGCTGGTGCTAGTAAAAGTTAATTTAAATTGAATTTTGGTTACATTATTCATATATTTTAAAACTTTGGGTGACCCTGACAATCCATTAAAGTACATTTATTGATGTTAAGGGTGGTGACCATATGTAATCCTGTCTAATCACGTGGTAGGCACCAACTTACAAATATATGTTTCCTGAAAGAATCATTGAGTGGAGTAAGAATCCTGGTATTATGGTGTCTAAATATTTATGGTTTCGGTTACTTGTGGGAGAGGCAAAGTTGTGAAACAGGGCAAAAGAGTTCATAGACACGTGCTGATTTTACAAGGGCATTTTGTACTTTAGTTTTAGCAGAAAAGTTAACATTTTGATTGATGCATTTATTAAGGTTATAGGAAGCAAAAGCTAAAATTAATATTTCACAGTTCTAATTGCTTTAGTTCTAATGGCTTCTCTATGCATGTTATGTGTTCTGGTTTTTAAATATTTAAAATTCCATCTCTAGGGCAAAGTGGAAGTGAAATAACTTAGAGTGTAGCGTTTTGTCAATGATAGTCTTCCTTGCCCCCCTTTTAAAGCAGAATGATGTTCATGTTATGTCTTTCTAGCATTAAGAGAAATTATTTGCTAAGGTGACAATTTTTCTGAACGCTAACAACACCTGGAGAGTGAACATTTATAAGGTGTGACTTCATGGTGTGTGTTGTGTGGTAGATATAATTGATAATTCTGCTTTCCCCTGTTGAATATCTAATTTCTAACTCTCGTGACATGTCTTTCTGAAGTATTATTTTTGGTAGGTTTAGGAAGATTGCAGAAAGATGGGCATTTTTGTGTTTGCCAACATTCTAATGCTGGAAGGGATTCAGGATAACTCTAGTGTAGCCCTTCATTTTTGTAATTGAAGAAAATGAGACCCTACCTGGGGACAGAAAAAAAAAATACACACACACTCCCACATGTACATATATACACATCTGTAAATGTTTCCATATCTCTCTGTGTGTATATATGGTAAAATCATGGGTTCATAATGATACTTTCCGTTCTAATTCAGCATCTTGGAGCTCTTTTTAAATACTGTCTCTGGCAGTGAGAAACACAGCACCTATTATCCTCAATATGGTTTCCTATTTGCTCAGTCAAAAATAATTTGCTGTAGGTAGATCTGCCAACCGCACTGCTATCTTTGCTGCTCACCACCTCTATGCCAGCCCCTGCCACTGCCTCGATGGGTCCAGGCCTCTGCCTCCACCCCCAGTCCTTCCTCACTGCTGTGCCTGTAGCCACCCAGCTGCTGTGCTACTGCTCTGTGCTGGCAACAGAAAGGCAAGCTGGGAAGAGAAGGGCAAGTTATAATTCTTTGATACTTCACAGATAGTACCCTCAGCCCTGCCACATTTTCTTGAGAACATATTTTCGAGATTCCTCTCTGTGTAAGAGCCTCAGAATCCCCAGACGCTTGCTCATTCTTGTGGTTGGTCCTGGCTACTGTTTTCACAGAAGGGAAACATGAAGCTCTCATTATTTTACCAGAGGGGTTGTGTTTCCTGCAGCCCAGGGTAGTTTTTTTCCACTGGAGAGAAGAATGGGCATCGTTTTCCCTGCAGCCTCATACTCCACAGTGATGTTGCTGAGGGTCTGGCATTCATTTCTGTTGGTGGAGGGAGGCTCAGCCGTGGTCCTTACAGCTCTTTAGTTCAGCTCCTTCAGCAGGCACAGTCACAAGAGCCATTTCTTGGTATTCATGCCCTCAGAGCTAGGGGCTGGCCGGGTCAGGAGGAGTTGCCCTAGCCAGCATCGTGTTTGAAAATTCCTCTTGTAAAAACTCCAGCATCCTGACCCTTGAGGATAAGAGGAGTCCATTCTGCTCCTAAACCTATGGCCTTACTCTCTTTTTTTTTTCAGCTATTCAATTTAAGGCAAGTTTACTACTTCTTTTGAAGCTTCAGTTTCTTATCTTTTATATATGTATATATATATTTTAAATTATTTTTTTAATTGAAGTATAGTTAATTTACAATGTTGTGTTAGTTTCAGGTGTATAGCACAGTGATTCAGTTTTATATATATTTATATACATATAAATATGTATATATATTCTTTTTCAGATTCTTTTCCCCTTTTAAGTTATTACAAAATATTGAGTATAGTTCCCTGTGCTATACAGTAGGTCCTTGTTGGCTATCTATTTTATATACTGTAGTAGTGTGTATATGTTACTCCCAAACTCCTATCTTTTTTGTGCCTCAGAATGATAAGTGACATTTCTTTTTAGTTGCAGGTAATAGAACACTTGCCTCAGAATAGCTTGAACATGAAAGAGTGTATGTGACATATAACTGACAAAATCCAGAGCTTGGTGGGCTTTAGGCCTGGCAGGCTCTGACTCTCTTTCTCTGTGGTTCTCTTGGCTGTGTTCTCTCTGTATCAGCTTTGACCTTGGGGAGCTTCCCTTATGGTAGCAAAATGGCTGCAGTGGTTCCAGGCTTCACATCCACATACCACATGGTCCAGAGGGAAAGAGAATAATAGCATTTTGGTTTTATGTTGATTGGACCAACTCAGGTCATGTGTTTATCCCTGAATCAAGGATTATAGCAAGCAGGATGGGATTATGCTGATTGGTTCAGGCCAGTTCAGACCTACCCTTAGAGCTGAGGGTGAAGTCAGTTTCATCCAGAACAGCAGAGGTGCCACAAAATAAAGTAGTCTTCGTGGAATAGTGATTGTAATTTCAGCTTTCATAGCATTTAGGGCAATATATTTATTCATTAAAGATGAAAAATTTTTTGTTTTTTAAATACTTGGATTAAAAATGTTGAATTATATATATATCTATATATATCTATATATATATCTATATCTTAAGCTAATTTCTTTACCAGTGTTCTTAATTTTTAGTTTCAGGGTCAATCTTACTTTCATAGAGTAGTTGTGAATCATATGAAGTGGATAGTAACCATTTAAGCTGGAGGCTAGATGAAATCGAGGCTAAGATCAGATAAGATTTTACTCTACTTTCATGTATAATACTTTCATGAAAATATGTTTAAAGGTACAGTGTCTGAAAGGTAAATAGTAGAACATGTTGAGTGGGTGGTGGATTGTGTCAGTTTCTAGAGAGGTAAGAAATAGCATACAGTCACTTATTTGGGCTTATAACGGGGGCAGCTTTGCTGGACACAGGCAATGAGGCGGGTAGGTGAGAAGTATCAGAAATATCCATTCAGTTATTAATGGCGACTCGGTCCAAGGCTGTCAGTTAAGCAGCCCTTAAACTTAAAATTTCTGCACAGGACTTTGCTACTTTCCTGAAGTAGGTATTTGGGAATAGGATCTGCTTACTCCTCCCTCAAGATGAGTGCAGACTCAGCCAGCCACCTCCATTCCTCGTGTGTTATCCTGGCACCCACCAGGCTACCGTGTGCTTGTTCACCGTGCTGCACCTACACTCCTTGATGGAAGGGCAGTCAGATATTGGGGTGGAAGGAGGTGTGGGTCCAGGTGTGGTTCCTTCAGGGAGCAGCGAGGTCTCAGCCCTTGAGCCTCACCAGCAAGAACTCCTGGAGGCCTGTCCTGGCCAAGGTCTCACACACAGCCACTAGACCACTGCTTGAAATCATCTTTCCAGCGATTTCTGTAATATATACAAGTGTATGATATGTGACAGTTGAGAGTGGCTTTAGTGAGTTTTTGTTATGGGGCTGGGCCTCTTTACCTTTATTCGGCTCTGACTGACATCTGGGTATATTCTGGTGTGTCTGTGTAGATTTATGGAGATAATGGCTCTGGATGTGGTGTATGGTGCTGACCCTGGTCCCAGTTGCTCTCAAGTAGCTCATCACAGAACTGACACGTGTGACACAATTGAAGAACAAAGTGACACCTTATGTGGCAGTGAGTTTTTGGAGATTCAAAGGAGGGTCAGGCCCTTATGGTCCAGAGCTGAGAGATGTGTTAAGCTGTGTCCTGAAGATGGGCAGGATTTGGGTAGCTGGAGAGGAAAAAGAGGACAGGCATTGCTGAGAGAATGGGCACGAGGAAATGGGTGGGAAGGTGTGATGAATGAAATAAACATAGGAGATAATGATCACATTTATTTAACTGAAGGAGCATAGGTGGAAATAAAGTTGACTAGGATGAGATAGGGTGAGACATTGTAATACAGGGGTCCCCAACTCCCGGGCCGCGGACTGGTACTGATCTGCGACCTGTTAGGAACCAGGCCACACAGCAGGAGGTGAGCGGCGGGCGAGTGAGCGAAGCATCATGTGCTGCTCCCCATCGCGCGCATTACTGCATGAACCCCCCACCCCCAATCCGTGGAAAAATTGTCTTCCACAAAACTGGTCCCTTGTGCCAAAATGGTTGGGGACCGCTGTTCTTTTTTTAAATATATTTTAGGTGTCTGTTTTTCTTTTCTTTTTTTTTAATTAATATATTTATTTTTATACAGCAAGTTCTTATTAGTTATCGCTTCTAATAGGAGGCTAAAGAAGCAAGGCAGAGAGAAGTTGTAGGTTGAAAATATGATATTTTAGGAGACTATTAAATTAAGCTTCTTAGCAGTAGCTTCTTTAAGTAGAGAAAACTGTTTCAAATAATTTGTTCCAAATTAAGGAAATGTTAGGGAATTAGGAAAACCTTTTACCTTCTTATTAAAATGGCCCATAACTCAAAAATATGTATATATGTTTTGATAAAATAGTTTCATATATTAATCATTGAAGAAAAATAGTTGGAATGAGTAACTTTTGTTTTTTGGTGTTATCCTAATAGATAGCAAAACTAGTCCCAGGCTTCCAAGGTTAATTTTGGGAATAGTTCATCTTGAAGTATTTATGCCATTTGTTTCTTTTTCTTCTGGAAAGTGAAATAACCAAATCGTCATTCAATTTTCTGAAGTGAATTTGAAAGAATTAAAAAATACTGCCTTCAGATGTATAGCAAGCACTTTTCAAAGTACAAACCTCTAAGACTATTTATTGAGACAACGCATTATGGAAATTTCTATAGAAAAATCTAACACAGGATGTGTTCCTGGCAAGAGATTTTATTCAATAGGTTACTTTTAAATCCAGTAACTTTTATAAGATATCTAAATTTTCAAACCAACAAGAGTTTCACAATATCATGTAATGAAAATAGAATGTCTGTTTAATACTTAGGGTTTCTTTTGGGCATCAGTGTTGTTTCTGAGAGTAAATTCTGAAATAGGGTGGCGGTTGGTTGGGAAGAGGGATACACTTTTGTCTAACAGCACTTCTGAGGATCTGTTGTAAACCTGGGATAATGTGAAAAAAAAATTTAAACCATCTTTAAATCAAATTAAGGTTTATGTTTTCATTTTGATCAACAGGGATTAATTTGGCAAGTAAACAGTAATGAGCTGATATATATGTTAATTTCTGTCTACAGGTTGACAGTTTAGCCTTAGGTGCTGAATTTGTATCAAAGAATTATGATCAAATAATTTCTCATTAAATTGGCAAACATTTGCTTTAAAAAGTCCTCTAGAACAATTAAAATTACTTTATTGTTGTTCTTATGCTTGATTCTAAACTTGAGAAACTAAATTTCTAATTGCAAGGAGAATAAAATGACAAAATGTGTTAGGATTATTCAATTATTTTATGTAAATACAAACCCATTTACTTTAAGGAGAACCATCACACCTTTTAAAATATCAATCAACACCTTTCTTAGAATTGCTTTCATTGAGCTAACGACTAGATATTTTTATTCTTGAAATATTGCATTTTTATTCTCCTTATTAATGGCCCTCCCTGCAGAGGAGTGAATAAATCATGGGGCTGCTAGTAGTTCTAAGTGCTTTTCAGAGAACGTTTAAGTGCTTGTAATCACTAAGCAAAGGAGAACTATAGATTAAATGTGTTATAAACCACACATGGAAGCAATGTCTTTTTTTAATATCTGTAACTTTAATGGAAAGAAAATGTTAATTTAGGGTAATGAAATAGACCTCCAAGTATGATCGGTTAATAGACCATTAGGTTAATTAAAATGAGGATATGTATCACTGTTGTGCTAGAACTATCACTGTGGAAGAGACAGATTCATTTAGTGCTTGAATAGTAAAATTCAGAATGTGTCACTCCCAAACCAGATTTACTACACAACAGAACAAGATTGATGACAAGGGTAATTCAGTTTTGTTTCATTTACTTTTACCTGTCACATGGCTTGTCATTCTAGAGAGCTTGTCACTTAAAGGTGAAAATTTATCCAAGCTTTTAAAAATCAATTAAGTGTAAATTTTGTTACTTTCCTCTCTGCCTATCATCCTAGCTGAATTAAACACAAAAACAAGACTTAAGTAATAGGCAACATACAGATTGTAATATAACTTTCAAAAAGTTAGCAACTTTAAATTTATTAAATTGTAAAAGATGCAGTTGAAACAACCACTACAACTTTTTGGTTATTAGTTCTTTTCAGTGTCTAATATCCAAACCTGTTGGAAACTAATTTTTTATAGCTATCTACTTGGCCGATTTACTATTTGAATTTACTAAAAAGACTTTTTGATGCTTTTTACGATGCTTTTTACGTCTTCCCTGTGAAAAGTCTTAACATTGTGCCAACCATAAGGTAGCTTTTCAGTAAGTGCTTCCTATTTTGATTTAAAAGGCTTGGCATGTGTTTAGACAGAAATTAAGTTCACTATACTCCTGAGCTCTTCAGTTTCCCCCATCATATGCCTCATGTAACAGATTAATTTCTATTCAGATTTTAGATCTAGAATCACAGCATGGGGCCTAAAAGTCAACCAGTGTAGTCACTGCCGGTAGCTTTTTGTCTGGGACCTAAAGTATGCATGCAGGTACTAAGCGATTTACAGAGTAAATGCTTTCCCCAAAGATATATATGGTCGATCAGTCAACCTAGTATTTATTGAATTCTAGTACTGAGCCTTGTATTACAGTGGATACTTTCATCTGCTTAAGGCTTTCTCTGGGAAAGTTGTACGTGTGCTTGTAAAAGAATCATCTTCTCTCCTTACTTTTAGAGATAAGGAGACACCTTTTTAGGAAGGTGACATTCTCTTTCTCTTTTGTTTCATCATCTTAATTCTGGGAAGGTCTTTTATTTTTGCCTTATGTCTCCATTTTTCTTAAATTTACCTAGATGATATTTAGTAGGAGATATTTAATGAGTTTATGTAAGTGTATGTATTTAATATTTTTGATTATTTATGAACATTAACTTAAATAAGCTTGATATAGGAAAAAAATTAATGATTATATTAGGAAGTGAATCTTTATTCTGTGATCGGGTTTACCATAGAATTTTTCTGAATAATTGCCTTAGAGCGTCTGACAGGGACTTTCGTCCCACTTTTTTCACTGAAGACTTAATTTAATTTTGACTTGTCATAAAGTATCTTAGGTTCAACCTTGGCATTTGTCATGCATTGCTCACCACCCAGTTCTTTCTCTTTCTTGGTTTCCATTCCTCAGGGAAATAATCTAATTGATGTAGATCAGTCAAAATAAGCAAATTCATGTTGAGGTAACAGAAGTGACCCACATACCTTCTTGTTCATGCCATGTGGTCATCATGGATTGGTTGGGGGCTCTGTCCCATATTGTCCTTATTCAGGGACCCAAGCTGCACTCGTCATTTGAAGCATTGTCAGAAATAAAGTGCCCACGTGTGCACCAGCCTATCCAGAAGTAACATCACTCTGGCTCATATTTCATTGACCAAAGCAAGTTGCTGGGCCACCCATGGCATTGATAGAATGAAGATGCACAGCCCCGCATGTGCCCTGGAAGAGAACTGCAGTTATCTGGGGGACAGACACCAATGACTACTGCAGTTGGCCCCTCCAGCTATCAGCCACTCACTTCACTTTTCTTGCCACATGGAATACACTCTCTCTTTTCCTGGGAAACAGTCTATGTCCTTGGCTAGGTGACTTCCACTAACTCCTAGTAGGCAAAGTATACTCTCTCCCCCCAAGGCAAGGCTTCCATGTGACTTGCTCTGGCCCATGGAGCATGTGCAGATGTGACGTATGCCAACTCTGGGCAGGAGCTGTAGATGTGGTTTGTGTGATTTGGCTTGAATTCTTTCTAGATGGGAAATTCAAGCTCCTTATGCCTGAATCCCAGTGTGAGAAGACGTGTAGAGTAGACCTGCAGCCTGGAGCAGACCTTAACTCAGCCTTTACCTTCCAGTTACTATGAACTGTGTGATGTGGTTGGTCACCGACATTTTGGATATGTTACTACTGTCAAGAGCTTACTTAACACAGTGGAATTTAGAGTTAAGAAAACCTGGGCTTGAGTGTTAACTCTGCTAGTTGTGTGATTTGGAGTAAATTATTTAAATTCCCTTAGGCTGGGTTTCTTCATCTATATAATGAAGATAATAATGCCTACCTTACAGTTTTGATGTGAGGATTAAATTGAATGACTTGTAAAATACTTAGAGTAGTGCTCAACATGCGAGAAGAGTCAATGAATGTCATTTCCCTTCCCTTTACCTTAGGCCCTGCCTGCCGCGTTAGTGAAGTTGTTTCAGTACAGGATTACTTGAAAGGAATTAATTAATTAATTGAAAAGAATCAATTATGAGATTAGAAATTGGATAAAATGCTCTTTTTAAGTGGACCTTTTTAGCCCCAATTTAAGAATTTCCTTCTGAAGAGAGTCCGAAATGCTCCCATACCTGATCTTTTTCACAAATGATGGTTTCCCATTACAGTGATATGTCAGCTAGGTTTTTAACTGAGCTGAAAGGTTCCCACTACAGCAGGCCTACCAGCCCTGCAGGCATCTGAGAGACCCTCTGCCTGTTGAATAGTCAGTCAGGTACATCTAGAGCCCCACTGTCACCACCAGCTCCCTCCTCCACAGAGGGTGACCTGCTGCACTGGGACCAGGACGGTTAGCCCAGTAGCTTGCGGGTGGCCTGTGGTTTGCCTGAGCTCGAGAAGGTGAGACATCTGTATGAGATCATGGCCTGAATGAACCTGTGCCTGAAGCGGAAGAGATTAAATAACACAGAACACTCATAGTGTGTGTGTGTTGGCTGGTTAAAAACAAGATGAAGTATTGAGTTCACAAATAGACAAAGAAGTATATAGAGAGTCTACACATTTTGAGCCTTGTAGGATAGAAAGAGACTAATTCTCAGTCCCTACAATGAGGGTAAAACTGAGAAAGAGAGAGAGAGACCAGTTAAAGCTCAACTCTGGCAAGGATCAAATCAAGAGTATGGTTTCACGCCTTACAGTGTTCCTGCAGCTCTTTGATACTGTTTCCTTCAGAAGGTGGCATGTACTTGGCTAGTGGCAGAGTGGGTGGGTGTGATGGCACATGACCTCCAGGGACGAGTTCACCCTGGGCGTTGCGCCACCCTCCTTGTTCTTGCTCCTACGTTGCTCACATTGAGAGAAGCCCGCTGCCGTGTTGTGAGGACACTCACGCAGCCCTCTGGAAGGGTTCACGTGTGGAAGAACTGAGGCTGCTTGCCAGCGTGAATGAACCGTCTTCACACAGATCTCCAGCCCAACCAGCCACAGTCAGGTCCTCTGAAGATTGTGATTCTCACCACTGGGCTCACTGCAGCTTAAAGAGAGACCCTGAGCCCGAGCCACCGAGCTGAGGCACATCTTGTTTCCTGGCCCTCAGGAACTGTGAGACAGTACCTTTGAGAGTTACTACACAGCAGTAGATAACTAATGCTTAGTGAAATCTCTGAATAGATTAAAGTATCTTTTCAGTGATGCCCAGTATAACCTTTCAATATACAGTATGTTCCTTCAATTGGACAAAATGACTCAGAAAAACAGTTGTTACACTATAATTTATGTTTCATTTGTTCTTGGATAAAATGATGTTTTTAATAAAACACTAAAAAGGGTACAGGGGTTAAAAAGTGTAGCCTATTTTGGAAAAAATAGTATAAACTGTTCAGCTTTATTTTTATCTGAAGACTTTTTTATTGTTGATATTTTCTTTTGTTTGATTTTCTACCTCAGTGATTTTCCAAGTATTTCCTGAGCCTAAAACTTAAAACAGGTTGTATCAGGCTGGGTTCCTCAAACAGACTCAATAGAAGATAAAGGGAGGTGGGGAAGGAGAGAGAGATATTAAGAAATTGGTTCATTGGACTGGGAAGGCTGTCAGGTCTGAAATCTGTGGGTGGATCTGTCAGCTGGGCCGCTGGAAACTCAGGTAAGAATTGAAGTTGTTGTCTTTGAGTCTGAAATATGTAGGGCAGGCCACCATACTAGAAACTGGCAGGATTTCTAGATTATAATTTAGAGGCAGAATACTTTGTTTTCCAGGAACTGGTTTTTGCTCTTAAGGCCTTCAACTGATTGAATGAGGCCTACCCCCATTAGCAGGGTGTGGCTCACCGCCATTAGCAGGGGTAATCTTCTTAAAGGCCACTGATTGTAAACGTTGATGACATCTACAAAATACCTGCACAGCCATACCTAGATTAGTGTTTGCCCAAACAACTGGGCATCTAGCCTAGCCAGGTTGACACAGAAAGTTAATCATTCTGCAGGTGAACAGGGTGGAAGGCACGGAGACCTAGAGACGCCTTCCGTAACCCATTCGTATGACGGCTGTTGCCGCCCATTCTTCCTGATTCTCTAGTACATTTGATGCCATGTGGTGGGGATGGTAACATATAAGCCAGAGTAAATGGCTTTTTGGTGGTCTTCAAACTGTCTGGGGGCTCTGTTTCTCAAATTTCCATTTAAAGAAAAAGTAAATTTTGTTCCTAATTAGAGCTAAAAGTAGCTTGTTAGATATCAGAGGGAGGATGAGACTAGAAAAATTTTTCTACTGCTGGTCACTTGCTACCAATAGAAAAGTTAGGACTGTGTTAAATTTATTGGAGTGTTCAATTCAGTGATAGTTTATGGCGGGCCCTTGTAGAGCCTTCTCAGGTATTCTGGAATATACGCAAGTCTCAGTAAACTTCTCCTTTGAGAAACAGTCTCTGCGATTTCACAGATTTCACTGAAAGTACTTGCGGAAGCCACCGGGGTATTACTCTATAATGCTTGTTAAGTTCTGTCTTCTTTAGGACGTTAAATATTATATCTACTGGATTTTAAACCTCTGTCATTTTAAAGAGTGTCTTTTAAGAGTTAACTGATTTAGGTCTTTGGATAAGCAATTTGATTTTACTTCTTTTTTTTTTTAATGCCTTTAAATTGAACTTTAAGGTTGACTTCTAGGTATAACTTATGCAATCTCTCTGTGGGTTTGATTTATTGCAAAAGTAATATTATTAATTTTATGAGATTGCTTCTAAGCTGTGTTTTCCTTGCTCTTGGATTTTCCCTGTGAAAAATGCAGACGGATTCCTTAGCCAAGTTTTATTGGGGTATGATCAGTTTTATGAAGTCTGATGACTTCTTATTCTGAGTTTTACCTGAGCGATGCTCCAGCTTAGCTGAGGGGCTCATAATGTCGAGTGACTCTCTGGTCAGCACCTTTATTGATTAATGACACAGATGAGAAAAATGTACCTTGTTGCAGCAGGATTAGACTCAAGGAAGCTAGGAGTCCCTCATCCGAAGATGGTTGAAAGTCAGTATTTAGGGTGATACGATCCATGAAAGATGGAAGAGTCAGGGCTAGTTAAGCAACGTGGAGTGGAGGGAAGCACAGAGGAGGCTCAGGTCGGGGTGTAGTCTTGAAAATAACTTGTGGGAAGGTGAAGCCAGCAAAACGTTACATGAAAACCCTGGTAAGTAAGCGGCTCTGCTCTGCTTGCCTAGTGGGAGGATGAGCACTTCCCGATGGTCTCGGTATTTGGCTGTCAGGGAGCCGGTGCCGCTTCCTGCTGGTCTCCCTGAGATGGTTGGACCCTGTGGTTCAGGGCGGTCAAGGGCACTGCAGTTAGTGCTAAACAGTCCTTGCTCTGACAGGTACTGGCCACAGAAGCTTCTGGCAGTGTGCAGGTGCGGCCTTAGTGTTTCCGAGGACCTGACTGGTGTTGCAGAGCCCTGGGCAGGCCCCGTAGCTGAATCCCGTAGTGAGTTCAGGGGAAATCAGCTATCAGAAGAGGAGAAATACTAGACATCAGGGTGGGCTGTTGTGGTTATCTTTTGCTAATCACGGTCACCTTTGGTGAATTTTGAGGGTACGTGCCTTTAATAAGATAACAGGAAATTCATGCAAAAAGAATTTGTATATACAAATGCTGGCCTATCTCAGGTGCAGTCAATGCCCGCTTTTCTCTCCTCGTAGGATTGCATTAGCCAGCTCTGGAATAGTGTGTACATAAAAATGATAGTGATTCAAATCAATTTACGTAGACTAGTACCTGGAAAATAAGAAAAGCTACCTGAGGAATTAAACCATTACAGAGTAAAACAGTCTGACATGAAAGACAAGCTGTAGTGTAGTGTTTAAAAGCTTGGGCTCTGGGGCCAGACTGTGTGGGTTCAGATCCCTCTCTTACTCTTCAGGCATTCTCGTCTACCGTTTCTTTTTCCGCAGTGTAATGACGGTAACAGCAAAAGAGTTTTAAATGAGGTATTAGTAAAAGGGTACCTGGCACACCTGCTCCGTGCATGTTGGTTGTCTTGGTGGTGGTGGTAAAGATGACACTTCCGTTCTGTCTGCCCGAATAAGTCGGACAGCTGCAGAATCTCGATACTTAGCTAAGCTTATACTGCCGTGACAAAACACCGTAGATGGGGTGGCTTAAACAACAAAGATTAATTCTCACAGACCTGGAGGCTAGGAACTCCAAGATCAAAGTGCAGGCCAGTTAGCTTCCTGATGAGGGCCCCCCTACCTGGCCGGGGGTAGGGTGGGGACATAAACGATCTCTCTTCCTATATGGCCAGTCAGTCCTGTTGGGTTAGGGCTCTCTCGGTAGTACCTCCATTAACCTTAATTACCTCCTAAGACCTTGTCTCCAGATACGTTACATTGGGTGGTAGGGCTGCAAAACACGAATCTGGGGAGACAGTTCACTCTGTAGCACTGGATAAACATAGATTGTGACCATTTGGCAAAAATGAGAGGAGAATGTGACAAAAGATTAAAATAAAACCTGTGGAGGTACGAAAAGATGAATGTTGTAGAAATCTTCTCGTTTTATGAAAAACAAAGGAATGAAGAAAAAATAATTGTGGGCTTTCAGAACAACTGATTTGTTAGCATTCTTAGTTCTATCCATTTGAAGATGTTACTGGATTCACCAAACTATTGTCCTAAAATCTTTGAATTAGTGTTATAATTTTGCACTAATGTTTTATCCTATTTGACAAAAAATGAAAGGACTTCATTGGTATTAGAAACATGAAATTAATTAGTCTCTTTGTTACCAGTTATCAAAACCATAAATGATCCTTTCGTACGTCTGGCCCAGCCCTGATGTAGGGTTGTGTCAGGGGTTCACTCTCTTAGCTGTTTTCTCTGTGATCCAGTCTTGGTTTCTGGAGGCTGCTGCAGTAGAAGAAGAACTCAGTGTTATAGGGGTCTTTCCTTTGCTGCTTAAAAGACTCCTACTTCCCGGCATTACCATCTTGACCATGACTTCTCCCTATGATGGTGTTAATGTAAGAGGGTCACCCAGCATGCTGTACAGGTTTTTATTCCCTCTAATAATTATTTCTAACAAAAAATATCTGACGTTGTTCTTTGCTTATAATCTGATTCCTCTTGAAAGTGATGTCGTTGACAAAAAAGGGGAAGTTTCCAGTTAATCAAAATTAACTGTTTTGGAGAAAAGCTGACAGCTGTTAAACGAATGTAGTCCGACGTCCCTTGCTACATGCCGCTCTTTAGTTTCTGGTTTGTTATGTTGCATGTTAGTGTTGTTTATGTCGAGGCAGCTTGTGCTCAGCGGTGAGAAGGGAGCCAGCTTCCTCAGTGGGTTAAGACAGTTTTGGTTTTGGGGCAGATTAAGGACGTGGTGTTTTCTCAGGGGCAAAGGAGTCATGGAAAGAGCACTGGATATTGGAAATCTGGGACCGAGCTGTAGTCCTGGTTTTGTTACTGATACCAGCACGGTTTCCTCAACTAGAAAACGAGGGAGATTAGGCTGGATCATGTCTCTCGGTCTTTTCTGTCTTTAATTTAGCCTTTTTGGTTCTGTGGTTCAAAACTTTTTGGGTAGGTGGAGGGCAGGAGAGGTTCCAGCAGATGCCTTGTAAAGCATCTTCAGAGTCCAGACTGTTCAGGCCACTGCAGCGATGCATGTTAAGTATTGAGTATTAATAGGCTCTTAACCCCACGTGAGCCTCTTCCTCCATGGGGGGGTGTCCCCTCTTCAGGGGGGTATCCCGTCTTCAGGGGGTGATGGCTCTCAGTGCCCAGGGGCTTAGCTGGCTGGTTCAAGAGGAGGGACGTGGTGCTGTTGCCCCTCTCCCTTGCCTCGGGGTTGGGCGGGCGCCCCTGACGTGGTTGGGGAACCTTTCCATGTCTGGCCCGTGCCTCTTCCTCCTTGGTCACACTGCCTTCTTCTGGTGTATCCCCCAGCAGGGACGCTCTGTGCTGTTCCTCCTCCGTCAGGCCACTCCCCTGAACGGCCTAACTGGTCACGTTTCCTTACACACAGTCACAGTGCCGTATACTCTCCTTCGTTGTGATGTCTTTGGTTTGTGTGGTCATTTGATGACTCAGTTCCTTCCCCTGTAGACTATAAGCCCCATGAGAATGTAGATCTTGCCCAGTTTTGCTGTCTTTGTATTTATTTCTAGAGCATGGCTCAGTATGTATTTGTTATGAATGCAGGAGCCAAAGCTCCAGAGCCTCTTGACGTGGGATGAGTGATGGTAACAACAGTAACTGAGGCTGCATAGGCTGTTTGTGATGTGAGTCCAGTGCTCCAGGCAGTGTTCTCGTGATTGTGTCCCCGTCCCCATTGTCGTTAGTATTTTCACAGTCACCATTACCACCATTTCTTGAGTCTTTTAACCCAGGCATGGACCCTAGAATCCACATCCTCGGCAACTGTGCTCTACAAGTGGGAACATTATGGAAAAAGACCAGAAGCTTCCTGTGGCCTTTATTACCCAAACCAAGTCCTGCTCTTTGCTCTTCAGTCTTTTCTCTTCTTTGTTGTGTTCACCACTGCCATCAGAGTGTAGGGCTTCTCCTGTAGTTGATTTTGGCCCCATATCTCATTTCCCGGGAAATTTCTGCGTACGGAGACCCTTTCTTTCTCCTGTGAGGACAGAACCTACCTCTTTTTACATAAGCAGAGAATGTCAGATACCCTCCTTCCCAGATTTTCTTGAAGCTCGGGTGTGGGCATTAGATGCATTTGCCCCAGTTGCCAAATCAGAAGCAGGTGATGCAGAGCAGGAGGTACCAGGTAGAGTCCATCTGCTGAGGGTTAGGCGGGAGCAGCAGCTGGGCTTTCAGAAGGACCACTGGCAGCCATTCCAGAGACAGGGTCGAGGGCCTAGGTGTGAACTGCAGAGTCTGTGCCTGGAAACAGAGCAGTGGCTTCTCCGTGGGGCCAGTGTTGGACGTGATTTGGAGCTTGTTCCTGACCTGCTGGTCTGTGAGAGGCAGCCTCAGGCACGGGCTCCACTGCCAGGCTGGCTGCTTTCAGATCCAAGATTGAAGCCCAGCTCCACCCTTCCCTGCATCCCAGCTCTGCCCTTCCCTCCATCCCAGCTTGCCCCCTTCCTGCATCCCAGCTCCCCCCTTCCCTGCAGCCCAGCTCCCCCCTTCCCTGCAGCCCAGCTCCCCACTTCCCTGCATCCCAGCTCCCCCCTTCCCTGCATCCCAGCTCCTCCCTTCCCTGCAGCCCAGCTCCTCCCTTCCCTGCATCCCAGCTCCCCCCTTCCCTGCAGCCCAGCTCCACCCTTCCCTGCAGCCCAGCTCCCCCCTTCCCTGCAGCCCAGCTCCACCCTTCCCTGCATCCCAGCTCCACCCTTCCCTGCAGCCCATTTCCCCCTCCCTGGCCCATGGCCTTGCCTGTCCTCACCAGGTTCCTCTCTCTGGCCTCAGGTCCCTCAGTGTCAAAAGGGGAAATGACAGTGTGTACCTCATGAGGCTGTCATGAGGATTAGAGGAGCTAAAGTAAAACTCTTACAACAGTGTCTGGCGTGTTTATTGTTGTGTGTATTAGGGTTTTCCATCGTTCTTCTCTGACCCTCTGGGTAGTTTCTAAAAGCACATATCCTTTTTAACAGATTACTTTTTCTGCTTGAATGTGTTGGTTGGAATCTGTTGCTGACAACTTAGTACCCTGACTGATGCTATGACGTACACTTGTTGAGTGATAACTGAGGGTGGGTCTTGTAGAACCAAGCATTTCTTTTTTTACTGGGCAGTTACAGAACTGTTTCCTCATGTGTGTCTGGGGCCAAAGTGCACATTCTTTTTATCGAGACACTGAACTCACTTGCTCTCTCGTTTCTTTTGGATTGACTTGCTTCGTTCAGGATCTCAGGCTTTGACCCCAGGCTTATGGCCACATTTGGTCATAAACTGCTGCAGAGCCTCCCCGAGGGTGAAGCAGTTATGGGGGAGGCGGCTCTGCAGGGACATATGGTGTGTGGGTGGGGATCTGATCCACTGCCGCCATCGCAGGCCTCTCCGCACGGTCAAGGTCATTGCTGGTCCTGGTGCCCACTCCTGCCCAGGGAAGGACCGCGGGCCTGCCTCCCCCTGCAGCCCCCTCTGCCCGGGAGACACTGCTTCCTGGACCATTAGCTCTGGGTCCCCGAAGTCGACACTTTCCAAAGGGAAGACGTTGTGCCAACTGAACTATTGGTATTTTCACAACAGGGAGAGTCGCACCACCCTCCCTCCGTATAAAAACACTCCTGAATCTCGTTTGTGGTTTTTGTCAGCATTACAGTGAGAACTGAGAGTGACATTTAAACCTGGGAAAATTCAGCCCCGATATTGACTGTTCATGTGAAAAACTTGAAAAAGCAGGTAGAACACTGTGACCTGAGTGATGTGAATTCTCTAACCAGAGTGTACAGAGCAGTCAAATATTTGACTTACTGATTTTTGGAGAATTAAGCTGTTTTGTATGCAAGGTATGAAAATAGAATGAGTTTTTGTCCTTGATTCAGAATGAGTACTGAGAGCCAGGGTCTGATGCTAGAGATTTGAATTCATGTTGAATATTTTAACAAATATTAGCAGAAGGGATACTCAGTTTTCCATGTGTTTATAGCTATGTGTTTAAAACATAATACTTTGTACTTACATATTAATTTCTCTTCTGAAAATTACTAATTTATTAACAAATATATACTGTTATTAGGAATGTAGCAAAGTATCTTAAATCTTAAAAAGACTCCAGCTACACAGGGTTATAAACTTCCTCTGTCCACATTTGAATATATCTCGTTCTGTACTCTCATCCTTTTAAATTTTGCTCTTTTGTAAAATTACCCATCAAGAGCTTTATCTGTCAATGTCTGGTACATTGGAAGCTAAAAATAAAGTACGTTGAGTTACCCTGACCTGTTAAAGAAGGCATTTCATTTTAACTGAAGTTCACCTTTATAAACATAGATTATCTTTTGGACAAATAGTGTTCAATAAATTCTGCTTCCTAAAACAATAATGTGGGTAGATTTGACCATTGTGGCATTTTATCAGAAGTGCTTTCCATTTCCCCTTAATCTTTTCAGCCACAGCTTACAAATATTTGAAAACACTTTTATTTCCTCACTCTGGATAACCCTCTTGTCCTTGCTGCCTTCTTTTCTCCATGGTGCTATGTTCTGAGAGCCAGGTGGCTCTTCATTTAAATTCTATCACAAATTTGTTGGCTTGGATTTTTAGTGGGCTCATTGCTTTAAGTAAGATGTGGGGGGCAAAATTTTTTTCCTGATTGTTTAGGTAATTTCTAACAAAGCTAAATACTAGAACATTGGTGCTTTGGTAGAATGATGTGTAGAGAGTAAAGAATCATCATATTTCAGAATGGCTTTGGAAACCTGAAATCCCAGGATTCTGCTTTAATCTTTAAATTCCATTGAGAATTTATACCGGAAAAGGTATTTATTAAATAATTGCATGTAGCCTCCATGTTAGCAGATATTAATTCTAGTTTGGTGGAATTAATGTCCATTGTCTTTTAAAATCTTACTAGATTTTAGTTAAAATTAACTTTCGTTACAACCTGTTATCTTGTGCTTTCGTTTTTATGGTCCAGTAGTGCCTGGATTCTAGGTTTTCATGAAAGTCATGCCTCCTTCTTGGTGTTTGGCTCTTCACGTATTCCTCCTCCCAACTCCCCTTCCTCATACGAACTTCCCAGAACAAGTCCCTGTGGTAGCTTCCAGGGTGCAGTTACAGAGATGAATAAATACCACCTACTTAATTCTGTGAGATCAGAACCTAATTCTCTATACTCAATTTTTGTAAAAGTATTGGTGGAAAATTATAATGATAATAATAATTGAGTTGGTCCCATGTGACAGTTGTATAGTGTGAGATATTAGCTTTTTTTAAAAAAAAAATCCAGAGTCTAATTTTTCTAGTCCCTTGGAATTTTAGATCTTGCCTTTCTCCAGGGAGCACCTGGTGTGGGAAAGGTGCTTGGCTGTTGACATGGGGTGTGAGCTTCTGGGAAGGGCACCAGGATGGGGCACTAAGGGGCTAGTGGAGGGAGATGCTAAGGCAGGGGGAGAGCAGGAGAGCCAAGGCAAGTAACAGGGCAGGAAGGCAGAACGGTTGGGTGGGAGTGGAAGAAGTGCCCTGGAGAAAGGGAGGAGGAGGTCAGAGAGAGAGAATCTAGAGAAAAGTGAGTAGTGAGAAAAAGAATGGAGGTAGAACGGGTTCAAAATAAGGTGGAAACATTGGTAATAAAAGCATGATTAAAGGAGAGGAGGAGGTACAGAGTAGGCAAAACTGAGAATACAGCTGAGAAGGGTGGGGAGAACGGAAGGGATTGACTCTCTGTCTAGTGTTTCGCTGACATGGGTGTTGTCCCTGCTGAGGCTGTTCTTTCCAGTTGCATGGAAGGTGGAATCCTGCAGTGCAGGGCAGGCCAGTGGTGGTGCGTGCTTCACAGCTCCTGAAGGAGACTGGAGAAACAATGGTGTGCATCCTTCCACGTTATAAAGTTAAATTGAACCAGGTGAATCATCAAATTACCTTCTTTTCCTTAGAACAAGTTAAGTGTAACACTTTGGTAAGAGAGCTTCTTTGTGTGATGATAATATTTATTACATACATGAAAAGTTGAATTTTACATATTTCATTCAAGATAAGAGAGGAAGGGAAACTTAATCCAGACATTTGAAAAGATGCAAGTTATTATAAAGCAGCCTTTAGTAGTGTTTATTTGGGAACACTTGTTCTGGGATGCGCAGTTTTTCTGGAGAGCTGTCACTGTTGACCAGCCAATAACTTAAAACCTGTAAACAAGGCCTGCCTTTAACTGGAGTTATTCTGGAATCAGCCACCAGTTAGGTGACTTTGATGGATGGATAGGACAGATAGATGGATAGGATCGAGGGAGAGACCATGAGGGTCTACTTGGAGCTGGAAGTGTGAATTTTGCCCCAGAGGGCAGAGAGGGACCTCAAAAGAGGCCAAGTTTTGCCTAGGGCTGACCTTCCCTGCTGAGTGGAGGTCAAGTGTGGAGTAGAGATTGTCAACCTGCTGGCCTTTAGTGGGTCCCTACCAGGTTACTCTGCTTGTTACATCCTAAAAAAGGAGCCTTTCAGAAGGATTTGAATTTTTATGTTGGGGCAGCTTTATGTGATGCATCATTCGACTGGGGGGAAGAGAGGAATTTAATCAGTATGAAATCTTAGAATGTTCAAGTCTCAGGGTAACTAATTAAATATATCATAGGCAAATGTGAAAATTTGGCTTTACTATTCTATTAGATTAAACATAAAAAGGGGTAGTCAAAGAAAAAATTATTTTGCTTAAAATAAAATCATAACTTTTAAAAGTTTGGTTTGGAGAAGAGGAAGCAATTGTAAGTATGTAATTATCTGCATTCCTTTCCAACCTCTTTGGGATCAAATTGGTTTTCTCCAAGAAAGGCAGTTATATGCGGGAGACCACTTTTTGTTGAATTCCTGTGTGTTGCAGGCAGTGCAGCCCACAAACCTGAAATCACAGATGTACTGCTATGATTTATAATACCCATTAATTACAGCTTCCTATTAAAGGCTTTTGGTTTTCTGCTTCAGTAAACCTAAATTCTCCTTTTGAAGAATTGCTTCCATTAGGTCTTATGCTAAATAGTGAGTCCTGTCTTTTAGAATCTCATCAGGGGTACTTGATGCAGTAAGGACTTCTCAGTTGGCTTTAAATGTGCAGCGCCGAAGCACGTTCCCTTTGTAGGGTGCTGAGGTAACTGGAGGAGCTTCTGGTCTGTTGATGAGGAGGTGCAGATGGGAAACTGCAGAGCCTTAATCAGATGTGTTTATCCATCGATGTCTACCACCCCCCGAGCACCGTGCCGTGCTGTACTATGCCAGGCACAGCTCGGTGGTCCTCACCCCAGCTGATCTTTAGGTTCACCTCCAACCAAACCCCAAAAACCCTCCAACCCCACCCACAGCAATTAAATACCGGGCCTGGATGGTTTCAAAGGGCTGGCTCCTTGTTGAATCTAATGTGTAGCCAAGAATGAAAACACATATCTGTTCAGTGCTATTTGGTGGCTTTTCCCTTGAAAAGTTAGTCTTTCTCTTTCCTTTGTTTTGGCTTCATATTCCCATATTCCTTCAGGAAGTAGAAAATATGATCAAGCAAAACAAATGAACAAAATCAGGTTGCGTTCTTTCCTCTTGGGCTTCTGTGATGGTCTGATTCTATTCAGGGAGAGGCATTTCCCTGGCGACTCCCTTAATTTTTCTAACTTCACCATTTTTTTACCATGTGAAGACTGTCTAATCCAAGGTTTCTTTGCTAAATTCAACCGGTTTCTAACCCTGTCAGGGACCTGCTTCTCAGTGAGGCTTTGTTGACTTTTTTCCCTGTGAATATTTAAGATTACATTTTGACCTAGAAAAGTTTTTAAAATATGGATTTATAGTGCTTTTTATTACACTTTTTTGCAAATTACTCATTAAACTTCATTTTTTTTAGATTTCACACACCTGAGGAATTTATAAGTATTATCCACTCTGTTTATAAGGAGGGGAGGTGTAGTAAGTACAGATTGATCTTGAATTTGAAAATAGGGTTAGTGTTTGTCAACTACTAATGCTGCTTTGCTGTCTTTTATTTGGATGTATTTGGAAGTAATCTCGCTGTGGCGGGTGGTCTAAAATCCTCCTGTAAGCAGTTCTGAGGGGAGGATGTTTATTAGTAACCATGGTAGTGGCAGCCGCAGCGTTAGGCAGGCCTGCACATGGTGCCCCATGTGCACACTAACATCGGGAGGAGGACATGCTGTTCCTGTCCCAGGTTTATGGGCGGGAGGAGAGTGGACGGTGGGGAAGAGCCAGGCCTGTGGCTTCTCACCCCATGGCTGTGAGACTAGCTGCCAGCACTCCTTCCCTCCTAGGAGCTCTCGGACAGTTTGGCCTCCGCCTCTCTTGTTTTCTTTACTCGCGAGCGCCAGGCAGCCTCCTGCCCTGGGCGTCCTTTCTTCACATCTGATGGACAAGGCACTGGGGTTGCAGGCTCTCTCGGGGCTTGGCAGAGGGAAGGGGCTCCAGAAAGGCTGCAGGGAGCGGTTACGACGGTCCCCTTACAGGCCTCAGTGCGGTTTGGTTACTGTATTCTGGTTTTTGTTTTTGTTTTCGTTTTTGCTAACACTCTCATTGAGATATAATTTACATACTACAAAATTCACCCATATAAAGTGTACAATTCATTGGTTTTTAATAGATTCATAGAGCTGTGCGCCATCACCTCAATCAGTCTCAGAACATTTCCATTGCTCAGTCCACCTGTCTCCCTGCTTCTAGGTGTACCTACTCTGGGAGCTTGGTGTAAATGCAATCGTACTGCACGTGGTGTTTTGTGACGGGCTTCTCTCACACAGCGTAGTGTTTTCAGGTTCATCCCTGCAGCAGTACCATCCGCACTTGGTCCCCTCTTGTTGCCTAGTGACATTGCAGTGTGCATCTGTAGCGGTCACTGAGTTAGTGTGGGGACATAACAGCCTGGGGAAGGTGTTCTGGCTTCTGTGTCTCATCCCCTGACTCCAAGCCTTGTCCTGACAGCTGCAGCCAGGGCCGAGTCTGCAGTCATACCCATGAGGACAGGCCCATCTGCATGCTCGTCGGGGTGAAATGGAGCCAGTCTTCTTGATCTCAGAGAGACAGCAGTGAGCGGTCCTGAAGAGAGATCTTAGTTTCCTGCCCAGGAATTGGACCTGGGTAGCCTGGATGAAAATCAGGAATCCTAACTGTTAGGCCACCAGGGGCTAGAGACTAGAAGCAAAGTGGCCCTAGCTCTTTCCCCCGTTTGAAAGCAAGAATGTTTCAAGGAGGCAGAAACTGTAAAAACAGGTACAAAGTTTATTATTAAAGACACAGCACAACGGGGAGAGCACACAGAGAAGCAGTTTGTTTATTTAAGACAAAAGCAAGGCAGAGATACCCAGAGAGACAAGGTGTGGGCGTCCTCTCTAATGAGGAGGAGCACAGTAAAGAGGTGATTTAAATCACTTATATAGGACAGTCCTGCTGGGTCTTTGACCAATTATCTCATTTCTTTTTTCACACCTGACTGGTCCCTGACTGGTCTCCCCAACATGGCATGCACAACTTTTTGCTAAGATGGATCCCACCTCAGAGGCCTGTGGGTGCATGTCCACGCTTATTATGGGGTGGCACCCCCTCCCTTTTTGACCTCCAAGGAGCCTTTCTGCACATGTGCGGACATGGAAGTTTTCCTTGACCTCAGGAGTGGGCACCTTATCTCTTTCCTTCAGCAGAGCTCAGCTTCTGCCACTAGCTTTGTCCTTGGAGTGTCTGGGTGAGAACAAAGCTTCACGTTTACTCCACTTGACAAACACCAGATGTCTAGTCCAGGGGCCCATCTATCTCCTACCTCAGTCTCTCCAGCATTTCCTACTGAGTGCACAGAACTGGGCTAGATGTTTTTTTTTTAATTTATTTTTGGCTGCGTTGGGTCTTCATTGCTGTGTGTGGGCTTTCTCTAGTTGTGGTGAGCAGGGGCTACTCTTCTCGTGGTGCGCGGGCTTCTCACTGCGGTGGCTTTTCATGTTGTGGAGCACGGGCTCTAGGCACACGGGCTTCAGTAGTTGTGGCATGCAGGCTCTAGAGTGCAGGCTCAGTAGTTGTGGCGCACGGGCTTAGTTGCTCCGTGGCATGTAGGATCTTCCTAGACCAGGGCTCAAACCTATGTCCCCTGCATTGGCAGGCGGATTCTTAACCACTGGGCCACCAGGGAAGTCCTGGTCTAGATTTTTATCACACATACGTGGAAACACATAGAAGACATGGTGTCATGTGTGACCTGTGCTGTAACTCAAGTTCAGGGGAAGGAAAGTATTGTTTCTGTGTGTGGGTTGTAACTGCCAGTTCTGGCCCCTCGGCCTTACTCTCCTTGCAGTGGCTTTGGGTGCTTTATTCAGCAAGTTCGTCCCCTCCCCTTCATGAATTTAAATAGTAAAATATGAATCTGAGTTGTTTTGGAATTTTTTCAGTTTAAGACTAATAAATATTAAATATTAGAATCTTGAAGGTCATAGGTCATAATGGATCTAAAAACTTAGAGTATCAAGTTATATGGAAATGTTCACAAATGGTACATTCGGTCACCAAAATTGCACGGTGATAATGTCCTATTTAATTCAGCTGGAATTCAAGTTAAAGGCACATTTAATGGATGGGAGACCTCGTAGCTTCTGCATATTCTGATAACCGTTGCATAAATACCAGTTGCAGTGCTTGAGTGAACTACAATCCACGAGAGAAAGTCTCTTTAGGATGCTTTGAAATGCATTCATCTGCTTCAGTTAGATGTTCTAGCTAGCATGTCATCCTTTACTGTTGGTTAATGTTATATAATATTATACCATATAAAATATTCACAACATCACTGTCATTATATTTGTAATGCGGTGTCATTAGCTGTGAAAGTTGAATGCTCAGCTATGTACTTCTCTTGCTCTTTGCTAAAAATTGTGTAGGATGTCTTCATCCATTGATTTAAATATCATGTAGTTTAAATAATATGATTATGTGATTTAAAACTTTATAATAAACTATAAGAAACTGGGAAGAGATCTTAGTTACTAATTTTGTAAAGGAGTTGGATTTTAAGAATTTTGCGAAATTTAATTCCTAGTTTTTGAAGTACGAATAGTACTGTGTGGTTATAATTTGAAGCCTATATATTCGTTTAAAAGTAGTATAAAGATATCTTCAGAATTAACAGCATCAGAAATCAAAAATGTTCCTTAAAACTTGAAATCCATAGAAAGTAGTTCTCTTCCACTCTTCAAAGGAAATTAAAATGCCTTCCATTTGTATAGCATTTGTTTTAAAATTTTTAAATGAGTTATTTTATACTACATTCACATGTAATTTTTCACATTCACATGTCTCCTAACAGCAACAATAGTAGTCATAGATATTTAGTTAAACTGTAAATGACTGTGGGTTTTTAAGTGTAGAATGATAGGAAGCTATAGTAGTGCAAGTGAGTGGGGATTTGTTTGTTTACAGCCAAGTAGTAACTTCTGTGGAAGAAGTCAGCATAAAACAAGTAGTGTGGGGCTTCCCTGGTGGCGCAGTGGTTGAGAATCTGCCTACTAATGCAGGGGACACGGGTTCGAGCCCTGGTCTGGGAGGATCCCACATGCCGCGGAGCAGCTAGGCCCATGAGCCACAACTACTAAGCCTGTGCGTCTGGAGCCTGTGCTGCGCAACAAGAGAGGCCGCGATAGAGGCCCGCACACCGTGATGAAGAGTGGTCCCCACTTGCCACAACTAGAGAAAGCCCTCGCACAGAAACGAAGACCCAACACAGCAAAAATAAATAAATTAATTAATAAACTCCTACCCCCCAGCATCTTCTTAAAAAAAAAACAAAACAAACAAGTAGTGTGTATATGTGATTATAAGCAGTATTTTTTCTCTTTTTCCTTTTTTTTTTTTTTTTTTTTTTTTTGCGGTTCGCGGGCCTCTCACTGTTGTGGCCTTTCCCGTTGCGGAGCATAGGCTCCGGACGCGCAGGCTCAGCGGCCATGGCTCACGGGCCCAGCCGCTCTGCGGCATATGGGATCTTCCCTGACCGGGGCACGAACCCGTGTCCCCTGCATCAGCAGGCGGACTCTCAACCACTGCGCCACCAGGGAAGCCCTATAAGCAGTATTTTTAAAGTAAGTATCATACACCCCACTTAAGCTATAAGCTGTTTACATTTTAGATAGCATCATATTCCTTGCCCATAGCCATAGTAGATATTCAGTGCATCAGTGATAATTCAGAATCATGCACTGCTCTGAAATATAAATAATAATCAACAATAGAATAACAGTAATGGCTGTGGTTGTTTACTATAAGCCAGATAATATGCATATGTTTAACACCCACAGTCCTGTGAGGTGTAGGGATTTCTCGATTTACAGATTAAGAGCTGAGGCTCAGAGAAGCTAAGCAACTTTCTAGAGGTCATGTAAACTTGATAATCCCATTATCTGTTTTCCCCACCACTGTCATACTGCTTTGTCTTGTTATTTTCTGTTAGATTCTTCTTAAATTATGAAATACTCTACGTCTGTTGTAACAAGTTGAAAAAATAAGGGGTATATCACCTGTATATTTCTTGATACACACAAAAACACATAGAGATTAACCTGACCCTACTAATATTATTTAATTTTCCCTTTATAAGAATGTATCTTTTCTTACCTGTAAATTTGAAAGTGAACTTTAGTGGGGTGGGGGGTTGGAATTTGTATCTACTCTGGAGTCACAGAGACCTGAGTGTGAAGCTTGGCAATGCCAGTCTAACTGTTCCCTTGGATAGGCTTCTCAGCATTTCCATTGGGTGTCCCTTTGGCTCTGACGTGGTTGTCCCTGTTTTGTGGCTGTCTTACTGACTCTCCTGGAGAGTGAAGAGACTCGATTAAACTGTATTCTAGTTAAACATTTATTATCATCATTCCGTATAAGTTTTAGTAGCTGGTCTGAAAATGGGAAGAAAGTGTATGCATTAAGAATAGAGCATCCTTTTTATCATGTATATAAATACCTGTTACTATATTGTGTAGCAGGAACTAACATACTGTTGTAGGCCAATTACACTTCAAATAAACAAAGAAACAAACTCATAGAAAAAAAGATCAGATTTGTGGTTACCAGATGCAGTGGGTGGGGAGAAGGGGGCATTACGTGAAAGTGGTCAAAGGTATGAACTTACAGTTATAAGATGAATAAGTACTAGGGATGTAATGTAGCACATGATGAATATGATTAGCAGTGCTATATGTTATACATGAAAGTTGAGAGAGTAAATCCTAAGGGATCTCATTACAAGAAAAACGTGTGTTTTCTTTTATTTTGTATCTGTATGAAATGATGGATGTTCACTAAACTTATTGTGGTCATCATTTCATGATGTACATAAGACAGATCATTATGCTGAACACCCTAAACTTATACAGTGCTGCATGTCAACTATGTCTCAGTAAAACTGGAAGGAATGGAAAAGAATAGATCATCTGATTTATTTGAGTGTTGATAATTCTGAGCATTAAGTGGTTGTCTTTCAAATACATGTGTGTGTACATGTATACACATATATACATATGTATAATAACATATTGGAAATTGCTTGATTGACCATAGTTACTTGGTTAATGTGTTTGTGAACTGCTCAAAAAAAATCAAAACTTAAAATAATTCTTTCAAGAAGAATAGGAATTGGAAAAGTTACATGTTGACTGCTTTTATTCATACCCTTTTCATGATTCATCTTGTATCTCAGGTCTTAACTTGAGTAGAAAGAGAACTAATGATTTTTTTCTGTCTGAGCAGGAAATAATTTGCAGCTGTTTCTTGGAGATTTCTAGACTTTTAAGCGTAATCTAACATGCTGTTACTACTGTCTTGCAGGGGGCGAAAGCTTTTTTTTTCCTCTCTCACAGCTGGATATAATGTCCTATATACATGTGGCATTTAAAGAACATTCGAGTGTACCACAGTCCTCATAATGGTGCTTAGATGGCTAAGGGGATTGTAGATAAAGACTTGACAGCATATTTAAGTGTGTGTGGTGTGTGTGTGTGTTTAAGATTTGCGAAATACTTTACCTGTTGAAAATCTAGCCAACATGTATTGTGTACCATCTGCAAGGTCACCAGCTAGAGTCCAGGCAAGATGAAAAGATGAGTAATGTAGCCATGAATATGGAGACCATGTAGTGTGACAAGAAGCGAAAACAAATAACTACACTATCAGCCTGAGCATGGCATTTCCATTCTAGAAGGAGTAGTTACGGCATTCAGCAGCAGGAGAGGTGATACCCTGTTGAAGGAGGCAGGAAAGGTGTGATGGAAGAAGAGACCATCTGAAATGAGCCTTAAGGGGTGAGTAGGATTTCCTTAGCTGGAGATGAGTGGAAGGATTGAGTTAGGCAGGTGATCCAGGTGGAGAGAACCTTGTGGACTGAGAGTTGGAGTCATAGATGCATGACGTGTGTTTAAGAGCAGAGGGGGATGGTGGGAATGTCTGTGTGGATGTGTACAGTAAAGAACATGGAGAGAGAAAGTGTAATGAAAACTTAAGTGTTGGTGTTTGGTGATGAATGGTTGGGGTACTGTTGACAAAAGTGAATTCAGAATTTTGTTTTTAGTTTTGGGACAATGACGAATTTGGTTTCAATATCGTTTTGAGTGTACCCGGCATATTCAACTGGAAGTGTCCAGAAGGAAGTTATAACTCTGAGTCTGTAGCTTTGAAAGGTTAGGGCTAGAACTATTTGAAGATTAAATACAGAGAGATGATACTTCACCTTTTGCTTGGACATGGGCAGTAGTAAACCAAAGAAATACATGAGCCAGCTTTAGAAGGAAGCCTAGGAGGGACCAATTTAATAGATGTTGGTGGCTAGCAGGTTCCTGTCCCATGGAAGATGGAGGAAGATGCGGCTAGAAGAAAGGTATGGGAGGTAGTGCAGTCCACTGGGACGTGAAGGTGCCTGAGCCGGAGGGATTGAGGTGTAAATGTCAGCAGTAAGTTTGGGGATTTTTTTTTTTTTTAAACACAGGAGAAATAAGCATGCTTATATGAAGAGAAAAGAGGAACCAGTAGGACCTTGAATGATTTAAAATGCAGGTGAGAGCAAGTCATCTCAAAGCTGCAGAGCAAGGGTGCTGGAGAGGAAGAAGCAAGATGAGAGGGCACCGCCCTAGGGACAGCGTCAAGAGACAGGAGGAGGCATTGTCTCTGCCTGGGTCCGTCTTTCGTGGACCCAGGAGGAAAGGACGAGAAGGATGTGCCACATACAGAGATTTTTTGAGCAGGGAGATTGGGGCCAAGTCAGATGGCCACCTTGATCCTCTTAGGAAAGTAGATTGTTTTTTTGTAAGACATTTTGGATGATTCCAGATTATTCATTTTGTAAACTGTGGTTTTGATTAAAGCCTCGGGATATGAACACAATACAGTCTTTCATTAAATGTTTAAACAGCAGCAGCAGCAAAAAGAAATGCCTGCAACATAAACAATATATCTTATAATCCTGTCAGTGGTCTGATTTTAAAAGGGACACACAGATGTCTACCTGTATATCTTAGAAATTATATTTAACAAAAATATTACGGTGAACATGAAAACACGCTAATCACATATGATACATAGCTTAAAAAAATCCCAACTAAATCAAAGTTTATGACTGTCAGATAAACCAGAAGCTAGGATTTCCTAGTGAAAATCCTGGTGGAGGAAAGGATTGCTAGCGAAAGGCAGTGTTAATATTGACTGAATTCAGTGTAGATTATGACATTCTGTGGGCCTGGAAAGCAAAAGGAGGAACAGAATGGGATAAGAGAATGGGAACAGTGAAGGCGATTCTGTTTGCTGTGTTGCATGTAGGGCTTTTGATTGGGGAGGCACTGGTTGTTGGCGGTACAGCATCATCCATCACTGAGGCTTGGTGTTTCATCCAGCAGAAGTACCTTTGTTGTAAAATGAAATATTTATTTTCTTTGAAACGTTACATAACTTACAATGCAGTGTGAGCCAGTATTGAACAGAGGCACAAGAAGACAATTTAATTGTGATATAGAAGTAGTAAAAAAAAAAAAAAAAAGTAAATAAATGAAGTGGCCTGAGTTTGACGCTTAAGTGACTAAGATATTAAGTAGTTCTGATGTCATTAAAATATTATTAGGCTTTGTATCATTTTATTTACTGATTTAACAGTACCTCATGATATTTCAAATACTCTATCCTATGATTGTTGGTTGCTATTAATAGTTAAAAATTTATTTACTTCATTCTGCTTATTCACAAACAATATTTTGACCTTGTTTGAGTTTAAATAGATTTAAAAGCTTTAGAACATGGAAAATTAAAATCATGTTTTTCACTGGGATGATTGTACAAAATCTTTTTATAACAGATTCAGAAACCTGATGCATTATAGTATTTACACAGATGTTCAGAAAGTAAATAATAGAGGCAGGGATTGTTGTAGGGATTACGCTGTCATTAGCTGTTGTAGTTGCTGTGCTGTTCTTGTTCTAGAGTAAGAAGGCGTAGATACACGTCTCAAGTAAAAGTAGTTTGTTTGGGATGAGAAGACACATGGCTTCTTATCACCCTCAGGATAAAGAATCCCGATTCCTAACCATGATCTAAAAGCACAGTGTGGTTCCTGTCTGTCTGCTCAGTGTCATTTTTTGAAATCCCGTTTCCTGATGGCTCACTAGCCGTTCCATCCTGTCCTTGTTTCAGGGCCGTTCTTGTTCTTCCTTCCCCTGGGACCGCTCCTTTCCAGCTTTCTGTGTTTACACTTGGACTTCAGGTATTTGTTCTTCCCTCATCCTGTAATGTTTTTCCCCAGATGTTTAGGTGGTTTGGGCCCTCACTGTATTCGGGTCTCTCTCCTCGGGTGTCATGTTCTAAGAGAAATTTTCCTGCCTGCAGTAGCCTGGACCTTCCAAGCCTTCCTCATCACCCCTCCCCTGGCCATTGTCATTACTGCACTTACTGTCCTGACCTTAAACTTTGTGTTTGTTTACTGTCTCCACCACCAGGGGGCAGGGACTTTGCCTTATTCATGGTTCTGTCCTTAGCACCTAGAACAGTGACCCATTATTGATGAGTGGATGGATCCTTGCCAATGAAGTTGTAAAGACATTTACTGTGGAGCTGGTGTTTTGGGGATATTTGACTAGTGGTTTAGCTGTGTGGGGTGATTAGTAGAAGGAGGCCCAGGTTCTGCGACACTGTCACATAAGCTGGGAAATCATAGCTTCACATCCTTCTGGCCACGGTGGTTAGTCTAGGATATCTTTCCCCAAACTGAGCTGATAGGCAGAGCCTGGGCTCTGTTCTGTGAGGCCTGCCACTGCCCTGTTTGCTGTAGCTCTTCCTGAGATTCTCTGAGCTGCTCCAGCCTGGACTCCTTTTAACAGTTGCTGTTTTCCTCCTCAGGTGGTTAGACTTTGGTGTCTGTTCCTTGCCTTTGAGAGTTCTGCCTAATGTAGGTGGACAGAGACAGGTCCTGTAAATTAGTTCAGCGTTTGATGTTTGTAACCATTAATGTAGATCTGAGTGGATATTGGTCGATGGAAAGGGCTGGTAAGTATAGTGCTGTATTTTCTTGTTCTTTGAGTTTTAGGTCTCCAAGGCAGAATAGAAGATAGGAAAATGTTTAATCAGTATTTTGAGAACTCTTAGGTCATAGGAAATAGGAACGTCTGTAGTGGTCCACACATTACCGATCGCTAGAGAATTATCCATTTATTTGTTTATTTGGTTTATTTGGTAGGTATTTAATGAGTGCTTACTGTGTGCAGAACAGTTCCCTTACATGCCGAGGCTAGTTCATTCATTTGACAGAGTCATTTATTGAGTGTAAACTCTGTGCTGCATTTATGGGGGCAGAGATGAGCAGCCCTCAAGGAGCTTGGAGTCCAGGAGAGGGAGAGTGACAAGCAAACATACACGTGTGCGAAGCACAGGAGGGAGTCATCAACTGTCAGGTTATGGCTGGGACAGATAGGAGATGTTTCCTGGGAGGCTTGTAAGGAATGGAGGGGGGTGGAGTGTGTAGAGGGATGAATGGAATCCACAGAACAGAGGCGTGGAGCTCCTGGAGCCTCCTGGACCAGTGCTGAGGATGGGGGTTCAGAGTGGCTGAAGCGCAAAGCCTCAGGGAGGAGGAGTGGGTGAGGGATGCTGCTGAACGAGAGGCAGGAAGAGGCAGACTACGCTAAGGGTGGGGGTGTATCTTGAAGGCAGGGAGGAGCACTTACAAGATTTATTCAAGGGAAAAGCAGAGCACGTTAGGCCTATCGCTGGCACGACAAAGGGGAGTGAGTATAGGGTGGAGGTGCATGAGACTGGGGGCAGGAAGCAGGAGAGCAGACACCTGGAGCCTCCTGTTCTTATACTCATCCTTAGGGAGAGATGATAATTAAGAGACCCAGCCCGAGCAGAGACGTGAGATTTGGCTTCCAGAGGACACTGGGCGCCGTGGACACGTTCCTGATGTGTCCAGTGAATGTGACATGGCCAACTTCCCCAGCAGTTGTATTGTCTTTATAACCCAACCAGTCATATTTCACACTGAGTGACAAACCTGTGCAACAAACCTGCACATCAGAAATGAGATCTTAGAAAACACTAGAACACCAGCATTATTTCACTGAGTGAAACAGCTTGGTCTGGTGAGGTGCATGTCAGGGGAAAATGGATCAAAATTGAGTAGATACTCAACAGATATTTCTGTGGTTGATTATTTATATAAAAGTTGCTGGAGCCATAATCTCTTCTTCCCCCCACATAGAGGATACATTTAATTTCTTCTAGTTAGAAGCATAAGGATTTTATTCATATTCCCCAAATAAAGCGTTTCAGAAAAACTTGTTTATTGAGTGGCAGAAGCATTTAATATTTATTTTTGTGACATTTATTTAGCCATTGAATTTTTAGTCACTGTTGCATCAGAAAAGCAAGGTAAAAGATCACTAGTGAAGTTCTGACAATTCTGCGAGAAAGTTACAACAAAAATGTCTTCTAATCAGCTTAATAGTAAATTTTAATTGGAACAAACGTGCAACTTGGTTTTGAATCAGTGTCTTCAAGTCTGCCCTCTTCTATGAAATGTTCACATAGTAAAGATGGACAAGAAGGTGGAAACTAGTGTAAGAGAGACATAATCTAACGTGTTTCAAGGTGTCCATGTGTATTTGTATTAATGAATGTATATGTATTTCTTTTTAAGGAATTGTCTAGTTTGGGGATAATATTGTAGAAGAAATGTGTATCATGTTTGGGGCTGAGTTTATTTGATCAATGAAATTTGGAACCTAAAGTAATTATTTTTATGGTACTATAAGCACTGTGTTCAGAAATAATGAGAAGCTGATGCTTTGTGGAGGTGGCATTTTACTAAAAACCATATAGTAATAAATATATATATATATTTTAAAGTAGATTGGACCCATTGGGAATTGAAATAATTTGAGAAACCAGTAAATGTACTCTTAGGGTAATTGCCTCAAGAGTAAGCATATTAACTCTGAGTGAAGCTTGTCAATTTATTTGAAATAATAGAAGTAATAGTAATGGTGATGGTGGTAGTTTTAGTAGTGGTTAATAGTAGTAACAACTAGTACTAGCTCTTAGCATGGAGCCTGTTGTTTTGCACAGTGCATATTTGCTGAATAAATAATTGAAGGCATTTATTATATATAACATACTATATTATATATCTGTAAGTTTCTTTCATTTATTATTTTTAGTTCTTACAGTAGCCATGTGAAATAGGAACTAGTCCCCTCATTTTACAGATGAGGAAGTTGAGACCCTAAGGAATTAAATAATCACTTCAAAGTCGTAAGCTAGTGAGGGCTAGGATTTGAATCCAGGCATGTGTGACTTGAAGCTCAGGTGCACACTGTTCACTACTGTGTTCCTCCTGCCTGATTTCCCCTTTCAGCCCCACACACATTAAAGTCCTAGTGTGTAACCCTGAGGTTGGAAAGGAGGATCCACTAAGACAGAGGCCAGTGATGGTGTGGTGTTGCTACTGGTGGTGTTTGGAATCCTGGTGGCTCAGTGTTCCTGGGATTAATTGCCTCGGTGGCATTTCCTGTCTCTCCCCTTCCCCCACCCCCCCCACCTCCCCTCCCCACAACCCCCCCCATCATCTTCAGTGTAATGTGAATGAGGACAGTGGTTGTGGGTCAACTCCGGGGTTTATACAATAGGGTTTCAAGGCTGTGCCTTTTAAAGCAGAAACTGTGGTTAGCTGAAAAGTAGAATATAGGTTCAAGTCACCTGTAATTTTACTGAAAAATCTGTGATTCTGAGAGTATGTTTGTACTTGGAGCAAGTGACACATATTACCACCTCAGATGAGGAGTCCTGCCTGGTAGAGGGGAGCACAGGCATCACCCAGGAGGTCAGCCCACTGTGGCCTGCAGGTGTCAGCGTCACCAAAAAGGCACTACTCTCACAGCTGGCATGAAACAGCACTTACCCACGTGGAGAGGACGCAGGGCAGGGACGACTTCAGCAGTGCACAGGGCCCCCCAGGCCAGCGGGGTTGCAGGAAGGTGGTTTGTTTGTTCCCCTCTGTGCTGCGGGCAAAGGACCTGTCCCCTCCTGCCCGCTGCACCGGCAGTGGGCTTGGCCAGGTGTCACCTGGCACACAGGCTTGAGCAGAATGAAAAAAGTGCACCTCAGACCCAGAGCAGGGAGAGAGATTCCCAGGAGAGCGGTGAGCATCGCGGGCTGTGACAGCTCATCCTCTCCTAAGGAGATGTTCCAGCCCGAGACTTAACTCTTACGTGGCTGCTCAAGGGGTGACAGCTTCCCAGCGATACTTATGTTGTGCCAGAAATATCTCAGGGGTGGAGATGTGTTGTTGGCATTAGTCTGACAACTGGATTAGAGGTTTGTTTGTATTTTTAACTGAGCGTGTGTCCTGCTTTAAAAGCCTTAGATTTATACTGTGTCATCAGTTATCCTTACAGATAATCCTGTTTTCTAGTATTTTACCAGTTTCCTAAACTGTAGCACAGGGAGTTCATTGCTTTGCTCAGTTACTTTATACTCTGTCAGGATGGAGAGGGAACGTGGGCTGTTGGCTCTGTTTCCCAAAACTAACCATGGAGACACTGCAGACGTAAGAGGAAAGCCCGATCTCAGGAAATAATTAAAATAGCCATGAAAACTCCAGGGGTGGGGAGGCTGCTATGGGTTGGTGTGCGTGTATAGGTGGTTTAGCCTTGGATATAGGGTGGCCTGAGGACTCAGGAGAAGATGCATTGTTTTATGGTTTTTCCTTTCAAGTTTTGTTTTTGACCTGACTTTTTCCAGTGGCTTGAAACAGTGACTGCCTGCCCGTCTGCTCCAGAAATTGATGTGGGTAGGGTGCTGTCAGGGCCGCACAGGGGCCCTGCTGGGGTGAGGAGCTGAGAAAAAACAGGTCCCAGCCAACCAGCAACCCCAGGGCCCTTGTTCCTCTTGGGGCTTGAGGATTGCACGGAAATTGCCTCCTCCCGGTGCTGCTGCTTTTAGAGTTCAGTGGCTAAATAATCCTTTCTAGTAAACAGAAGTGGTCAAGAGTGGTTATTTGGTGCCTGTGGCTAATCCCTTCTCCCCTTTCCTTCTCAAATTCACAGGGAGGGATAGGACTTGAGTTTGGGCCATTTTTCACAGGTTTCCAGATCTATTAGCTCATATCCTTTGGTGAATATGACCTCATAGCCCAAAATAATTAGACACATGAAGATACAACTACTATTGAAAACATAAAAAGATAAACTGAATGGTGTATGCTTCATGAAGTAGAATCATTAGAACAGATGGATTAATAACGTAAAATAAACGTAATACATATATTCAGTGATAAAAGGAGGATACTTAGTATTAAGAAGGAGCAAGAAGTCATAAAAAGAACGAAGTGGAAATACTAGATATGACAGATACAGTAGTTGGAGTTACAGAACTTAATAAATCAGATAAACAAGATGGATACAAGTGAAAAATGAATTATTGAACTTGAAGGAATTCTGAAGGCAGAGGAAAAGCAGGGATAGAAAATAGCAAGTAAGCGAAGAAATATGGAGGCGAGACATAGTGGTGCCAACATTCAAAGAATAGAATTCCAGAGGGGAGAAAAGAAATTGGCAGAGAGAAGAATATTTGAAGAACTAATGATGGTAAATTATTCAGAATTAAGAAAGAACAAAGACTTCAGATTGAAAGGACTAATAGAATACCAAGGAGGAAAGATAAGAAAAACCCACATCTTGGTAGATTAGTGAAATTTAAGAATATCGTAGCCAAAGAAACCTAAAAACTTTTGGAGCGAAAGAATAGATTATCCACAAATTAAGATGAATTAGAGTAAGTTATCTTTTAAGCCCTGAGGTTCTCGGTTATTCTGCATATGTGAAGTGAGGGAAATCATCTCTATAATATATAATTTAAAACTTGGAAAATAAATTCATTAATTCATACTGCATCTGATAAAGTATTTCTCAGTGTAATAAGGGACATATTTTCTCTATAACCTTCCTGCTTGAAAAAATATTTTCAATATGTAATTTTATGATTTTGTATAAATATTTGGGAGAAGTTGCTGTTGTTTTCATTAAAGAGATACATTTCTCCTTACCTTTTTTTTGTGTGTGGGGGGGTTATAGTTCTGATTTGTCTCCTATTGGGGCATGCACAAAATGTGTTTTTGCGACCACATGTAAGATGGATGATTTTCTGTTTCTAATGATTGCATGTGACACTAGTGATTTTCAGTTACTCTTCTTCATGCTCCAAGATTTAAATTATTTAAATAGCATGTTATTACTGCTTGTGTTGGTACCAGAAAGAAGTCATATTCACCTTTGGTTCAGAAATCCCCTGTCCAGTAGAAATAAAATGTGATCCACGTATGTAATTTAAAAATTTCTGGAATCCACACTAAAAAGGTTTTAAAAGAATGAGATTAATTTTACTGTCTTTTATTGAACCAATATTTTAACATGTTATCAATATACAGAATTTTTAATGAGCTATTTTACATTCTTTTAGTTTTTAAAAATTTGGTACATGTTTTACAGCACATCCCAATTTGGACTGGCCACATTTCAAGGACTTAATACCACATGTGGCTGGTAGCTACCATCCTGTCAGTGCATCCCTACAAAAATGATGGCTCAATATTCTGAGAATTGTTGGGTGACTTCAGAGCTTCTTGCAAGGCTTCAGTTGTATTAAGGGATCTTAGACCTTGGTGGTCCTGTAGCAAGTGACACTTGTATCTATTAATTGTAGCTGATAATAAAAAGGAGCACTAAAATTGCAAGACATTGATTGCTATAGTTTTCAGGGTAGAAATTTTGTTAAAACACAATCTACAGAATGTTCTGAGAATGGCTGACTAGTTCTGCAGCTTTTTTTTTTCTCTTTTTTTTTTTTTCTTTTTGCGGTACGTGGGCCTCTCACTGTCGTGGCCTCTCCCGTTGCGGAGCACAGGCTCCGGATGCGCAGGCTCAGCGGCCATGGCTCACGGGCCCAGCCGCGGATCTTCCTGGACTGGGGCACGAACCCGTGTCCCCTGCATCGGCAGGAGGACTCTCAACCACTGCGCCACCAGGGAAGCCCAGTTCTGCAGCTTTATTTCCTGTGTCCAGGTAGTTCTACCTGGATGTCTAACAGCCAGTTCAAACTTAACATGGGCAAAACTGAACTCTGACCTTTCCTTCTAGATTTGCCCCTGCTATATTAGTGACAAGCATCTCGGTTCTCTCCTGGCATAGGGGCCAACAGCTCTATCGTTGACTTCTAGCTAGAAAGTTGGTGAAAATTCATAGTCTACTGTTGCAGATGTCCAGTTGCCTTAAGTCTTTCATTGCCTATAATTTTATGATGATGTATCTTTAATGAAAAAAGTCTGTTGAGGACTTTTACATAATGTTAATATCACTTAAAAAAAGTTAAACTCAATGGAGATTTAAGACAAATATATGTGTTTTTCAGTCATTGACTTTTAAATTTGTCAGCTGTGTGGTAGTACACATGCCAACACTATTGAAGCATCTTAGTAGGACTGATTATAGTTTATGCTGGCATTCATGAACATTCGATTAAAATGAACAAACTGAGGGGGAAATGTAAGCAAGGCACAAATAGCAGAACAGAAAAAAACCAAGCTTTGCATTTGGTGAACTGTGCTTTGTCTAGGGGATCTTGTGGCTGTTCATTCGGAACATTTTATTGGAGGAAGTAAACTTTAACTAAGAAATGTAAGATGCAAATCTCTCTCTCACCCCAATTATATAACTGTTGTCGACTCTTTAATTGCAACAAAATGAGTTTTTACTTAATCATTGACTGCTTCAAGATAATACTGATTTTGATTTGGGCCTTTCTGTGTGTAGTGAATTTTTTTTTTTTTTTTTTTGGCTGCATTGGGTCTTTGTTGCTGCGTGCGGGCTTTCTCTAGTTGTGGCGAGCAGGGGCTACTCTTTGTTGCGGTGTGCGGGCTTCTCACTGCAGTGGCTTCTCTTGTTGCGGAGCACGGGCTTTAGACATGCGGGCTTCAGTAGTTGTGGCACGTGGGCTCTACAGCGCAGGCTCAGTAGTTGTGGCACACGGGCTTAGTTGCTCCGCGGCATGTGGGATCTTCCCGAACCAGGGCTCGAACCCGTGTCCCCTGCGTTGGCAGGTGGATTCTTAACCACTTCACCACCAGGGAAGTCACGTAGTGAGATATTTTGGAACTAACATTGCCTGCAGGTTTTTGTTCCCTTTCCCCTTTCCTAAGATATGTAGTAAAGTGTGAAGATGTCAGATATAAAGGATGGCTGTTGCTCAGACTTGTCCTTTGCTTATCTGGTTATCCATCAGACACTATCAACGTGTTCGTGCCAGGAAGTGTGAAATAATGTCATTGGAAAGCTGTCGGTCAAATGTATGTCATGGTCTTTTAAAAGTCTCAACTAGCTGTTCTGATGTGAAAGGATGTTTTACAAATATGCTGTGCTAAAATGATTACTCTTACGAGATGTATCTTTAAACATGCTTACTTTACCCCCCTCTTGATTTCATTCCTTGGTGCTTTGGGCTAGATTAAGGTGCACGTAATCACAGTATGTATGTCACCATGGTCTGGAATCCACACCCTAGACAGCTTGCAGGGGAGTGTCTATCACTCAAACGGCAGCTCATAACTTTGCCCTGTCAGGACGATAGGCGCTTGTTATGATAGCCACATTATTTTTAAAAACCTTCTCCAGCTAAACCAGCAGGGAAGGATTCTTTCAATTTTCAGACCAGCATTTCTTCTTTACCACAGACTCTACTTATTGTCTCCAATTTTTTAAATAATAGAAAAGGTCATAGCCTAGGAAGGAAATAAGGAGTAAAAAAATTTTGACCTTTCTTAGGAAAATGGAGTTTTGCTTGCAATTTTCATTTACTGGTGATCTAAATTAACTATGAATGGCTTTATATTTTTCTATTAATAAATTAAATTTAGGGGTTTGGGTTGGTGTTCTTAAGGGGATTTGAAATGTCTGAGTTTAGAAATGAGAAGACATCAAGCATCCAGGTTGCTACGTGTGATAATTCTTAATTTTGAAAAAAAAAATAAAAGGAAGAAAGAAAAGAAGAGGATTTGGGGTACTCTGTTGTGTTGGTTGAAACATTTCAAAATACATTTACTTCATTTTCCTTCATACTTCTTCAGTTGTAGTGAGTTTTGTCTCCAAATTTATGGTGAATTATTTTGAAAATCATCTTATCTGATGGTGGAGTGCTGAGGTGGAAAGTCCAGTGGCATTGTTTAAATGTCCTTATCACAGTAAAGACATTATACTTCTCTATTGCCTTCTAATAATGAGTGGTGGTTATTCATATTTATGTCCTAGTAATGGAAACAAGTATTTTCTGTTCTGATTTGTTTTAAATATAGTGATAAGAAATTTTGTAATCATAGGGCAAGGCAGAACCTTCTTGTCTGTGCATTATTGAAAGCTGGTCAAATATTTTAAGAAGCTCCTTTCAGAAGGGCTTAAGTGTAGAAATTCTTAAGTTCTTTTAATTTAAATTTAAATTCTTAAATTCGTTAAGTAGAGGAACAAAATTCTATAATAGTCCTACTTATTTTTAAAGGAAAACTGTAAGACTTATTCATGGATAGAGAAAATAGCTTAAATTTCAACCGAATTGAATGAAGCCAACAATAGTGCACAATTTGATTATTTCAGGTTAGGGAAGTAAACTGAGAGTGAGATGTGGAGGCACGCTGGGCTGTTTGCACTGAACTGGAAACATTTACTTCTACAAAAGCAGGGTCTTTATCAAGGAAGGAGTCAAGGTGCTCTGAGCTGGCTGAGAAGAGTAGGTCACAGAAGCAAGGAGAGGCAGCTCTAGTGCTCAGTAGTGAATGCCTTCTGCAGCGCGCGTTAACATTCTCATTTGGAGGTATGCTGTGAGCCATCTGGGCTGCCATCCTAGAAAATACATGGAAGTTCAGCTGTGGGTAGAAGTAGAGTTGTTTTTAATCACCTCCGGCCCTCCGGGTCTTCAAGTGCATGCTCAGGGACTGTATTCTGTCACCCAACAGTCCCTGTCACTGAGGCTGTAATGACAGTCCTTGTCCACCCCTGTCGCTCCACTCCTCCGGGCCCTGTCTCCATGTCCAAGTGCTCATGAAAGACCAAATCAAGGGAAAAAGAGTTGTCATAGAAAAATGAAAGTACTTACTCATACATATCTTCTGTGTGTCTCTTCACCTGGTAGTTAAATATAATTGTGGGTCCTTTGACCTTAATTTCAGATTATTTAATAAATTAATGTTAAAGGATTAAATACAACAAACAGAAAAGGAATAGTTTCATTCTGGAAAACCCAGATAAGTATACTTCTTACATTAAATAAGCTGACAAATGTAAATTTAGGTAAATATGGTAGAGATGTTTTGGGAGACAAAAATGATGAAAGAAAATATGGTAATAATGAATAAGGAACATTAGAACTTCATTTATTGCCTCACAGATTTATTAAATGGATGGAAAAGATATATGGCGGAAACAAATGTCCGGTCTATCCCTCTATAATTGTGATAGTTACATGAAGTGACGCAGGACTTGGCCAGTGAAATGTAGCAGGAGCCAGAATCATCTCAGCCAATCCCCTCATCCCAAATGTACCAGCAGAGACTGCTTTCAGGGGGGCTATAAGGAGTAAAAGTGTGGTCATGTGTTTTCTAAAGCTATAAGATGGCAAAATCTATGGGATTATACATCTTCGGGCATATACAAAGTATGTATAGCACAATGGTGCTGTTTTACTCAGTGGTAAAATAAACATTTTTATAGTAAAACTAAGAAGGACATGTTCTAGAATCAAGTATAAATGTGGGGTAAATTTTTACGATAAATACTAAAATATTAAGGCATAAAGGTCACTGGTTCCCTGGTGCCTTTGGCTGAATAGTTCTTGAAGCCCCTGATGTGCCTCAGGGGTAATAACCCTTTTAGAGAACGTTGTAGAATTGGAGTCTGTGTAGAACTCCTAGCAGAATGCTCTGCATTTAGTAAAAACACGAGGAACGCAGGTCGTGTTGCTGCCACTCTCATTCCCACACAAAACAGCGGTCCTTTAAGAGGACAAAAGATCGACAATTCAGTCTCTTGGGTGCCAACATGTTGAATTCCACTTGCCAGATCTTGGTTTTGCTTGTGAGAAGTCTCATTGTGAAACTGCTTACTATAGTAGTTTAAGAACTTGGTACTCAAATTATCAGAGTATTCTAGAAGTAAAATGATTTTATGGGTGTTTAACTCTAAGGGAGAAAATTCAGCGATCCGTGTACATTTAGCACCGCGTATCTCTTCATTCCTTTTCCCTTGCTCAAGTAATTGTTTTGCATTTTTAAATGATGTAGAGCATCATTAAAGTGCTTAGCTTAGCCTTTGAATAACAAGCTTTTTTTCACACCATAGGTTTCATGATCAGAAATCAGCCCTGGGATGTCTGCTTGCGCTGTTCCCAGGTTTACTCTCTCAGTTCTTTGTATCATCCAGACCCCTGAACTGGAAATACCTTGTTAACTCTGCATTGCTTAATATTCTTTGTTAATTAAACTACTTGGGCATGTTTAGAGCTCAAGTGGAACGTATGCATTTTGCTTGACAACGTTGTTGGCTGGTGTTTAGAGCCCATGTACTAGAAATCATGTTTGTGGGCAGCTGGTAGAGAAAGATCCATGTGCCAAAGCATTGCATGATGAAACCAGCTCTGTTGTGAATATCCAGTGAAATGATGTGTCTGAGCCCGAGGAAAACCGGAAAGTGCTGTAGGCGTCTGAACATGAAACCAAGGAACAAATTGGGTTCCAAGAGCAGGACGAATAGAACGTGGATTCTCACTGTTTGGGGTTTGTAATTGGGGTCCATTGCTATTATAAGAAAATGCAGTTCACAAAGACTCAGGATTTTCTGTTGTTAAAATCAATGAAGTTAAAAGAGCAGCTGCTTGTAAAAGTTAATTTTACTTGACATCTGCCAGTCCCAGTAATAAAAGAGAGCATTCTGTGGAACATCCTGTTCTCTATAGAACTGTATCTTTTTGTTACTATGAGGTCTTGGTTAAAATAAGTTGTTGCCTTTTGGTTTCAAAGGTTATTTTCTCGACCTATAAATTGTGTGTCTCTTAGAATATATACGTGCTAAGGCATATATATGGAATCTAAAAAAAGAAAAGTGGTACTGATGAACCTAGTGGCAGGGCAGGAATAAAGATGTAGACATAGAAAATGGACTTGAGGACATGGGGCGGGGAGAGGGAAGCTGGGGCGAAGTGAGAGTAGCATTGACATATATACGCTGCCAAATGTAAAATAGCTAGCTAGTGGGAAGCAGCAGCATAGCACAGGGAGATCAGCCCGGTGCTTTGTGACCACCTAGAAGGGTGGGATAGGGAGGGTGGGAGGGAGGCTCAAGAGGAAGGGGGGTATGGGGATATATGTATGTATATGATTCACTTTGTTGTACAACAGAAACTAACACAGTATTGTGAAGCAATTATACTCCAATAAAGGTGTATTAAAAAATGAATATATGCATAAGCATGAATTGTGCATCTTCAATTTAGTAGAAAAGGGTTGGTGTGCTTGATGTTAAATTGATACTCCCTGGCAGTTAGGAAGTACAGGAGGAGCCATCTCAACTCCTGTATGAAGTGAGGAGAACGTAAAGACATTTTGAAAAGCATTTCCTATGTTTTTCTTTAAAAAACACACCTATCAGAAATTTGTCAGCCACACAAAAACCTGCACACAGATATTTTTAGCAGCTTTAATCCTAATTGCTAAAACTTGGAAGCAACCAAGATGTCCTTCAGGTGGTGAATGGAAGAAAAACTGGTACATCCAGATGAAATGAGCTATCAAGCCATGAAAAACATGGAGGAAGCTTCAGTGTTCATTACTGAGTGAAAGAAGCCAGTCTAAAAAGGCTACATCCTGTATGATTCCAACTCTGTGACATTCTAGAAAAGGCAGAACTATGGATACAGTAAAAAGATCAGTGGTTACCAGAAATTAGGGGGGAGGGAAGGATGAATGGGTGGAACACAGAGATTTTAGGGCAGTGAGACTGTTCTCTGTGATACTACAGTGGTGGGTAAATGTCATTATGTGTTTGTCCAAACCCATAGAATGTACAATAGCAAAAGTGAACCCTCTGTAACCCTAGGTAAACTCTGGACTTTGGGTGCTAATGATGTGTCAGTATAGGTTCATCAGTTGTAATAAACGTACCAATTTCATGGGGGTATCAGGGAGGCTGTGCGTGTGGGGGGCAGAGGGTGTATGGGAAACCTTGTACCTTCCTCTCAGTTTTGCTGTGAACCTAACTAAAACTGCTCCAAAAAATAAAGTCTGTTAAAAATAAAAAGGAAAAAAAACCCAAACCAGAACAAAAACTACCTAAATTTGGAGTCTTTGTGAATGGATATGAATGCCCTACCCTAATATCACCGGAAGAGTCTATTCTGCTTTGAGTGGAAGAAGATTATATGAAAAAAAGGGTCTGCCTTGTGCTGATCACCTATCTTGGATTTCTTTTAAGGCACAGCTTTGATAGGAGTGCACGTGGTCATTCCTCCTGGGTTTGTAAGGAAGCTGAAGTGAGTGGTAGAGGGTGAAAACACCAGAGAACAAAATGGAGCAATATTTTCGAAGTGAGCATTGTTTTCCTGCCATTTTTATGTGTTTTAATTTAGCCAGTGTTGGGTGAGCAGTTCAGAGAGAAGGGATTTATTATTTTCAAATGAAGCCACTCTCTTGTTCTTCATTTTCAACTGATTGCATCACCCTTGTTTTCCACAGGTCTGCTGACTCTTTAAAAGCCATTTTCTGTGTTCCTTACATGCTTATTAACTCCTTGTGTATTCTCGTTCCCTCCCTTCATGCCCATCATCTGAAGAGGGAAATCATAAAAAATTTTTTCTTACTATAGGCCCTGTTCACAAATATGACTTCACAATTGCCACTGGCTGGCAGCAGACTCTCCTTTAGGATTTTAAGAGCAACAGTCAGCCTCACAACTGGTGGCAGAGTGCTTTCCTCAGGGAACGTTTTTTTCAATGTTGTTCCAAGTGTGCGAGAAAAGAGTTAAATTAGAGGAGCTGCTGGTTGTATTCTCATTCTCTCCCTTCCTCACCCTTTTCTCTTCCTCCCTCCCTTCCCGCCCCCACAAACCTGTAATTGCATAAAATCAGTATTATTTTGGCAGAATTCCTCATTTCTCTCTCCCAATGGGGAAGCACACACCCTGCAGGTCTCCAGGGCAGACGTTGCCATGGGTCCTGTTCTCCCCTGGGTGGGGCTTGAACCCTGAGCTCTAAGCAGCACTGCCACTGACATTCCTGCCTTATGCACATTCCCTGGGAAACCCAGCCCTTCCATGGTGTATCCGCTGCTTGCTTGCTGATCACGCCTAAATCTACACCCTCAGCTCCATACCCTCTCCTGGGCTCTAAATCCATATATGTTTCGTTGCCTCTTGGATATTCAAAGGCACCTCAAATTCAGCATGCCTAAAACTAGGAATTTTCTTTCCTCTCTGGATTCTCCTCTTCCTGTGGCCACTGTATTGCAATTAATAGAATAGTCAGCCCACCAGATGTCCTCTGTCACTCCTTCTGTTGTGGGAATGAAGTTATGCGGAGGATTCCTCCTTATTTCCTTTCTTTTGCTGCTGCCTCGTTCTGGATCTTGGGTCCCTGGATGGCCCTCCTCCAAGCCATTCCTCTCCCTTTGAAAAAATCCCTCAGCCCTCCTTCCCTCCCTCCCCTGAACTATACTTCACACACAAATGTATGCAAAATAATGTAACAAACGCCCTTGTACTGACCTCCAGGATCATAATTCTAAAGGTTACTTTTTCCATGCTGATCTAATTTCAGCAGGACGTCTAGACATTGTTTTCTGTGTTTGCCTTACTCTTGAAAAGATCTCAGAACCCAGAATGCTGTACAGCCAGGCTTTTCCATTCTTGAGTAGATTAATTTTCTAATTGCTATTTGGGTTTCGTTTTCAAAACTTTACGTCCTTTTTGGGGTAGGAGTGTTTCGAGACAAATATTTTGGACTCATTTTCAAAATAACTTATCCACCAGAAACTGTAATAGTTAGCAGTAATATCTCAAAAAGCATTTACCCCAGCACTTTAGTTTCAGCATTGTTATATAAACGACACAGTTTCTTTACCAGCCTCCGACTGGTTTCTATGTGGCTTTTGCAGTGGCAGGTAGCTGTCCCATGGGTCCTAGTCTTGCATGGGCTGTGTGTGCAGTACCTCGTGCTCAGGCCTGAAGATGCTGTTTCCTCAGGGGGAAACTACGAAGTGGGCTAGACACCTCCAGACTCGCTTTTACTTTTTGTGCCTTTGCATCTGTGTGGTATTTTTTTTAAATTTATTTATTTTTTAAATTTATTTTTGGCTGCATTGGGTCTTCGCTGCTGCACAGGCTTTCTCTAGTTGCGGCAAGCGGGGGCTACTCTTTGTTGGGTGCGCGGGCTTCTCATTCCAATGGCTTCTTTTGTTGTGGAGCACGGGCTCTAGGCGCACGGGCTCTAGGCGCGCGGGCTTCAGTAGTTGTGGCACGTGTACTCAGTAGTTGTGGCTCACAGGCTGTAGAGCGCAGACTCAGTAGTTGTGGAGCACAGGCCTAGCAGCTCCGTGGCATGTGGGATCCTCCCGGACCAGGGATCAAACCCGTGTTCCCAGCATTGGCAGGCGGACTCTTAACCACTGTGCCACCAGGGAAGCCCCTCATCTGTGTGGTATTTAATGTCATTAAAAGAATTATTAGTTGGAAAAATGCATTATTATTTTTTGTACACAAATATATGGCAAAATGCAAGATTTACTCAATGATAGTAATCTTTGAAATGAGATTTATTTAAGAATGAGTAGTTTATAATGCTGAAAAACAGCACAAACCTTGCATTGATTAATTCAGTGTGCTAGATGTATTGTTAATAATGAAAAGACATCTTAAGAGCTCACCTCTGACCTCTCCACAATAAGAAATAAGGTACATTTTATGTCAACTTTTATTAATGCTACCATGAAACAGCCCTAACTCATACACCCCATTTAGGCTTTGCAGATGTAAACTCTGATAGATCTTCTTTCTCTTTCATTGTTAGTGATTTGTGTGTCAAGGACATTGTTGTATTTTCTATCAAAACAAAGAAACAACTAAGACATATCTGGAAACCAAAGTCTATTTAAACTAGACAAATACTCATTTCAGGTTGTAGAGGAAAGAAAGTCCTTAATGCTGAAAATCTTGTCATGACTGTGTATTGCTTTCTTGGAAGGCTGACAGTTGTGATTTACTAGTTTTGATTTAGATTTAGTTTTGCTCAAAGCAGGAATTTGAAAAGCTTTAGCTGTGAAAAGTATATAGATTTTTTTTTATGGTTATCAATTTTTTTACTGAAGTCTAGTTGGTTTACAGTGTGTTAATTTCTGCTGTACAGCAGAGTGATTCAGTTATATATATATACATTCTTTTTTAAAATATTTTTTTCCATTATGGTTTATCATAGAATATTGAATATAGTTATATGTGGAATCTAAGATATGACACAAATGAACTTAAATATAATTTTTTTCATCAATTAATGGAATTACACAGTTGCAAGTTTTTGGCCCCTCATAGCCTAGTGGATATAGTAGTAGCTACTTGGGCTCAGAGAGAAATTCCAGAAGAAATGATAGAGCCTGCAGTCCCTAAAATGAAGTTTATATTCTGTCAGCAAAAGGTCAGTAGACAGCTTTGCCACTTTAAAGAGCTTTGGAATAGCTTTATTATCTAATCTCCTTAACAAGAAGAGATGTGTGCTCTTTTTGAAAATGCTGATTGTTTATTCTTCTCAGTGATTCAAACTTGAAAATAAGGTGTGGGGGTTGGGAAGGGGTGGGGAGAGAATCAAATCGTTGAGTATATGTGTTCCAGAAACTGGGGTAGTGGCCCATTTCTTCCTGATCTGCTGCCACCATGTCTGTTGGAGATGGCTGAGCTGTCGTTCTGCACCATGTTTCAGAAGTTCGGCCCAAGAAGAGGAGGATTTTAAGAAGCTGTCTGATGAAAGAATTGGTGTGATGAAGTTAGCCTGAGAGCGTGAGGGAATTTTAAGTGGTTTTAATTTGGGGAGTGGGTAACTTTCATTTTGAAAATTTCACTCTGGCAAGACAAGAAGGGAGGGAGAAACATAGTGAGTGAAGATGCTATATCCACAGTTCAGGATAAAGGGAATGCAGGCTCAAATGGAGATAGGTGTACGATTGAGATATATTTCCAATGTGGAATGTAGAGACATTTAGGAGTATTTTGCTGGTGTTTCTGTTTGTTTGCTTTCATTCAGAAAACATGGGTTGATCAGAAATTGTGCTACACAGATTGACAGAAGTAACTCCTAGTCTGTCTGCTCCATTTTCAGAAAATTGACTTTTGAAATATCTAGATAAGTTATTTTAATCTTTTTAGAGCATAGCTCTGTTTCTGAGCCATGAAACCTCTTGAACAATGAAAATGATATTTTGTAAAGGGATTTGACGTTAGCAGATATAGGGTGTAGTAAAGTGTCTTGTTTATAAAACCTTTATAACATATGTCATGAAATACTAGACTTAACATTTCTCCGGGATACTGAGAATCTTTTGGTTGCACTAAATTGCAGCAGACTGTCTCATTTTATTGTCTTTTAAATTAATAACTGTTCACATGTATTGACTCACAAAATTGGGAATGTTTCTCTGTTATTACTAGATATGATTTAATAAAAATGACTTCATATTTGGCATTTTGGTCAACATTTTTTCACAAATATAGTATTTATTAGATGTTTTTAAAGTGACAGTTTTATTTGCATAACGTTGAAAATTAAGTTTGAATTAAATTAATTGATGAATTACTTTTAATTAACAAAATAATTAGACAGGATACCCTATATAAAACCAAAGGATATCCTTCAGTTTCTTTTTTAGTCTTAGGAAGTTTCTCTTTTGTGAATTATCAAATGATTTATTAGTAGAATACAAGAACTATGTATACTTGAATCCAGAAGAAATCTATCCTTTACATTTGTTTTGGTGTTTTATTTAGGTGACTTCAAGGTATCTAATTACTTTGAATATTTTTAATTTCTTTGTTTCACATTCTTATAGCATAAGAGGGCTTTCTCAAGAACAGAGACAAATATAGAGATACACAGAGATAAGATTTTAATATTATTGCACTAAAGTATATCAGAGGCTCACATTTCCATGATATACTGTCGACCTGACACACAGTATTGAGAAATAAGGCTTTGGCTCTTACATTTTGTTTCCTAGATCTCCTGGGGGTCACATTTCAAAGTTAAGTACTTTGAGTTGCCTTGGTATGTTTATAAGATATTCTTGGTTACTTTTTTTGCTGTACACAGGCCTCTCACTGTTGTGGCCTCTCCCGTTGCGGAGCACAGGCTCCGGACGTGCAGGCCCAGCGGCCATGGCTCACAGGCCCAGCCGCTCCGTGGCATGTGGGATCTTCCCGGACCAGAAGATCCGTGTCCCCTGCATCGGCAGGCGGACTCTCAACCACTGTGCCACCAGGGAAGCCCCGGGTCCTCATATTGCATGTAGTTCAGATAAGTTCAGTCTGAGGCGTTTGCTGTGGTTACTCACCCCCTTCTCTGCTTTCAGTTAACAGCCAGGTCCTTGCCCGCTGTGCAGTCGGATGAGAGACTCCAGCCTCTACTCAACCACCTCAGGTAATACAAAGGCCCAGCCTGTCAAACTTGTAAATCCACCTGCATTACAGTGGTTAAAGCCTCTTTGATGTCTAAAAACTTTACAAAGCCTTTCTTTTTTCTTTTTCTTTTTTCTGTCATTCTCTGATTTAAGTTGAAGTTCCTAGTGCAATGCGCTTGTTACCCTTGACTTCAGGGTACTATAGAAAGTTCTTTTAATTCTATAAAAGTATGTAGAACTGGTTGATAAGTTGAAGTTAAAATGAGTAGTGATGACTGAGTTCAGAAAGATCTCAAAGGAATGAGCTATTTGCTTAATTAACTGCGAGGCTAAGACAAACTATGGGAACCTGCACATATTTTGTTGGGGGTAGTTGAAGTAAGTTATATTTGTTTTCTAAATACAAAAATAATTTATCCTCATTATTTAAAAAACAAACTTTGAAAATACAGGAAAGGAGGAGGAAAAACCTATCATCACTATTCAGAAATAATACTGCTTTCCTCTGTGCTGTTTTAAAACTCAGTGTTGTAATTATACTTTTATATAATTCACTATTTTTTTCATTTTTCTGTTACTAAAATCTGTCCACAAACATAGTTTTTCATGATTATATGATATTTTCTTGTATGAGTGTCCTATAGTATATTTATCATTCTTTGGGAAGCATTTAGACCATTTTTCATTCTTTTCACTAGTGTAAAAATGCGGTATGTAAATCTTTATCTGTATTTTTGATTGTTTCCTTAGCATGGGTTTTCAGAAGTGGAATTTGTGAAAGCATATGAACCCTTTTAAAGATTTAAGCATATTTATTTCTTTTTCAAAAACCTTATTCTACTTGTGTTTTCATATAAGATCCCCCATGTTGCTGTACTCTGAACAAGAAGGGGCAGCTAAAACAGTTGCTAATTTAATAGGTTTACCATAGAGATACTGTTGGTATCATGTACTTTGCACTGATAATTATTAAGAATGATTTTAAATCATTTTGTTATCCATGTTTTTTGAGGTGGGATTAACTATCTTTGCCCATTTATTGATAGCATCTTTTGATTATTTGATCTTACATACTTTAGATATAAAGGATAGTGACTCTTTGTTATATTTGTTACAAACGTTTTTTTTTTCTGAGAGTTTTTTATTATGTTACATTATCCAACATACCTACATTTTCAAGTTATATTCAGCCAGGCACCTTTAGTGTTTTCCTCTATGGTTTCTTTTTATTTTTTTGAAATCTAGAATGCTACTGCTCCTTCAGAAATTGGCATGGACGTTAATTTCCAGTGTCTTTCAGTGTTCTTCATTTTCCTCCTCCCCTGCCTCCCTGCTCCCTCTTTTCCTCCTCTCCTGTCCTCCTCTCCAGTTGGGGAGGGTGGGGTCCAGACTAACACTTCACGGGGGACTGAGTAGCATGAGTACTGTACAGAGTTGTTAAATTTCTGAGAGCTCTGTGTTAGTGAGTCACTCCCCTGCCCCCCTCTCCTCCCAATCTCAGCCTGAGCATCTCCTTCTGGTGGCCTCTTTGCCCGATTTGCCCTCTCTATTTCACATCACTGCTGCAGTCATTATATTATTCCTTGATTTAAAAGCATTCTGTCTCCTGAATTTCCCCCGGGATGAAGTGAGAACTTCTCAGCCTGGCAGATGAGGTCCTTCTGGAGGGAGCTGGCCTGGCCCTTTGGACTTTCTGTCAGTACTGACGCCCTGACTTCTCCTGCCAGCAGGTGCCCTGAAGCTCCACCAGTGTGACATGCCCTTGCTCTCCTCAGTGCCCTTGCAGATAATTTCCTCCTGCCCGGAATGCTCTTTTCCCCTTCCTCCACCTCTGTGATTTGACTATGTTGCTTGTTCTTGTTCGCCTCCTCTGATGAGCTCTCCCTGACCACTTGGTTCTCACCCTCCCTCCCCTGCCCCATCTCCCTCTCAGGTGTTTATTTGTGTTCCCGTAATACTGCCTGGCTCCCCATGTTACAGAACCTATGATATTGTTTCCTTGCCTGATTTCTCCATTATAGTATGAGCTGCTCCAGAGCTGCACAGTCCTTTTCATGATAGGTCTTCATTATGTGTTTTGTTGAATGAATAAATACGTGTTATACCAGTGATATTCTGTTGGTTTTTTTCTGCATAAAGTTTTTATAATTTATAATAATCATATTGTTATAGTTCTTTCCCCTATAAAACCATTGAGTCAGAAGACATAGACCTAAAGGGCTGGATCTCACATCTAGTCAGTGCTTGATTCTGTGAGATAATGATGGATTCTCCTTCCTCCACCCCAGTGCGGTCATTGTCAACTAGAGTTTAGATTAACTACTGACATGTCTTCTTGAGTCCTTGAAACTTGCACAAACTGTACATTCATTTAGGGCTTTCATTCTCTGTGGAAGTCACTTGTGGCTGTTTGCTAAGCAACCAGGGCTAGATGCTACATGTAATATGCACCAACTGATGTTGCTTCTCTTATTATTATTATTAAACCAAATGGTTTCTTGTTTTATTACCATGTCAGAGACATCTGTATGTAGGGTGGCAGCTGATGTGCATAGTTGGACACTTCCTGTTACAAAAAGTAACCTTGTGGAAAGCCTTTCAAGTATATTGAATTGTCTCTTGGCTGTCTAAATGTAATGTTTTTCTTTTACCTTCCTTTTGCTTAGGTCAAAATAGGAAAGAATACTGTTTGGCTTGAAAGATGCTAATGATAATCTTGTTAGGAAAAAATAATCATCATTGATTTGCATGAACTGTATAGTTTAAATATAACCTAGAAGGGGTGGTGGATATTAGGAGGTTGAAACTGAAATCATTATTAGATCTAACTTTGTTTAGTGCCTCTGATGATCAAAGAGGAATGATGAGTAGTGTTTTAATTAAGTTTGTCAATAAAACTAATTTGGGAGATGATACCAATACCCGCAAAAATTGAAGTAGCAATACAGAGAAATTCTCAAGTCATTTTACAGGACTTAGACATTCAAAGAGAATTAGTATAACACTTTGCCAACCTAATAATTTAGTATATTGCTTAACAATATATATCATTCTGAGAATGTAGAAGTGCTTTGTCCAGATTTTCTTAGTTGAACCTAGTTATATAGTTAAAAGTTAAATTAACCACAGAAAGCATTTTGCTTCAATCTCTTATGGAAATGCAAGCTATTCGTTAGTAGCATCCATCAGTAACTGAGCACCTATTATGTGCCGGGGATTAAAAAAAAAAACAATTTCTGTTCTCAAGGAATTTACAGTTTTGATTTCATTTGAGAGATAGGCACTTAAACACATTACAACATTTGTAACCTTTTGAATGGAATTAAACACAAAGTACACTTCCTTAAGTGATGAGGCCATGAAGTGGTTGTTTGGATTCCACACCCCCTAGCACAGTGGTGGCTCACAGTGGCTGCTCAGATTGGACTGAACTTTGATCTCACTTGAGGGAGGATGTTGTCAGTGACCGTGAAGGAGAGTAAAGGAGGACAAGGGGGTGAATTGGACTGCTGGGATCGTAGGTTCAGTGGGTTAAAACATTTTAAAGTTGAGATGCTGGTGGAGCATATGTGGGGTGTTTAGTAAGTAGCTGAATATAGACCCGCAGTTTGAGAGCGAGGTTTATAGAGAGACATTTGCTAATCTCCACTATATAGGGGTGGTTAAAATCAGGGGGATGGTTGAGATCACTCAGGGAGAGAATATAGAGTGACAAGAAAAGGGGAAATGGCCCTGAATAGAACCCATAGAAGTTAGTGTTTAAGTGACCTGTGATGGGCAGTGATGGAGGGAGGAGATGAGTTAAAAGGGAAGCCAGTAAAGACACCAGGGAGGAATCTCGAGTGAAACAGGAGCACAGCAAGGGGTGGTGGCATCAACAATGCTAAGGGAAAGCTTTCAGAAAGGTGAACACTGTTAAACGCGTAGTGAAGTCAGATCAGAATCTCCTCACGTCAGTTGGATTAGGTGCATGGGAGCCATAGGTGGCTCAGCCCCCACCTTGCAGTGGTACAGATGCAAGTCTATCCCTGGGGTGGGGGTTGAGGAGGAAATGCGGAACGAGGCTGTGGGCATACAGGGAGCGTAGACTGCTCTTGGCAGAGCGAGGAGGAAAGGGGACTGTACCCATGAGTGTCATGGTTGAAGCAAGTGTTTCATTTTTCCCCGAAGGCTGGAAAGGTGAGCAATGTTTATCGGTCAGGGAGAAACGAGGTTTATGGGAATAAGGAAATAATTGAAGGGGCTAGTATTTAGAAGAGGGAGGAGAACATGGGACCAAGAAATCAAACTGGCTAGTTTACAAAGTACTGTCCAAACTGGCTTTTTAGTTCATACTCAGAGCACCCCAGTGAGGATGGTAGATGGTTGTTTGTCATTAACCCTATTTTAAAGTTTAGTGATGGAGCCTCAGAAAGTTCATGTTAAATTCTGAAATGCCAGAGAGAATTTGTGTAAATCATAATTTCTGGTCTCCTCAAGTCACATATCATTATATACATCATCTAATGAGTCCACATCTCAAGGTGACTTTACACATCCTCATACATCACTGCATTTTCTAGGGTGAATTATATCATGTACTGATTTTCTAATTTGGAGATATATAAAGGCCTTGGGATATGTTCCTGTAAATGTAGAAGTTTATTGTGTATAAGTGTCTTTGCTACCCTAATGTTGGTACCTATGGGATAATATTTATAGAAATGTATTAGACTACCAAGGGTGTTTATGTTAAAGATTGTTATTTATTTATTTGTTTTTGCGTTACGCGGGCCTCTCACTGTTGTGGCCTCTCCCATTGCGGAGCACAGGCTCCAGACGCGCAGGCTCAGCGGCCATGGCTCACGGGCCCAGCCGCTCCGCGGCATGTGGGATCTTCCCGGACCGGGGCACGAACCCGTGTTCCCTGCATTGGCAGGCGGACTCTCAACCACTGCGCCACCAGGGAAGTCCTTTCCTTGTCTCTGGGAAGCCCAAGATTGTTATTTTTATTTATTGTATTATTTACAAATGCTAGGTGTAAATAGGTGAGACTGCAGAAGAAAACTTGTGGCCCACAATCTACATGTGATTAGTTGGATATGATTTTTTTTCCTTAAAAATAATGCCTTTTCCCACAGTGTGTCTTCCTCCTTCACCTCTCCACCTCAAGATATGAAGTGAATATTGTTCTCATTTAATATTTTGCCAATAAATTTAATGATTTTCCAATTCTTTAATTAAAGAATTTCAAAACCATGTATTTGTTACACTATTTTTCCTAATTTTATTAGCATATTTCAACCTAAGAATAAAACAGAAATCAAGTAAAGATAAGAGAAGCTAGCAAAGAGAAGCATTACCTGTAGTAAATGAACTGTATCACATGGATTAACTTGTAATGCATCCTGAATTTCTAAGCAGATGTTTATATTGACCTTTATTTGGAAATCATTTAAAATAATGAAAGCATCTTCCTTCAGTTGGTATTTTTTTTCCTTCAGTTGGTATTATTACCAACAATTATTTTGTAAATTTTTTTTCCTAATGCAGTACATTTGGTTGATATGTACACATTTCTGTTCATTCCTCTGAAGAATATGCTGACACAGATTTTATATCAGAAATGCAATCTCTGTAAGAAAGCTTTTCTCAATATCCATGGTGGTACAGTACCCAGTGTTTTCTTTTTGAATTACTTCTCATTTTGAAATCAGAAAATTGTTGGGCGTTCATGTGTTAGGAAAGGTTTGGTAGATCAGGATGCCCACCAGGTGAGGGCTGAAGTGAGAGCCTCATTAACGTCCACGGGCTCCAGCTGTTTGTCAGCTTTTCCTCATCACCTGTTTCTAAGCTCTGGCATTAACTTTAGATTTATTTCCTTTTCTACATGCAGCAACATAAGCTTTTAGCTCAGTGATTATTGTGAAGGTGTTTCAGGTGTCTTGTAAGATATTAATAAATTAGAAAGAATGTGTTCTTTCCCATTATTTATGGTCTTTGAGTTATTTCTTTTTTCACGTTTGTATTGAAAATGTTTATGCCTTTTTAGAGATGTACTTTGTCAAGAGTGAGCATTTTATTAAAATCCTCCCATTGTGTTAAGGGCACTATAATGGATAGTCTGTGTACAAAGATGCTAAGAGATGTGGTCCCTCAGCTCAAGATGTTTATATGCTAACAGGAAAAGAAGACCAATCTACACACACACACACACACACACACACACACACACACACATGCACGCACGTGCGCGCGGCTGTACTGAAATAGTTGCTGCAGCTTAATCAAGCAGAGGAAGGAGAGAGGTGTATGTGGCTTATGTTACAAATTTTATGTCATTTAATTTTTTTGATAAAATTTATAGTCACACTACATAAAATTTGGAAAAATAGAAGAAACGAATCCTGCTTCACTAATATAACCACTGCTAGGCTTTTGTTGTAATCTCTATATATTTTTACGTAATAATAATTTAAATGGTTAAACTTAAAAAAATTTTTTTCACTTAGTATGTCATACCCATGTAGTAAAGTAGAAGATTACTTTTCATGGCTCCATTTTTAAGTGACTTATAGTATTCAATTGAGGATAGATATATCTATCTTAACCATTCCCATTTTACTGGATATTCAGGCTTTTTTTTGGTTGAATAAAGCTGTGAAGAACAATTACAGAGTGTTAGCATCTTCTTTGTGGCCAGGTGAGGTCCACTGGGGAGAAGATATGTTGTGATGACTGCATTAAGAGGGATTGCAGTAGAGATGTTTCCCAGGAGACAGAGATAGGACAGAGAGCAGCAGCAGCCTAGGTGGCTTATAACTTTACAGGGACAAGAGAGGCGAGAAAGTAGCCGCGTCCTTAGCAAGTGAACCAGTGACTTGAAGAAGACAGAATTCAGGATGCTGAATTTTAAACCTTATTGGTGTGTCTAGATTAGAAAATTTTGTTGTAGCCATAATAAATTACCACAAATTGAATGGATTAAAGCAGCACTCATTTTTATCATACAGTTCTGTAGGTCAGAAATCCCACATGGGCCTCCCGCAGCTAAAATCAAGATGCCAGGAGGGCTGTGGCTGTTGCTGGAAGCTCTGGGGCAGAGTGTGCTGCTAAAGCTTATGCATGTTGCTGGCTGAGTGCAGTTCCTTGTGGCAGGACTGAGATCCCCATTTCCTGGCGGGCTGTCAGCCAGGGGCCCACATTCCTTCCTCTGCTTTCCCTGAGCCCCAGAGGCCTCTTTCTGGTCCTTGAGTGTGGTCCCCTCTCCGAGCCGGCAGCAGTGCATCAGTCCTTCTCATGTGTCAGAACTGACTTCTGCGACTGCATCTCTGCCCCCACCCTGAGAAAGCTTTCTGCTTTTACAGTCTCATGTAGTTACATTGCCCACATGTATACCCAGGATAATTGCCCCATCTCAAGGTCCTTAATCTTAATTTCATCTGCAGAGTCCTTTTTCCCACATAACCTAACATATTCATGAGTGAACATCTTTGGAAGACCATTGATCTGCCTATTAATGTGAGGGTTTTTTCTTGGGAGGTTGAAAACAGCTTTTAACATCACTTTGCATCAGTTTTACAAGTAAACCATCACTCTTAATTTATATACAATACTAAATTTCCCTGGGGTTTGTAGTTACGTCACTTTGTTAGCTTAACATGTTTTAAAGTTTAAAAAGGGTTAACAGTGATTTTTACAGAAATATAAAGCACTAATTTTCTTTTCAGTGATATAGAAAGAAGATAGGAAAGTCTTTCCTGTCTCTTCAACTGGCTATCTTGCCAAGGCAAATAGATACCTTTGTAAACAGTAGACTTTGTAATGAGGTTGTACGTAGTGGCTGTGACTTGTGGAGGTAAATACATGGTCACAAACCTTTATTCTAAGAGGTTGTTTTATTTATTATTAATTTAACACATGTTAAGGGAACTACTTGGTGCCAGGCATGGTGTTAGGTTCTAGGGATACATGTTTATTTCTGCTCTTATAGGACTCAGTGTTGCTCAGAAAAGAGAGAATCTTAAAGTAATTATAGTAAATTATGATGGCTGTTAGCATAGTAGAGGTACCTGATTCTGTGGGGCACATAGCATTGTGGAAATCACAGTAGAGGGACATGATTCTGTGAGCACACAGCCTTGCATGTCACAGTGTTCTTGCAGCTTGTTCCCAAGTAGAAATGTCAGATTTCTGTTGGCCCTCTGACTCCAAGGTTTCTTAGGGATTTATGGATTGTGGATGCTGTCAGTCTTCCTGGAAAGCAAAGTTTATGATTGTTTATGTTTTTCAAGTAGTTTCATTGTCTGTAGTTTTAAAATTTCGTATTCTTCACTCTTTGGGTTTCTTTAAAATATTGATTGTCCTCTAGTTAAGTAATAAAGAAAATTAGTTATTTTACACTGTGTTAGGCATAAAGCACTAACAAGGTACAAAATGATGACTATGCTATGGACAATTTTCTTAAAAAGCCTGATAAAGCATTGTGGTAGTTACTGTAATATATTAGCAGTGAAAAAGTAATTTGTGTAGTGCTGTGCAGTAGAACTTTCTGTGGTGATGGAAGTGTTCTGTACCTGTGCCGTTCAACCCAGCAGCCAGCAGCTGCTTATGGCTGTTGAGTGCTTGAAGTATGGCTAGTGTGACTGAAGAACGCAGGTTGTAATTTTATTTTAATTAATTTAAATTTAAGTAGCCGGTTGTAGCTAATGGTTATTGGATTGGACAGCATACGGTTCTCTGTCATATTTGAAATACGTTTACATAGTCATATATTTTTTAAAGTATAGTAATGGTTTCTAGATTAATGGATTTGGAGTTCCAAGTCTGAGGTGGCTGTGGACGTAGTTCTAAGGGCTTGCGGCCCCTGAGGGGTCTGAGGTCCCTGAGCCGCAGCAGCCCTGTGCTTCCGGGTGTGGGCGTGCCCTCCTTGCCCCCCGAGCCGCCCACCTGTGCAGGTGTTACAGGAGGTCTAGTGCTCACGCTGCCCAGCTGGTGAGCTGGGGTTCTGTCCTGGGTCTTTCTGAGCCACCTGGTGCCACTTGTGGAAATCTTGTGAGTCTAAATGTTTAGTGAACCTAAGAAGACCGCCTGGCAGCCAGGCACAATTCACAGTAAAAACAAAACACTTGATAGATTGGGCTGCGGACAGACCGACAGCCCAGACTCACTGAGGGTGTAGCGCCCTCTCAGTTGTTTGTAACTACTGTTTAGAAAGTAGTTCTAAAAAGATAACATTGATACAAAGGGAATAAAAAGCCCATTTTAATTGAGCTTCTGTGGTCCTTGGTGGACGGCGTACATACTGTCCACAGGAGGCCACTGGGGACCTTGGTCACATGATGTAACTGTGTCCTCTCAGCCTCACAAAAGGCTGCTTCTGGTCACTCAGCTCACACTCACCCCCAGGGCCTCTGTGCTGTCACCTGCTCTGTTTTCCTCACAGCAGCGTCACTGGCTGAAATGGTCATTTTTTCGTGTTCATTTGTTTTTTTGGTGTGTGTTTGTCTGCAGTGTAAGCTCCATGAGAGCAAGGCATCCTTCCTTCTGTTTACCTCTCTCCCTGTTGCTGTAACAGGGACTGGACCTCAGGAAGACTCCTGAATGAGCCAGTGCTGGGAGAGAACACTTTTAGGTTTTAAAATTTTACCTCTCATTTAGGTTTTTTAAGCTACTAAATGTTGAGACTGGATGAGATGGTATAATAGTTTGGACAAAATGTTGGTGAATTTTCTGTCATTTCCAAGGAAAAGCTTTGGTAAAGAAACACTCTTTATACATTGTAGAAATTCAACACTGGTTTTGCGTTTTGTTTTGGGACTTGGGACTGTTTCTCCTGGAATCAGGAGCTAACCGAAGAGAGTCCTTTCTGTTTCTCTGTGTGACCTCAGAAGGATCCCCTTTCTTTCTCCCCAGTGACCTATCCAAATGTTGAAGACTGTATTTAAAAACAAAATAAAACCAAAGCTATTATGAACCTTGCTGTTTTGATCTATGAAACGAAGACCTTAACATGATGAGCCATTGTTAATGGCTGTGCAAGAGTGACAGAGTGTGTAGGAAAAGTGTGTGACGTGATCTCTGGATGTGACTTGTAATAATAATCCTCATTAGCTCTCCCCTTCTTCTCCCCTCCCTTCAAAACCTCCATCAAACCCCCACCTTCGTGTCCCTGGTTCTCTCTATTATTAGGGAACAAGTGTGAGGGGGCATCGTCGGGTGCTGTAGACCTGTGATAGCACATCTCAGAAGCATCCCGCCCTCTGTACATTGTGGGGAAATGAGACGATGGCCATCAATTTAACGTCTTAGTTCTCCTGTGTGTTAGAACTTTATTTCACGCCCACCCCGCCCTCAACGCCCTCAACTTTTCAGTACCAATCTCTCAGGCAGATTTCTTTATTGTAATCATTTGACTATCCTGGGTCAAAGTCAAGTCAAAACAGCCTCTACTTAGGGGTCATTATACTCCCAGAATATGCTAAGAATGTAAAAGGAGTATAAAATACATACTCATGGGGCTTCCCTGGTGGCACAGTGGTTGAGAGTCCGCCTGCTGATGCAGGGGACACGGGTTCGTGCCCCGGTCCGGGAAGATCCCACATGCCGCAGAGCGGCTGGGCCCATGAGCCATGGCCGCTGGGCCTGCGCATCCGGAGCCTGTGCTCTGCAAGGGGAGAGGCCACAACAGTGAGAGGCCCGCGTACAGCAAACGAAACAAAACAAATAAACAAAAACGTACTCATGAAAATAGAGATCTTTGTTGGGGGCTTTAAGTGTGTATGGTGCAAACATCTATGTAGCACTGTAGTGTGACTATCTTATAGGGATGTATGTGTATATTTTACGTTTTAAATCAATTTTATTGAGGTATAATTTACATACAATGAAATGCACTCATTTTAAGGGTGCAATTCCATGATTTTTGACAATTGTGAGGTACAGATATTTTTTATAGAAAAATGAGGTGCAACTTTCAACTCTCTTGCAGTTCATTGGACTGTTGCAGCTTAGAAATGGGAATAAATAGAAAAATATGGACCATATGGGAAAAGATGAGGCCAACCTCAAACAAAGAAGAGTAGTGATTGTGCTGTTTGTAGTTCTCACCTGATGTGGAAACCCATATGAACTTGTTTTTTTTATTGTGTATGTGCACCTCTTGAAATCATACAGCTTCTCTCAATTGTAGGGAAATATAGATCATTATCCTACGTATCGTCTGATGGTAGTTTTTCGGAGAGAATTTTTTTTACGTAAAATTCATGCTTGTGGAAAAATAATTTACATTCAGTTTATAACAGAATTTTATTGATTGTGTTCTCGTTTGGAGTAACTGCCGGGAAAATCACTTGGGCTAACACAAGTGGGATACCATTTACTAGGGATTTAGCTGGAGAAAGAAATTCATTTCAATTTCAGTGGTGACAGCTATTGAGTGAATTTTCCTGTGATATCCTCACAGCAGGAAGTGATATATTGTAACTGTGGTTCCCTTGATTTCCTACACACTCAAGAAATCCAAACTGCAGGCATTGTGCTTTCTAAATGTCTGAATAGCCTAGCTTATGTGGTCAGAGTATTTTTTTTTAACATCCAAAGTGGGTAAAATTGTGATTGCAAAAGTGGATATTACAGGTGATGTTCAAAGCCTTTGTTTCCTGTTTTTGAAATTGTTTTTCCATTTGTGCTATGATTACACCTTACTTCATGTGAAAGGGTTGTATTGGGACTTGGTATACTTTTATAGAATGATGTAGGAAATTACAGTTCATTTTGAAAGATGTATTAGCTTACTTTTTAATTTAAACAAAGAAATATGTTTCCTTGATGCAGAGATCAGTTTTGATTACTCGTGATGCTTTCTTCACTGCTTTTTTATTTGATATCTGTTTTTAAAATATGATAAACTATAGCTGCCAGATAGAAAGGAGTAAATAGTGCTAACCTCTTTCAAGAGTACTGGGGAATAGTTGACGAAGAAAGGAAATGTGTTTTATGTGTTACTATTTTATGAACCTCAGAGGCTGTTTGTTGGTGGGGAGGGAGGGTGTAGAGGTGCTCCCTGAAGATGGGAGGCAGGTTCTGTCTGACCTAGCCCAGGGTCCTGCGGTCTTCCAGACTCATACCCCCCCCACCCCCATCCCCGGCCCCCAGCACAGCTTCTTACAGATGAGAGGAGAATGGATTGTTGTGATTAAGTGTTGAGGTGAGTCATGAAGCCCCAAAGACTCCCAGACAAAAATGTGTCACACATACACACACCCTCCCCCGCAGTGATTCCAGTTACCTCCAAGCTAATCAGAATTCACGATTGCTTCCCTGATAGTAGAAATGGGAGGGTGTGGCTCAAGTTTGGAACCTTGATTCCCAAGCACAGTGTTATGAAAACAAGCATATTTACAGTTGACTTGAGGCATTCCTTCAGTGGCCCAATTGCAGCTTGTATTCCACTTATGACCAGCAGAGTCTGATCTTCACTTGGCAAATAGAAGTCAGGGTAGGTCAATTGGCGTTTCTGCATGTGGACCTAGTCCTCAGGGGAAGCACTTGATTGCTTCGTGTCACTGTCCTCACTCTATGACAGTGCTGTCCAGAAGTATATGAGCACCACAAATATGAGCCACATGTGTAATTTTAAATTACTTCAGTGACATTAATTTTAGTAATATCTTATTTAACTCATATCCAGAATATCATTTCAACATGTAATCGATAGGAAAATTTATTAATGAAATGTTTTACATTAGTTTTTCATACCAAGTCTTTGAAATCCTGCAAATTTTACACTTATGGAACTTCTTAATTCTGACTAAGCTGCATTTCAAGTGCAGCTTAGTCACAGTTGGCTGGTGGCTACCATATTGGATATGCAGCTCTGCAAAGCTGGGTTCCATTGAAACCTGCAGTGTTTGAGTTTGAAGTTTTGCACTGTGGAAACTTTCTAAGAGTGTAGCTATAGATAAAACCTTCCAGATCATCAGGTTTTTCAAGGACATCTAAATTCTACTTTAAGATTAAATATTTCATGTGATGGTATAAAGAAGATAGGAAAGAAATACATTTTTTTCCTGATATTCAAGGGAAGAAAGTGGTGAATGTTAAAGAGTAGAGAGAAACAACAACCAAAACGTCCACATGTGACAAATTGAGGCCTGGATGATAATGATGATTACAATTTGAGTGAAGTATTGGCCGCATTGGCAAGATCCAGGCCATGTTTAGTTCCAGCGTGAAGATTGCCAAGCCCAGTGGTGTGAAGCCAGATGAGCTTGAGTTGGGCATCTCCCAGGTCCTTCTGAAGCTGGAGATGAACTTGTACCTCAAGGCCCAGCTGCGGGAGCTGAACATCATGACCACTGAGGAAATTGAAGTTGGTGGTGGTCGGAAAGCTATCATAATCTTGTTCCCATTCCTCAACTGAAATCGTTCCAGAAAAATCCAGGTCTGCTAGTGTGTGAGTTGGAGAAGAAGTTCAGCGGGAAGCACCTTGTCTATATCACGCAGAGGAGAATTCTGCCTAAGCCAACTTGCAAAAGCCGTACAAAAAATAAGCAAAAGCATCCCAGGAGCTGCACTCTGACAGCAGTGCACGATGCCATTCTGGAGGACTTGGTTTTCCCAAGTGAGATTGTGGGCAAGAGAATCCGCGTGAAGCTGGTTGGCAGCCAACTCATAAAGGTTCATTTGGATAAAGCACAGCAGAACAATGTGGAACACAAGGTTGGAACATTTTCTGGTGTCTATAAGAAGCTCACGGGCAAAGATATTAATTTTGAATTCCCAGAGTTTCAGTTGTAAACAAAAATGACTAAATAAAATATTATTCACAATTAAAAAAAACAATTTGAGTGAAAAATCGTGTGGTAAACTCTTATAGACATCTCATTTGATCCTCACGGCAGTCCTTGGAGGGGGTACTTTCGTGACCCCTTTTGAGATCCCTGTTTCCCAGTGAGGAAACTGAAAGCAAAGTCACACAGTGAGTCTGATACCTGTGCTCCTCGTCAGTCTGCTTGGCTCACTCCCTTACTCTGCTGTACTCCCTGATTGCTTTGGGCAGATTGGACTTGGAAAAATTATGCAAATGAGGCAGAATTGCAGCTAAATCCTAAAATGTTGCAACTATTCCACTACTCCTTATTCCCTCCCTCAAGTTGCGTCACTAATCGGAAAACAGGAAAATGATTGGAGAGGTGTCACCCGTTTTGCCAGCTGTGTCCTGTGGCATTTGTGTCTCAGCAGAGTTGTGATGGGCCGTCATGTGCTGAGATCAGGGCCACAGCAGGAAAGGTTTTTTTCCTTAACCAGCTAATCTTGTCATGAGACCCACAAATCCACTTTCATATAATTTCTTTTTGTTTTCGCCTCTTATTTTCAGCACTCAAAAGCAACTCCCTGTTGAAATCTAAGTGCTCGTGTTGACATTGGTGGTGTATTGACCGAGGCTTATATTTCTGTTGTTTCTACAAAGACCAGGCATGGGTCTGCCTTTCACAGATCAGATGTGTGCAGGTGTGTGTGTTTCTGATTTACCTCTTTATATATCCACTGCATTTCTATTGTGTAGATTTGATGTTTGTGTGGTAGTGTTTGGGAGAACTGGTTCTGTGTGGCTGTGACTGACTCTGCCTTCCTGTCTCTGTTATGCCTCAGCCCTCCTCCCACCCCCCTATCGAATTGTTTAATTGGATTGAAAATAGGATCATGTCAAATATGGTTATGTAAATATGTGTTATGGATATTTTTGAAAGTGTCTTCTCCTTTCAACTCTTAATTTGTTGAAACTGTTGGTTTTACAATTTTCTGTTTACTGTGATTTTTAGCCTTATTGGAAAACTAACTCTGCTTACATCTTACTGTTTAATGAGCAAGACAATGTGGGAGGAAAAAGTTCCTCAGATGTGACTGAGTTTTAATTAAGTTGCATGTAGACTTACTGAACAAATGCAACAGTAGGAAGATGTTTTTATATATTTTGTGTACCATTAGTTCTCTTATAGTAGATTGGATAACTTAGGACCATCACCTCAAGACAAAACAGAACAAAATAACCAAGGACAAACACTGAATTACTTCTGTGTTTGCAAAATTCAGTTTTCTTAGAAAATACTATTATGCACAGGTTTAGGTTTTTAAAGGTTTTAAATTTGACAAAACCTCAAGTTTTTATTAAAGTCATGATTTAGCACTATGTTATTGCAAAAGGAGGTAGAATTGGCTCGCTATTTTAGCGGTTTTTGTTCAGAGACCTGCGTTTCAGGATCTACCTGCCCAGTTTCAGCTCTTTTTCCCCCTTGCCTCTGCAAGGAGTGGCTCTTTTGCCACCTAACCCAACATCTTCGTCTATAAACTGTGAAATTTCCTTGGCTTTGCTTGTGTCTTTCTGCCTGTCCATCTGATATGTGCTAACCCTCTAGATGTTGAGAAAAACAGACTTTTTTATTATCCCCAAATGTCACCTCCTTATCACATGCTTACTTTTAACAACCCTCCAACAACCCTAATAAACTCATGTCATATACTTTTCTGAACCGGATCAAAATTTAAAAATGTTTTAATACATATAAAGTTGTTCAACTATGAATGGTAAAAACACTAAAACAACCACGCCTGTGACTTTACAGTTATTCCTTGACTGTGGTCTCCTGCTCTTCCTCTCTGCCACCCAGGCCCGCCTTCTCCCTGATGGTCAACCTCCTCTCCTTCGGCCTTGAGCTGGTCCCGCTGACTTGGCAGGCGTCTGCTCAGCTTGGGCACTGTGCTCAGTCATCTCAGCAGTGTTCTCATGACACTCAGAATCCTGGATGCTGTCCCTGGGCAGCTCCCTCTGAGGTGCCCTTTCTGGGCTGCATGTGGTTTGTCCTCCTCCCCCTGCTCTGAGAAGGGCCTGTTCTCTGCGGCCTTGTTGGGGCTCTCATCACCTCATCACGTCGTACTGTTTGGGTCATCTTTGGGTCCGTCACTACTTTGTGACTCTTCCTTGGTCACAGAAGTGCTTGATGAGGGATTGAGGAGCTGTACAGAGACCCTTGAAAGCTTTTTTTAAAAAGGTAGTTAGAAAAGGACAACAACTGGGATGTAGAAAAAGTCTCTTATAGAGAGCCTGACAATCTAATGGTATTTAAAAAAGTAAGGTTTGTCCTGGGTTTTCTGCATTTCTCTAGTTCTGTTTGGGGAGTGAAGGTGTTTGTATTGCTTGTACAGTGCTGTGTAATTGCTACATTTTAGCAAACACACACTGTCGCCTTTCACCACAGACAGTGTTCTAATATAACTCAGTATTCATGGACCCACATCTTTATTGTTTTCACCACTTTTCTGGCTTTTTGGTGACTTGAGAAAAATGATACCATTTTACCTTCAGTGCCTTTCACCTGATACTCTAGCAAATAGAAGATAAATTAGCATACAGGATGGAAATAAATCACTATAGCTCCTAATCCCTTACTGTCCACATTTATGGATGAATAATTAATGCATAGTTTGACTTATGCTTTTTCTTTTTTGTTTGTTTTTTTGCGGTACGCGGGCCTCTCACTGTTGTGGCCTCTCGCGTTGCACCGGACGCACAAGCTCAGCGGCCATGGCTCACGGGCCCAGCTACTCCGCGGCATGTGGGATCTTCCCGGACCGGGGCAGGAACCCCGTGTCCACTGCATCGGCAGGCGGACTCTCAACCTCTGTGCCACCAGGGAAGCCCTGCTTTTTCTTTTTTACTTGTGGCAAATTAGTGGCTAAACTGAGAATTAAATCAGATCTTGACTTTTTAAGATTCTCTGATGAATCAAAACTTCCTCTTTACCATTGTAAAGCAATTATACTCCAATAAAGATGTTAAAAAAAACAAAAAGAACATGGGCTTCCCTGGTGGCACAGTGGTTGAGAGTCCGCCTGCCGATTCAGGGGATACGGGTTCGTGCCCCGGTCTGGGAAGATCCCACATGCCGCGGAGCGGCTAGGCCCGTGAGCCATGGCCGCTGAGCCTGCGCGTCCGGAGCCTGTGCTCCGCAACGGGAGAGGCCACAACAGTGAGAGGCCCGCGTACCGCAAAAAAAAAAAAACCAAAACTTCCTCTTTATATTTGGCAGGGTAGTGATTAGTGACATGATTTGATTTTTGTGGCCCATTAAAATGTTTTTTGGTCCACTGTGTTGAAAAAAATGACATTTGTGTTACCTCTCAATTTATTCTCTTATGGAAGGTTAGAAGCAGGAAAGCTTTTATGCTGACTAAATCCTCTTTGTTAAAGCTGTACATCAGTGACAGCGAGTGTTTCTTAAAGCTGTGAGTATTTAAAATGAACTGAAAATAGTATTTTCTGCTGGGTTTGTGTGTGTGTATATCGAACCAATTAGAAATTGTTTTTACTGTTAAAAATTACAGTAAAATTTTTTTTAAATTAAAAAAAGTTATAAAAAGTTTTTATTACTTTTTCTGTTTCCCTAGTACCATGATTAAGAATTGTTTGTTCATAAAGTTAACCAAGTTTTTAAAATCATGAAACTAAGACTATATTTTGACAGTTCATTATGTATGTTTTTGCTCATTAGTGTAGCAGCTGCATTCATTTGGAAGCTGTGTGATATGAAGCTGCCGCCGGGCTCTGAGTGTGGTAGAAGGTGCCTTACCTGTCCTGGGGGCTGTTAGGAGTCTCATCTCGTAACATCCCTGTGCACTTCCAAGTAAAAGCCAAAGGTCCAGTCTCATAAGCTAATGTGAATTGTTATTAAGGATTTTTTAAAAAAATAAATTTATTTATTTATGTTTGGCTGCGTTGGGTCTTTGTTGCTTTCCCCAGCCTTTCTCTAGTTGCGGTGAGAGGGGGCTACTCTTTGTTGCGGTGCCACGGGCTTCTCATTGTGGTGTATTCTCTTGTTGTGGAGCACGGGCTCTAGGTGCGCGGGCTGCAGTAGCTGTGGCTCGCGGGCTCTAGAACGCAAGCTTAGTAGTTGGGGTGCACGGGCTTAGTTGCTCTGTGGCATGTGGGATCTTCCCGGACCAGGGCTCAAACCCATGTCCCCTGCGTTGGCAGGCGGATTCTTAACCATTGCGCCAGCAGGGAAGCCCCAAGGATTTTTATTCTTTTATGGCAGCACTATTTGTTCCTTTTTCTTTTACCTTGATTGCCTTCCTTTATCCATCTATTGCCATTACTTTACTGAAGGTCTTTTCAAAAACTTCTCTTGCCCGGAATGTTGCAATATTCTTCCAACTGGTTTTCCATTTCCCAGTCCCTCCCTTTCTAGTAATTTCTCTACACTGCTTTCTTTCTCGAGTATAAACCTAATTATGTGAATTCTTGTCCAAAATCTTTTTATGGTTCTTTCTGCCTGCAGATCATTCTCATGATTTGCCTTTCTTATATCTGAAAATCCTCCCCCTTGGCTTCATCTATCCATAACTGTTCAAGTATGTATTAAATAGCTGTGACGTAACAACTCCTTTAACCAATATATATGTTATGCTTTCTGATTCTGAATGAGTGGAAGAGGAATCTCATTCCCAATTCTTATGCTTCAATTCTTCATTTCTGTCACTTTTCTTCCAGGGTTCCACACTTGCCCTTACTGGGTTGGCTGGTGACCATCTTCTTGTCTATTTATAATAATTTTAGAAGTATGATGTCTGACGGTTTCCTTATATTCTCTCTGTAGTTATTTATACCCAGTAAATTCTTTGCATTTATCATTGCTACCATTCTCTTTCTTACTTTTTTTTCTTGGAATTTGGTCCCTTTGCATATTCTATTAAAACTTTGAGGAACAAGCATTTTATACTGGCATTCAGGCAAACATATGTGTCCTCTTTATACATCTTCTCTTTGTACTTTGTATACTGCATTAATCTGGGCTGAGAAAACTACTCAGTGACTATAATCACGTTTGTACATCATTTTACCATTTATACAGGACTTTTGTATTTGTTCATCTATTTGAGCTGAACCGTCCTGTTAGATGATCGTGATCAATTTATAGCCTAAAGCTTACAGGGGTCAATGGAGTGGGCTAGCATCTCCCAACTGGGGGATGACTCCTCTACAGGATCATGCTGCCTCCCTTCCCATCCTGTTTTATTTTGTTTTGTTTTGTATTCCTCTGTACTTACTGGTCAAGACTGCAGTTGCTCTGTGTACTGGAATATGCTTTACTGATTTTAATTAGCACTTCGAATTTATTAGTTCATTTGATCTCCCCAGGATTTCTGTTAGTTAGGCAGGCCTGGCCTTATTAATACCATTTTATAAATGAGAATGTGCAGATTACCAGTTTGCCAAACCAATGATTTAAAGAACAAAAACAAAAGCAAGTCTTCAGACTCGTAGCTTATGCTGTTTTCATTGCCTTGTGTGTAAGACATATTGGAAAGTGAAATATGTTTTTATTTGGGGGGATTTCACTGAAACAATTCTCTGGTTGTGTTCTCTATTAAAATGTAAAATATTAAAATTAAATAGCACCTGTTGGTTTAACTTAGCATGAGTTTTGTGTGGCATGGCACTACTATGATAAAGGGAATGGATAGAGTCCAGTGATATGCTGTCAGAAATTTGTTACTGGAGGGAGAAATAATACCAAAGGCAAGAAGATGTGTTTTAGGTGCAGGATCATTCTGTGTCACTCTCTGGCATTCTGCTTGTCCTGCTCTCAGAGTGATTCTCAGGCCATTCTTAGCCCATGGAGGGAGGACTGTCGGAAGGGGACATCTACACTTGTGACAGTCTCCTTGCCAGTGGTTGCAACGTCCCGAGATATCCAGTAGTTTTGCTTCATAATCTGTACCCATTGTTTAATCAATAACCTGATTGATTGTAGGAATAACAGCCTTTCTACAGAGCATCTTGAAGGGTGTATGTTATCCAGCAGCAAGAAGCTATAGTGCTGAGCAGGTAGAAAGTAGAGCATCCGGAATCCCTTGTTATTGTAATGATACTGTACTCCAGAACTTCCCTTTAGTTGTGGAGTCTGCATAAACCACAGTTTGACTATGGTTTTCTGTGTAACCTTGCACCAGTTCTTCGCCGCATGATCCCTGAATGTCTGCATCTGAGTCATTGTTGATGGAGCTACGGGTGTGGAGTTGTGTCAAGGAGATGATAATGTACACAGGTGGAGGGCTTTAGGTAGTATGTGCCATGTTATATTTCCTAATTTCTAAATAATACAAGAGGAAAATGTATCACAGGGAAGAGAATGGCATGGTATAGTGAAGAAACAGGAAGTTGGGAGTCAAAAAGTTTGAGTTCCTGCTGCACTGCTGACTTGCTGTCTCATCTAACAAGTTCCTCACTTCTCAAATGTAAAATAAACCTGCTCTGTTGGGGGTGTTGTGAGGATGTAATTAGAGGATATAGATAAGGACTCTTTGTACATGTAAAGTGCTGTTCATATGTTACTTATTTTAATGAATAGTGATTACTATATGTCCAGTCCTTTAACAAAAGGTATTTCAATTCTGACCTCCTGTTAACACTGCAGGGCAGGCACTGTCATCTCCATTTGACGGACAGGGATCCTGGGGTGTGGAGAGTCTAGGTGACTCACTCAAGGGCCTACTGAGTGATGACTCTGGATGTAAGCTCCCATTTATTCCTAGCTCTGCTGCCATGCTGTTTTATAAGGGGTCAGTGTGGGAGAGGTGTTAACTTTAACAACAACTTGCATATTGCTTCCAGGAAATGGAAATGGCACCCTAGATTAGGAATCGGGAGATCCAGATGAGCACTGCATTTCTGTATTAATTTTGGGAAAGTTACTTAAATGTATTCTATTAAATACCTTTAAAACACTTGGCTATGTTTTTCCTACGGTATGTGTAAAATATCTTTGTGACTTTGTATCAGAATTTTAAAGATTTCCTTTGAAGTGATCAAAATATGTTTTACAAATCCTATTTTAATATTTTGTTCTTTTTATTTTTAGTCATTCGTACACTGGTCAAGACTACAGTACACAGGGAAATGTTGGGAAGGTTTCTTTAGATCAGATCGATTCGGTAAGCATCTCATCCTTTTAAACTTAAACCTTTGTCAATGGAGGAAGCACAGATTTTCTTCAACCAAAGATTATTTTGTGGGTGGGGAGATGGGAGGGAATGTTATTTCATTGCTTGCCAATCATTTTTTAAAGAAATCCCATGTGCTATACATATGATTTTTTTTTTCATCATAGGAAAACCAAAAAATCAGAAAATCATTTGTAGTCTGATAAAAACAGAATTTAATCAGTTTTCCAAAGGGGGAATTCTTTTTAAGTGATGACAACTAAATAGTGTTTATTGTTTATATTTAAATACCATATACATATAGTAAAGGAGAAATGTAAAATACTAAGTATATCCATTTGCTAGGGCTGTTGTAACAAAATACCACAGTCTGGGTGCCTTAAACAACAGAAGCTTATTTTCTCACAGTTCTGGAGGCGAGCATTCCATGATGAAGGTATCAGCAAGTTTGGTTTCTCCTGAGGCCTCTCTCCTTGGCTTCTAGGTGGCTGCTCATCCCCGTGTCTCTTCCTCTGCTTAGAAGGACCCCAGTCACCTTGGACCAGGGCCCCACTCCCATGAGCTCCTTTAACCTTGATTACCTCCTTACAGGTCCCAGCTCTAAATACAGCCACATTCTGAGGTCGTGGGTTTAGGACTTGGCATGTAAATTTGAGGAGGATACAAAATGTATTCCATGACAGTAAGGGTAGGCTCCCATCTTGTGTTGCCACTAGATTAGTAGGCAGCTCATTTCAGCTTCACTTTGTGGCTCCATAGGGGAATGAAAGTGTGCATACTTTTACTTTATAGAATTTCTCTTTAAGACATTGTAGAATTTCTGCATTACCCAAAAAAGGGAAACTGAGTCAGCCATAATTAATCTTTGTTTAGACAATTACCAAATTACTTAAAATGAATTAAAAATACACAGGTGAGGTTTTAATGCTTGGAAACAAGAGTTATGATGGTGAGTAGGGGGGAGACCCTGAGCTTTTGGAGTCTGGAATAAATAAGTCATATTCCTATGAAAAATTATAATCAAGTAGAAGTTGTTACTGTGAAAGATGAAGAGGCTGCCTGGTCAGTCAAGGGAGCAAAGTGAGAACTGCCCCTGTCACGGGCAAAGTTGAACCTGCTGAGGAGCCCGTGAGAGGTGGGAGTTAAGTCTCAGGAGGATGCTTGAGGAGGTCAGGGAGAACGCAGTTGAGACCATAGATGAAAAAGGTTTCCTTTTAAATAAATAAATAAATAAATAAATGTATGTATGTATGGCTGCATTGGGGTTAGTTGCTGCGGTGAGCAGGGGCTACTCTGTTGCGGTGCGCGGGCTTCTCATTGCGGTGGCTTCTCTTGTTGCGGAGCACAGGCTCTAGGCTTGCGGACTCAATAGTTGTGGCATGCGGGCTCAGCAGATGTGGCTCGCAGGCTCTAGAGCGCAGGCTCATTAGTTGTGGTGCATGGGCTTAGTTGCTTTGTGGCATGTGGGATCTTCCCGGACCAGGGCCCGAACCCATATCCCCTGCATTGGCAGGTGGACTCTTAACCACTGCGCCACCAGGGAAGTCCAAAAAAGGTTTTCTTTTAATTGTTAATTTCTTTAACACATTTATTTGAATTCACATTTTGAGAACCATTTCTCTTATTTTTATGTTTTACTTTGTATTGGGGTTATTTTAAAAGTTCATCTGTGATTCACCAATTGTACTTTTGAACATTTATCCCAGGAAAATGAAATCTTAGGTTTACATGAAAAACTGTACACTCATTTGTTTGAAATGGCCCCAAACTGGATACAACCCAAATATCCTTCAACGAGTGAATGGTTAGACAAATGGTGTTATGTCCACACCATGGACTATTGCTCAGCAATTAAACAAAACGAGCTATTGATACCTGCAACAACTTAGATGAATTTTGTGGGAATGCTGAGTAAAACGCCACTCTCAAAACGTTAAACTATATGATTCTATTTGTCTAACACTCTTGAAATGACAAAATTATGGAGACGGAGAACAATTAGTGGTTGCCAAGGGTTAGGGAATGGCGGGGGGAGGGTACAGAAGATGGGGGTTATAAAATGGAAACATGAGGGATCCTTGTGGTGGGGGATGCATGAACCTACACATGTGAAAAAATAACATAAAATTATGTACACATGTACACAGAAATGAACACGTGAGTGTAACTGAGAAAATCTAAGACTAGTGTATATCAGTGTCAGTATCTTGGTTGTGATAATATACTACAGATTTGCAGGATATTACCTTTGGGGGATACCAGGTACATGACATCTCTTTGTATTATTTCTTACAACTGCATAGGAATCTACAGTTATCTCAAAAGAAAACGTTTAATTAAAAATTATAAAAAGAAAAGAAATAGGTGAAATAAATTTTAATAATATGTTTTATTCAATGCAGTATATCTAAACTATTATCATTTTGACATGTAATCAATATTAAAATATTAATAAGAAAAAGAATCTGTAATCACAGTGAGACAGTAATAACTTCCTTACGGTTTTTTGATTTTATTCCAATTAAACTGAATTTACGATTTGCAAATTAGATTGATTTTTGCAACAAATATTGTGGGGGACCTGATAAATAACAAAACACTCTTTTTTTCTTGTAGCTTTCTACCAAATCCTTCCCACCTTGCATGCGTCAGCTACATAAAGCCCTGCGGGAAAATCACCATCTTCGTCATGGGGGCCGCATGCAGTACGGCCTCTTCCTGAAGGGCATTGGCCTAACCTTGGAACAGGCATTGCAGTTCTGGAAGCAGGAATTTATCAGAGGAAAGATGGATCCAGACAAGGTAATTTTGAAAAATCAGAGCAGAAACTGAAATTCTAATTTGGTCTGAAGACTAAAAGGTTTGTTTTTTGAATATGCCCCAAAATGTAGTTGAAAATTCTGTAAGTGTGTCTACAGTTTCATTAGGTAAAAGAAACTCACGTATTAATCTAGTAGTTGCTCAACAAAAGATTGGGAAAGTGGATTCAGTTTAAAGGGTAAGATCGAAACAGAAATGTAAGATGTAAAATAATGCTTGAGTGAAGAGTCGTCTTCTTGGTAGGTAAACTGCCAGTAGTTGTAATAACTGAAATTGCATATGAGTTGTATTTCTGTAGGAATGTGTGTGTGTGTGTGTGTGTGTGTGTGTGTGTATGTAATATGTATAGACATATATACATACATGCACATGTAATGTTATTTTCAGGACCGAGAAATGTTGAGAACAAATACAGTGAAAACAGTTTAGAATGCATCCTATTGTGTTATGTGGAATCTTTCACAAGGAATTTTTATTTATTTTTATAAATTTATTTATTTATATATTTATTTTTGGCTGCGTTGGGTCTTCATTGCTGCACACGGGCCCTCTCCAGTGGCGGTGAGCGGGGGCTACTCTTCATTGTGGTGCGTGGGCTTCTCATGGTGGTGGCTTCTCCCATTGCAGAGCATGGACTCTAGGCGTGCTGCCCTCGGTAGATGTGGCATGCGGGCCCAGCAGTTGTGGCTCTCGGGCCCCAGAGTGCAGGCTCAGCAGCTGTGGCGCACAGGCCCAGCCACTCCACTGCACGCGGGATCCTCCCGGACCAGGGCCTGAACCCACGTCCCCTGCGTTGGCAGGCAGATTCTCAACCACTGTGCCACGAGGGAAGCCCATCACAGGGAATTTTTAGATAGACGTTTATCACTGTAAACCTGAGAACTGCCTTTAATTCTGTTCTTACTTCTCAGATTCCCACTCCTATTCCTTATTTCTCTTAAGTAGGACTAGCTAATAATGTTATGGTTTCTCGTCCCTTCTATGGCTTAGCACTGTGGAATGAAGCACATTTTTTATTGTTCATTTCTTGTTTGTTTCTTCTTAGGAAAGGTAAACTATAGGGCAAAGAATATTTACCAAGTAAATTGTATAATGACACTTTATTATGTCTTGTATCCGTTTGCTCGGGCTGCCATAACAAAATACCACAGACCGGGTGCCTTAGACAACAGAAATATATGTCCTCACAGCTCTGGAGGCTGGAAGTACACAATCCAGGTGTGGGAGGATTTGGTTTCTCCTGAAGCCTCTTTCCTGGCTTCCAGCAGTTGCCTTCTTGGCTGTGTCCTCACGTGGCCTTTTCTCTGTGTGTCCACCTCTCTGGTTTTCCTTCCTCCTCTTAGAAGGACCCCAATCCTGTCGGATTAGAGTCCCACCATTATAACCTCATTTAACCTTCATTACCTCTTTAAATGCCCTATCTCCAAATACAGTCACATTGGGAGTTAGGGCCTCAACAGATGAATTTTAGGACACAGTTCAGTCCATAACACGTCTCTAGCTTTATACTTTTTTAAAAAGTTCAGCCTCTTTTATAATATATTATAAAAAGCTCTTGCAGTTTTTACAGGTTTGTTTTAAAAACTGTTTTCATTCGTAACTGTCCATAGAAGCTTAAATTTATCATTGAATAGAATTTTCTTTAAACATGATTTTGGATAATGTTTATTAAATAGTAATAAATCAAATAATTCTGGATAATGTTATATTTTATTTTAAAGGTAACATATTCTGATTATAGGAAGTATGAAAAATACAGAAAATTTTCCCGTCATTGTCTCATTCATAAATAATTACTGTCAACATTTTAGCCTTTCTCTTTAGTCTAGATAGCTAGATATCATTGTTTTTTCCCATTAAAAAAATTGACATTCTATTGTGATCATTTTCCCAGGTTGTTGAATCATTTTTGAAAATATCATTTGTGTTAGCTGCATGACAACACATCATTTGAAAGTGATATAATTTGCTTAATCATTCCCCTATTATTGAACACTTGGTTGTGTCTGTTTGACTTTGTCATAAATGTTATTGCAACCAATATCTTGAGCACATAAATCTGATTATAATTCAGATGTCCTCTGTATATGTTCACCAGGGAACCAGTTTACCTGGTGAAAAACTGTAGACGGTTTTGAAGTTTTGATGCATGCTATCATGCTATGAAATGACTGGAAAGGCTTTAAATTAGACTCTCATCAAGCTATGTGAGAACTTTGCTGTGTCACTGACATCATTATATGTTATTACTTGAAAATGTTTTTTGACCTTTTTATTAAGAATTTGATGTATTAAGTAGGTAGGTGTGTTAGGGTTCTGCAGAGAAACAGAACCAATAGAATGTGTGTGTGTGTGTGTGTGTGTGTGTGTGTGTGTGTATGTGTACATGTGTACAAAAAGAGATGTACTGTATGGAATGGCCCATGTGATTATGGAGGTTGAGTCACCAAACTGTGAGCAGCAGGCTGGAGACCCAGGAAGAAAGAGCGGTGTTTCAGTTTGAGTCTGAAGGCAGGAAAAAAATCCATGTCTGTGCTCATGGCCCTCAGGCAGGAGGAAATAACCTCTTAGTCGCAGGAGGGTTGGCCTTTTTGTTCCATTCAGGACTGCAGAGGATTGGATGAGACACCCCCGCCCTCAATGGGGGAGGCATCTGCTCTGCTCAGTCCAACAATTCAGATGTTAACCTCATCTAGAAACACCCTCACAGACACACCTGAAATAACGTCTGACTGGAGTTCTGGGCACTCTGATGATCAAAAAATTAACTGTCACAGTAGATAAGTATTTATGAGCTATGGTTTTGAAGTGAAGAGAGAGAGAAGTTGAGGTAGCATTTTAGCTTGGTTTGTGCTGTAACTAAGCGGGGAAAAGAGGAGCGTGAGATATGGGAAAGCTTGATCTGGGTGCCAGGCCTTTGGCTTGTGCATCTGTTCACTGACCGCCCTCTTTTGTGTGTATCTGGGATGGCCTCCTATCAATGTCATCAGTATTTCGTTATTTTTAAACCTATGTGTTTGAAAATTTTTTTCAAATGGGGTTTTTATTTTATAATGTAAAAGTAGTTTTTTTGAAATATTATTGTAAAAGAAAATCAATATTTTTTACCTTTCTAGATAATACATAACAGTCTGTATTTTCATTAGCTTATTATTGATTACAGCAAATGTATTATTTTGACTAAAAGGTTTTAACATACACTTATGATTTACTGTCTGTTTAGTGTTCTGTTGTTACATTCTGTTTTTGTAAATAAACATTCATATTTTTCTCAATTATATCCTCTTACGTATTTTTCCAATGAAATGTAATTTAGTATCCTTTTATGAAAATATTCTCTTCAACTTAATAATTGTACCTACTTGTTAAATGGTACATACCATTAAAAATACTCTTTAGAGGTGTAGAAAATTGATTGCTTAAAATACTATTTATAGAGAATGGTTATGGAGGATATTTTAGACATTTTTTGTAGTGCTCTAATTAAAAGACTTGATGTTGAACCCAGGAATGATTTGGCACATTCACTTCTGTTGAATAGCTTATTTCCTGACAGTGCAGGATATTTTTGAGGTGATTTAGTCATTGTCAACTGGACTTCTTCTTTACTGTGGTTTCCCAGATGACCATATGTCTGATTTCTTTCTCTTTACAGTCATGCCCTCATTGTAACTTATTTGAGATACATTGCTATGTGCATCTGAGTAAAACTTATGGGTACCTTGCCATTTCTTTCGAGGCAGCAGGAAGCAGTCAGTACTTCCAGCACTTTTGAGCTGTAACTCTTCGCCCCAGCTACACTGCCTAGAACTGAACATTTCTTCTGCCTAACTCCTTTCCAGAAATTAAGCTTTGTTCCTTGTAAATTGACTGCCTGAGCAGTGACTGTCTCTTTCTCTCATCTTCCTTGCTTGGTTTGTTGCAGGCATTTATTTAGTTGTTTGTTTGTTTGTTTTAAAAAAAACTTTGAATACTTTTCTCTCTAAGGTTTTACTTAATGTTGGAGGGGAATTTGTTGTCTGTATTGTAAAATAATCTAAAACTGTATGTATTAGTTTTTGTAACTGTCATCCAGAGTGTATTAAAGTAGCATGTTCCTAGATACCCCTTATTAAGGATAAGCAATTTTCGTATTATAATCTACAAATTCTTGTTTTCTCTTATAGTCAGTTTGTGTGTGTGTGTGTGTGTTTGCGGAGGGGCTGCGATACACAGCTTGTGGGATGTGAGATCTTAGTTCCCCAACCAGGGATTGAATCTGGGCCCTTGGCAGTGAGAGTCCTAACCACTGGACTGCCAGGGAATTTCTCTTATAGTCAGTTTTGAATAGTAATAATGCGATTGTGGAAGCAGCTGAAGGTTCTGATGCTCACTGTTAGTTATTGTTTGTTAGGAATTCGATGTACTAAGTCCCTCTGTGTATGTAAGAAGTAACCATCTGTCTGTAAAATGCTTATTCAGAGTTGTTAGTTTGGAATGGTTATTTTTCTATTCTTTTAAAACTATTTTCAGACTAGTGTACACATGCCAGTAGATGGTATTAATAACATGTAGAGGTGCTACCTTATATGGCTCCTAGTGACTTGCTACTAGGTTATGCTCTTATAATTTTGGGCACTTCTCACTACCTCATATTTATTTATTGTTTGTTTATCACCTACAATTAGAATAAAACTATAGAGAAGCAGATATCTTGTCTATCTTGTTCACTGCTTCATGTTCAAGCACCTAGAACATACCTGACTCATAGTAGGAACTCAATAAATGTTTTTGAATGAAGTAATAAGTCCCCATAAAAGTAAATACACAGAAAACTAGAAAACTTGGTCCATTTTCCCCAAATTCCTTCACATAAATTAGAGCATAGTACTATACAGTTATTTGTTAATGTGCTGTTATTCCATTTGTAGTGAACTTGAACTTGAATGAAACCAAGAATTTTAGTGTAACCTGAAATTTGCAATAGAAGTTATCGATTTATAGATTAAAAGGGACTTCTCATCATTGGCTTGCCCAGGAGTCCATGGCATAAAAAGGTTAAGAGCCCTTAAAGTTTATCATAGGATAGGGCTTCTAGTTTATTGTCTGACACTTAGTTCGTTGTTCATTAATTGCAGTTTTCATTTTTTTCTGCTATATTAGGAATAAAATGCCTATATTGATCTACCTTCATTGAATTTTGTACATGTCATCTTTATAACTTATCAAATTATAGTATTTATGTTTGCATGTGTGTCTTAAGAGTGGATTCTGAGTGACTTGAATGCAGGGACTGTGATTTTCCCATTTTGGGTCTCGAGGACTTAGCACAAGACCTGGCAGCTCTTAGATGTTTGCTGGACACATGGTCAATTCTGCCAAATTTTTAAAAAGTGGTTTTCAGTATGAGAAAATAAATCCTTTTTGTTTCTTTTTAGATAGAGGTATATTTCTAACAAGTTATAAAATATTAATAGTCGTTTTAGTATTTTAGCCAAATTTGTTCTCCTCCATCTGTTTTTCTAAATCAGAATATAGGTTGGAAAAATACACAACTATATAAGAAGTGGTAACCAGTTATTACTACTCAATGTCCAGAAATACAGTATATACTCAGTTACTAATATTTAACTAATACATTAGTCAAGTTGTGATTTTTATTAAAAATACAAAGAAGTGTGTGTGTGTGTGTGTGTGTGTGTGTGTGTGTGTCTAGACGATCATACATATTCCATCTAATTTGTGTCCATCACTCACCTGACTTGCACTGAGTGTTGACCATGGACGGGTGCTGTTCTAGACACACTGTAGTAAAAGACACAGCCATTATTTATGAGGACTTTACAGTCTCCTGGAAAAAAACAGATAAATACAAACATACAAATTCAGTAAGATAATTGTGGGATAGAGGTGGTCATGGGATTCTATAGCAGAACAGAGGAGGGAGCTAGCTGACTGAGAGAAGAGTTGTGGAGTGTGTCAGTCAGGAGGTTATATTTGCCAGGTGAAGTTAGGGAGTTCTCCAGAGAAAGAAGGGAATTCCGTGTGGAGGGGGACCTTGGATGAGCGAGTGTAGCCCATCTTGTAGGTGGTGGGAACTGAACTGTGAAAGTGTACTTGTGGCAGAGATGATTCTGCAGATGTAGGCTTTTTTTTTCTTTAATGTAATTACTAAGAATAGAAGGATTAGTAGCCAGTAGGAAGTGGTCTTGCTAGATAAATGACTGCCAACTTGGACCAGCTATGTAGGGTCATTGATAACTGTAATTTTAAAGATACATAATTTAATATCTTTGAATATTCACTAAAATTGTATAATCAATCTGAGCTGCTATGAAAATTTACTGACAGAAAGAAAATAGTATGGACAAGGTTTCCACTTACAATCCCACTTGGTTCAAATGAATTTGGCTTCTTTAAATATGGATTTTAGATTATATGGGCCAACATTGATTTTTTAAAAGCCTTTTGCTTTAAGATTTTAATCTATTTGGTAATAGGGTAAGTTGAGAGATAGAAGTAACCAGAACACAATTATGCGACACGATGGTGAAAAGGAGAGTGTCAGTGAGGTGATGTGGAGATGGGAAGTTATTAGAGGGGAACATGCTGGAGGAGGTTTGGTGAAGATCAGTCTCGAATCGGGGTTTGAAGGAAGTGATGGTGGATCCCAATCTCCTAATTCATTCCCCCCAACCCACTTTGCCCCCTTGGTGTCCATACGTTTGTTCTCTACATGTGTGTCTATTTCTGCCTTGCAAACCAGTTCATCTATACCATTTTTCTAGATTCCACATATATGTGTTAATATATGATACTTGTTTTTCTCTTTCTGACTTACTTTACTCTGTATAACAGTCTCTAGGTCCATCCACGTCTCTACAAATGACCCAGTTTCGTTCCTTTCTGTGGCTGAGTAATATTCCATTGTATATATGTACCACATTTTCTTTATCCATTTGTCGATGGGCATTTAGGTGGCTTCCATGACCTGGCTCTTGTAAATAGTGCTGCAGTGAATATTAGGGTGCATGTGTCTTTTTGAATTATGGTTTTCTCTGGGTATATGCCCAGTAATGGGATTGCTGGGTAGTATGTTAGTTCTATTTTTAGTTTTTTAAGGAACCTCCATACTGTTCTCCCTAGTGGCTGTATCAATTTACATTCCCACCAGCAGTGCAAGAGGGTTCCCTTTTCTCCACAGTCTCTCCATCAATTGTTGTTTGTAGATTTTCTGATGATGCCTATTCTAACTGGTGTGAGGTATGCCTCGTTGTAGTTTTGATTTGCATTTCTCTAATAATTAGTGATATTGAGCATCTTTTCATGTGCCTCTTGGCCATCTGTATGTCTTTGGAGAAATGTTTATTTAGGTCTTCTGCCCATTTTTAGATTAGGTTGTTTGTTTTTTTAATATTGAGCTGCATGAGCTGTTTATATATTTTGGAGGTTAATCCTTTGTCCGTTGATTTCTTGGCAAATATTTTCTCCCATTCTGAGGGTTGTCTTTTCACCTTGTTTTTAGTTTCCTTTGCTGTGCAAGAGCTTTGAAGTTTCATTAGGTCCCATTTGTTTATTTTTGTTTTTATTTCCATTACTCTAAGAGGTGGGTCAAAAAAGATCTTGCTGTGATTTATGTCAAAGAGTGCTCTTCCTGTGTTTTCTTCTAAGAGTTTTATGGTGCCTGGCCTTACATTTAGGTCTTTAATCCATTTTGAGTTTATTTTTGTGTATGGTGTTAGGGAGTGTTCTAACTTCATTCTTTTACATGTAGTTGTCCAGTTTTCCCAGCACCACTTACTGAAAAGGCTGTCTTTTCTCCATTGTATATCCTTGCCTCCTTTGTCATAGATTAGTTGACGATAGGTGTGTGGGTTTATCTCTGGGCTTTCTGTCCTGTTCCATTGATCTATAACCAATTCTTTATTTTTGTCAGCTGGTTCGGGGGTTGTTGTGAGTTTTGGTTGTTGTTATTTTTCAATCTCTGCTTTCAGACTTCTTTGTGGACCTGACCTGTCAGTATATTTGAATACCATTTTTATTTGGGTGCATACTGTAGTAGAGGGTAAGAGGTTCTAGTATTAAAACATCAACCATTTCCAGAGAACATTCTGTTGTTATGAGTGATCTTGTAGCAAACTAACTGCGTTAGGGTATACTTTATTCCCAAAATATTATTCCCAAAATATTAGCTTCATAATGTAGGATTTTAATCTTAGATTTAATTGTATTGAGTGTGAATATTTATGATATATTAAAAATTTAATAATAAAGCTTTTTCAGTGGGGGTTGGGGACATTTGAAAATTGCACTTAGGCATCAGATAGGATTCTTTGAATTTGTGAGTGATTCTACAAGAGGTATTCAAAGCTTTGAATGTCTTATTCTTTAAATAATTTCTGAGATTACTGAAATAAATGCACCTGTGCTTTATGCAAATAAAATATATTTAATGAATCATAGTACAGTTTTATGCAAGTTTTTCTTAGTTGTAATTATAATTTACATGCCAGTCTACCTGAGAAAAAGCCTCACCCTGTTTGCAAGAGATAAAATTAATCAAACCTCTGTGGAAAGCATGAAGAAACATAGCACTAAAATATTCTTTCAGTTGGAACTTGGATATTAAATCCCTTCAGCCACTAGCTTTGTTAAGAGTTAGATTGAGCTGTATAATTCTGCTCATAAATTCAAAGCAATGTGTCCTCTTAATCAGATTGCTCATAGAGCTGTTGTCTGAATTGCTTTGACCTGACTCTTTTGGACGTTAAGCACACCATAGATCATGTATGTGTGATGTAGCTGAGTTCCTGTCCCTGGTGAGGGTGCACCCGAGGTCTACTACGTGTTGTTATAATTGGGTCAGGCAACGTTTAACATTGTGAAAACGCTTATTTTTTGTCCCAGAATCCAGCTCACATCGTGACTTAGAGCAGACCTATGTCATTAAAAATGGACTACCAAAGGATTAAGTATTTAGCTGGCAGTGTGTGCGTATACGAAGCATATTTATCACTGGGTTTTTCTTTTTAAGACCAGTGGTTCTCCCAGGACGCTGACCAGCAATATCAGCTTCAGCACCATCTGGGGATTTGTCAGAAATGCTGACTCTCAGAATCAGACTCTGGAGGCAGGTCCAGAGCTGGTGGTTTCCCAAATCTCCACGTGAAATTGACACACACTGAAGGTTGAGAATCATCTTTTAGATGTTGCCCTCATAGAAACCTAAGTGGCCATTAACTTATCAAAATAGAGGCGTTGTAAATCTTCAGCTGTTTGTTCTCCTGTCTGTTTCTGTTGTGATTTGAGTGTAATGTTGTCCTTTATCAATAGCCTACACTGAATGTCAGGCTATATTTGAAGCCCCACTGCGTGTCAGGTACTAGTCAGTACTAAGTGAATACGTGCAGCAGAGTTCCTCGGCTGGTGCCCTGCTGCTGAATTTCCAGTACACTCGATGGTGACCCCGTGGGCCCTTCAGGGAGCTAGGCTGGGCCTGGGGTACTCAGTGTTAGTTGCCTTCAACTGTGAGTAGCTTCTTCCATTTATTCTAGAGCGCTTTACAAATATCATTTTATATGTGCTTATATGAAAAAGGTCGGAAAAGAACTAATATAGAGTACAGAATTGGAGTCAGACTGAGTTCATGGTTAGTTCCACTGTATACACACTTTGGCAAATTACCTGGTATGTGTCCTCATCTATAGAATGTGGACAGTAATTATGTATACATCTGTGGATATATAGATATATCCCTATATACATTTGATTGATGTAATGAGGATTCGGTAAAGACTTAGCACAGATTCTCACATGTAGTAAGCACTAGCTCTTCTTATTCTAGGACTTCCAAGGAAGGAGAAGTTAGCTTGATGCAGAGTAATCAGTAAAGTTTCCACTGGTAGAATAGAATCTGTGCTGCCTTATTAAGGCTACATGTAACCTAGACTGGAGAGGAAGGTTGGGGGAAAGAAGGGTACTGGGGACCAAATTCCAGCAGAGATGTTGGGCTGGACAAAAACTTTGTTTGGGTTTTTCTGTAACATCTTATGGAAAAACCCAAACAAACTTTATGGCCAACCCAATAGTTTGTTTCGGGAAACGTTCAAGGGATTTAGACTAATGGAGTGTATTTCAGGCCGTTCTTGGGAACTCTTAGGTTCCAGAGCAAAGAGGGCAGAAGTTTACAGGGGAGACTGAGGTGTTTGATTTCTGTCCCCACTTTAACAAGTGTATTTGTACCTTTGTTTACTTTTATATGTTTGGAGTCTGTATAACATTTTACTTAAAAGGAGGATTTTCCTACTTAAAAATGTTTACAAAATACTATCGTAGTTTATTTGTGTTGTAGAATTTAGGAAAGTAGGAGATGAGAGAGAAAAAGGAGAAAGAGGGAGATTAGTGCAACAATAGAGTTGCTTTAAATGAACCTTGTTTTTAGTCAAGAGAAAGCCACTAGAGAGTGTTAAACAGGAGAGAATTGTTTTTTCAGAAGATAATCTGGAAGTGGTGTGCAACCTTGAGACAGGGAGAGACCAGGTTAGGTCTTCTTATGGTAAGATTGGAACAAAGTAGAGAAGGTGGGTTCAGGAAATGTTCAGGGAACAGTTCGCCAGACAGCCAGAGGGCCGTCGGCCTACAGGTAACAGGAAGGTGGTGGGGAGCTCTGTGAGCACAGGTCGTGGGCGGGGCTGACAGGTCTGGGATCAGAGTCTAGAGAAATGGGTCACGAGTTTGGTTTTATGTGTAAATTTGAATTGATGTCCAAGAAGAAATTCTTCTTGGTTGATTGGTTGGCTTATCTGTTCCTTTCTTCCTCTGTGATTCTTTATGGAACCCTCAGAGTGTGAAAGCTCTGTCCTGTGAGAGGAAATGTGGAGGAGATGTGGATTTGAGAGTCATTCGGACACAATTGGGAGAAAAGCCTTTTGCAGGTAAATGAACTGGCAGATGGAGAGTGTAGAGGAATATATAGAGCAGAGGCTCAACTTTGAGGAATACCTGCCATTTGGGGTAGAAATGGAAGAGCCTGATGTGAGAACTGAATCACCAGAGATACTGGAGAGAAGGAGAGAATAGTCTGGAGTCCTGGCACTAAGGAAGAGGTGGCTTTCAGAAGTAAGATGTTCTTGCTACTCTTAGTATAGATGGTGTTTTTAGGAAGTTACGTCTAAGAAAAGTACAGAACAGCAGACAGATTTCCTAGTCTTAATGACAGATGAGGAAATAGAGGCAACAGAAATAGAGTGTCTAGAAGCCTAAGAAGTCAGGAAGACAAGAAATGGAACTGTTAGCTGTAACAGATGCCTGTGCGGAGTGAGGTTAACTTCACGTGGGGTGGGCATGAGCAGTGGGCTCCTGAAGATGCAGGAGGAGCTGGGGATGAGCGAGGAGTGAGACCTGAGGCAATGGGAAGGTCATTTGTGAACGTATATTTATAGTGTGATTATTATATAGTGTGAATCCCCTCCTTTGAGGCTCCCTGAGAACAGGGACTGTCTGTCCTTTCCCCCTACCCCGTGCACTCAGCATTTGGCTTGGTGCCTGGAAGGTTGTAGACAGTCAATAAAATGTGTTGAATGAAGGAACGAGATGTGTAAGGAGTTAAGTGAGGATATTTTTCCGAGACCTGCAGGTTTTATGAGAGATTTTAAGTTGATGAAGTGTTGGCAGGAAGAAAGTGGAGCTGGGGAGGCTTGTGCCTACTGCCCATCTTTCCAGTTAAGGAAGTGGGAGATCACTTACCAGAAGGATCTGGTGCTGTCAGGGCTTGAGGAAAATTGAAGAAAGTGTAGAATAACACCTTCCGGACCTGTACAAGCAAAGGAGTTCACCTACGATAAATACAGAGATTGAAAAGCTGCAGAATGAGTCCAGTTTGACTGCTTACTGAGTGCCTCACATTTGCCAGGAACCATAATTAATACTTTACACACATCCTCTTAAAACAATCCTAGGATATGGGTGTTATCTATTATTTAGGTCTCGCTTACTGATGAGAAAACCGTGCTAGACCATAAATTTATATTGGCTAAGTCAGCACTGTTACATTGCTTTCTCTAGCAATCCTTGTGGCTGGCGAGCGGAAGCAGACAGGGCAGAAGGTAACATTTACGCAGGTTTAGGAACTGGTAACACAGGCATGCTGTCACTAAGTCCTTTCCATGTTCCTTATTTCGTTTAATCTTACAACAACACTGCGAGATAAATACCCTCCGTTTATGGAGAGTTTAATGATTTTTATTCAGGCGGCAGAGGTGGTACTTGAGAAGACCTGAGTTAGAACCCAGGTCTGTTTTATTCCAGACCATGTGCTTTCCCCAGCAGTCTCAGGAGGAACAGGCGTGTTGTGTAGAAGGTGGGCATGTCTGACCAGCCGTGTAAACCCAAGAGGGCACAGCTTAGAACAGAGGTTTACAGTTCTGTGTCTAATCACCAGAGCTGCAATCACATACATCATCATTAAAAAGGGGACAACAGTAACACCTACTAAAATGTTGCAGAGAAATAAGAATATGCATGAACTACTGTGTAATATATAAAGTACTAAGCCATTATTAGTAATAATTTTTAAAAATTGATAAGTGGGCTAGTCTATAATCATTCATATGTTTTCTCCATGTATTTGTAAGTTAACTTGTGGACACAAACTTTAGTTTAATTGGTTATGGTTTTGGCTTTTCTTTCAAAGAAAATTTTGTTTTGCTTGAATATTCACATTAGCTACATCCTAGGAAAGTAATTGGAATGTAATAAAAAGTAGTTTCTAGCAAAAGTAGTCTAATCTTTATCACTATTGATCTTGAGTAGCAATTTAAAGGTACCCTTAGCAGTTACCAAGTCTCTAGAATGTATTTTTTAAAGTTTTATTTGATGAAATTTCTGTTATATTCTCTCTTCTCAGTATTTTAATGTATAATAAAGATGTATGCATGTTAAGGGTTTAACTCTTATCTCCATGCTTTCCATTGCATTTGGAATACAAATTCTAGATAACACAGTATAAGAATTAATATTTAAACATTGACTTGAAAGGTTGGACTTGCTTTCATGAATTGTCAAGAGGCTAGCTAGTCAAATGTTCAATTAAATTATGTATTGTGTTAAATCTATCAGAATAAAATGGGTGTTATTATCCTTTCCTCCCAACACTATTCTGGTGAAAAGTAACTTTAGTAATAAACTGCTTTTGCTGTTCTACTCCAAATGCTTTCAATTCTTAAATTATGAAAATGAGATAAAAGGTAGAAGACTTCAGCTTTAATCATTCATTTATAACTGTTGTCTTCTCAGTGATACCTTATGGATTATGTTGTATTAAAATGACATTTTACCCAACATTTTAAAAGGTAGGCTAAATTTTTGTTGTTAATATGTGCAGTGCTCTTAGGAAAAAATGACAATGAGAAGGTACTAATTTAAGGTTTCACAGAGTCTGTTCTGGTAGTAAATTGACTACAGATAAATTGGGTATGTGTAAACTCCAAAATGGGTTAGACTTCAGATGCTAGGGGATTTTTTTCTCCAGAAGTTTTATTAAAGTTAGGAATCTCGAGGGCTCGAAATGTGGAGAAGAATGTACACTTGGCTTTCTTCAACAACCCACTATGTCTTTATCACCCATCGTGTTCCTATAAATCTTTCTTGATTTATTTTTTTCTTGTTTTTGCTTAAAAAAAATTACTTGGCACCATCTTTCCAGTTAGTTTACTTCTTGGTAAAGTAGGATTTCATTTTATTTTAAAAATAACCAGATAGCTATATTGCCCCTTTAACAACATGCATTTCTCTTTATAGTGAGAGATTGTGAGTTCCCAGGGTTGTGGGGACCCAGAGGATGTTTGAGCTTTAATGGTGCAGTTGTTGTATGCAGCTCAGTGAGAAGAGTAGGAATCCTAACCAGGTAAGGAACAGAGGGATGTTTACTCAAGGAGAGGTCTGCATGGTCCATGTTTTGGACTGGCAAGAGTGCCATCTTTTAAGGGAAGCACCGGTTTAAGTGAGAATATAGGTTCAGAGAAGAATGAGGCATCGGATGCTCAGGTTAAAAAATCTGAATGGTGAGAGTGATGTTGATGAGGCCTCTAAGAAGTAGATTGCTTTTTGACTTAGGAGCCTTAGGATTATCTTGCCATTTTCTTTTGTACTATCCCAGATCTGCCCAAGCCTACCTGTGTTAAGACTGTTTTATTTTTCCATTTAACAAATATTTATTGTTATTCTGGGACCTACTTGTCCCAGAACCTCTTTTAGATTACCAGAGGTACAGCAGTGAACAAAACAAGACAAAAATATCAACCCTCTGGAGTTTATATTCTGGTGAGGGGAGATACAATAAACAAAGAAGTAAATTATGTATTAGTTGGTGATAAATGCTATGGAGAAAATTTTACAGAGAGAAGACAGGGAATGTAGGGTTTCTTTTTTTGTTTTCTTTGCACTCTGCGGCATGCGAGATCTTAGTTCCCTGACCAGGGATCGAACCCACACCCCCTGCATTGGAAGTGCAGAGTCTTAACCCCGCAGAGAAGTCCCACAAGGAATAGAGTTTTGAATAGTAGTCAGGGAAGGTTTAAACAAAAGGTGACATTTTACCCACAACTTGAGTTTTGCATAAGAGCTCTGTGTTTGGCCTGGTTATTTAAGTCTTAGTGGGATCTGAATGAGCAAACGTCAGTCCTCACCACTTTACAATGAAGAAAACTTGAGTCAAGGAAAACTGTCCACATTCACCCAGAAATCCAGACCCTGGATCTTAGAGCCTTGGCTGTGGTGATGTGGATCTCTGTGAGCTGAGCTGCAGTGCAGCCAGAGCCAACCAGAAAGTCAGGGCTTGAGGAAAGGCCAGCAGGAGACAATGGGGTGCCCTTAGGGACGGAGGCCTGGGTGAGCCTGGGAGAGGACTGTCACACACCCAGCCTGCAGTAAGCTCAGTGCATCTTGAGTTTCAGCCAGGGAAGCAGTGCCACACCCTTTGTTTTGGAGGGTGATGGTTTAAAAGGAGGTACCAAGCTTCATGATCACTCTGGGACTGATTGGGGCAGACTCTCTTGCCCTCAGCCCTTTGATCCCAGTAACCTAGTAGGATGAGTAAGCAAGACTTCATCACACATAGCCCTGAGGATCCCGTGATTTAGTCAAGGTCCTAAACCTTGAGAGGGAGAAAGGTGATTTTCCTACTAGAATCTCAAAAGAATTGCTGCCTATCTTTTTATCCCCACTGGAAATGTTGCAGGAAAGGGAACCCCTTCCAAGGCCTGAGGTGGGTTCTTGTCTAACACTCAGAAATGAATTGTCTGAGGAGACACACGTGCTGGCAAAGCAAGAGATTATTGGGAAGGGGCACCTGGGCGGAGAGCAGCAGGGTAGGGGAACCCAGGAGAACTACTCTGCCACGTGACTCACAGTCTCAGGTTTTATGGTAATGGGGTTAGTTTCCGGGTTGTCTCTGGCCAGTCATCTTACTTGGCCCATATTTGGTCTGACTCAGGGTCCTTGCTGGTGGCTCGTGCATCTCTCAGCCAAGATGGATTCTGGTGTGAGGGTTTCTGGGAAGTTAGTGATCTCCTCCCTCCTCTTTTTGGCCCCTCCTGAATTCTCCCAGTTACTTTTCCGTGGCAACACCATGTTCTTTATCGGGACATCCTGTTGTGAGACAACTCAGGCAAGTGGTTATCATTGTGCCTGGCCAAGGCGGGTGGTTTCAGTCAGCAGTTCCCTATCAGAAAGATACCCCAAAGAGAAATGATTGTTGTCTACAGGATGGTCTGTGGGTTTGGGGCTAAATTAATTCTTTTAGCTACTGTATCCTTTCATTTTTCTTCACACCTTTGCACCTAAAAAGGCCTTTTATTGCAAACTTTTGTTTCTCTTTTTCCTTTGCATTGAATAAGACTGACTGTCCCTTACAGTTTGCAGCTCTGCAGATAGATTGCAAAATGCCACCCACACCTCTGAATTTTCACACGGAACTCAAAAAAGTACATAGCAGTCGCTAGGCACTGAAGTCCTAGCCCTGCCCCTGGCAGGTTGGCTCTATCATCACCATGCAAAGGATCTAGCGTTCTCTCTGCCCAGCTGTCTTTTTTGCTCCTTCCTTGGGCAGTTTTTAGTGAGAAGGTTTTTGTATAAGTAAAACCTATTTCCCATAGTCTTTCAAAATAAAAGCCACGATGAAAGTTCATCTCAGATACTTTCCTTCTAATATTAAAAGCCTTGCAAATAAATTGTACTTTATCCTAGTAGATTTACTTAGTGCAGTGGAAAACAAAGCACTGGTCAGAAAGAATAAACATTTACGAAACAACAAACCATCATCATTAGCTGGTAGTGGTGAGTAGTGTTGTTCAGTTAATGCATGTGTCAAGGTAAAGCCAGATTGGTAAAACTGACATTTCACTAGAAATGTGTGGATTAGACATTTTTATTTGTATAAATATGGTAATTTAGATATAATGACAATACTTTTAGACCCCCTTAAAGATGAGTTATGCTTTCCACTTCGATGTTTTTAGATTTTATCATCACTGTGATGTTTCTTTACTGACAGGGGAGAAAATGTATGTTGATAAATTCTACAATTATGCTTTTATTTCTACCTTCAGTTTTAAACCACTTAAAAATTCCCCTGGAAAATATGTATTTAGAAAAACATAAATATAGGACATGGTCATTTTATCAGCATATTTGAATATAATATTCGCTAACAAAAATGATTTCATTCAAGGTAATTAAAGAAGCGATCATAAAATATTTCTCTTGCTTTTCCAGGATTTGTCCCATTCTTTCTGTCTTTACAGGTGGGCATGGTTTCTCTTTTTTCCTAATGTTACCTGTGCTTTGCTTGCCCTTTCCTCTTGCTTCCTGGTGTGCCTAGTGTTAACTCACTGTGAACACCTTGACTCTCCTCCTTGCTTTGAGGTCTGGGTGTCCTAATGCTTTAGTGATAATATTACTACAGAAACACTTTAGCTTGATCCCTGGAATTTCGAGGATGTCATAACACAGCTACTTCCTGTCCCCTCTTCCTGCTTCTTTATCCCTTTCAGAGTGTTGCCTTGGCCGTATATAAATTCAGGCAGATATTTCTGCAGTTTCTAAATTCTTACTGCAGAGACTTAGAGCCAAAATGATTTCCAAAAAGTACCTTCTCTAAGGCATTCTCCATCTCTTACTGTTGTTTTCCAATTTATAGGCCCTTAGGACTAGTACAAAAAAAATCTGTCTTAATAATGAGCTCTTTCTGATAAGTCAACTCTTTTAAACATTATTTTAACATAATTTTATGGTGAATATTATCTGCTGCAGTTTTATGTATTTTAATTATTAACTTATTGATTGCACCTTGAGGCCTTTTACACAAAGGATGCAATTTGAATAAGGCTGTGGTAAGCCTTTTAATCTCTGTTTACAACTGTATTATGTTTCATTTCAGCCAGTAATTAGAACTCCTTCTAGTGGAGTCCATGGCACGATGATTTACATGTAAATATTGTTTTAAAAGCTATATTTTTGTTAAATTTAGATGTTCACATTCAAGGTCATTCATAAAACTTTATGTGATTTTTTAAAAGATAATTTAAATCTGCCTGTAGGATGGATAAGTTTACTGCCTAGAGAAAAGGGAGAGATTGTACTTTCGGATGAGGGAGAGAATTCTGAATAATCAATGGCAGCTAGATGGAATTAATTTCAGTACCACTGGGGATGAATTAGATTTCGTTTAAGCCACTGTTGGTTGGAGCCAAAAAATCATTCCTATTGATCATCTGAGGCCCAGCCCCTGTGTTAGCCTTTTCCTAAATATCTGAGCCAGCAGTGACTACCCCCCTCAATACCCCTTTAAATGTCAACTAGATTTTAAGTGTCTAAGTAATAGAAACCTTATCTTAAAGTTTTTATCCTCTTCCCACCCTCATGGCAGGGAGAGAAAGCTGTATATGTAGTCTTTCCTCACTGTGTACTCATTAGTTGAAAATGGTCTTAGTAGGTCAAGCTATTAGTTTTCCTCATTACATGTTCCTGGATGTGTTACTTTTTTTTTTTCCCCCTCTCCCTTCATATTTGAATTTAGCTGTAGTAATAAAGACCTGCTTTCCATTTAAAAGGTATAATTAATCAGGAACAAGTTATCATTGTTTCAGGGAACCCCTCCAGCCAGATGACTTGCTCTTCTCACTGTTGCTTATAAGGTGGCTTTTCCTTAGACAAGTGGACCCTGAGTGCCAGAGTGAGTGGCTTGTGGTGTTTTCTCTTTATAAAGAGAAACCAAACCCTAAAGGAGAATATTTGCTGTACTGTTTGTAGGGTTTATCGACAGTGAAGGAAAAAAACAGCTATCAACAAGAGATATAGAGGCATATGAAGTAAAAAAAAAAAAAAGTTATTCTTTTCCTTAGAAATATTTACTATTTTAAATGGCTCTTAGAAAAGTTGACTGATTTAGAGTAAACTTGCTACCCACTGGCATGGATAAGCCATTTGGAGTAATTTGTTAAAATAGCGAATGCTAGCATTTGTTGAGTCCTGCAGTGTGCCTGGCACTTTATGAAAATATTCTTATTTAGTCTTCAGGAATTCATATGAAGTGGGCATTATTATTATCTGAATTTTGCAGAGAGACACTCTGAAGCTTGATGAGTTTCCTAGTAAGTGAAAGGTCCACGGTTTATGGGATCTTTCTGTCCGCTGGATAGGCCATACCACAAACACTAGATCTGCATTGATGGAATTGTCCTCTTCCTTTAGAAAGATGAAAAAGAAAGGCAGAATATTGAAAGAAACAGAGGAATAGGCATTTCCGAACACCAGGTAGCTTAATTACTGAGCCCTAAATTTAGCAGAGGGGTGAAGAAAATCCCATGATCCTCATTTTTGGAAAGAAGTCTCATTTTTTTAGACTAGAAGAGCTTACATATTCATAGTATTTAAACTCTATATATACCAATGCTTTAAGGACTGTGAGGGAAAAAATATGTATAAGACGTGACTCATGGCCTCAAGGAATAGTCTGTACCAGACTGATAGAACTTTTATCTTATTATAATACAACTATTGAATTACCTTCTAATTAGTTATAAGCTTTTTGAGGGGTGGAGACCATGGTTTGTTTTTTTTTCTGGTTTAAATTTGAGTAACATTTATTGGATACTTGGAAATCTTTCACATACCTTAATAAATGAAACACTAGCCTCTCGAACAGAGTAGTTCAGCTTGTTTCAAAGGCAGTATGGTCTGATAGGGACAGTGTAGACTTTGGAATCAGACCAGAGCTCAGGCCCCATCTGCTGATTATTAGCTGTGTGACTTTGATAAGTCTCTCCAAACTTAAGTTTTCTTGTCCCTCAAATAAGGATCGTAATGGAATTAAATGATAATACTCTTAGTGAACTGCTTATTATTAGTGTCTAATGTATAGAAGATAATCAATAAGATGTCCTCCCTTTAGTGCTCATTTAGTATGAGGTAGGAAGTGATAAGTACAACGTGAGGGCAAGCTCAAGAGTGAGATGTTGCACCCACCCAGGGCACTCAGAGAGGGCTCCATGGGGAAACTGATATTTGAATTGAACCAACCTTGAAAGGTGATGGGATTTGTACACGTAGCATTGGGACACATGAGTGTTTCATGACTCATGAAATATCTATATAAAGGCTGTTGGTTAAATAATGGAGAATCCTTTATACCATGGTTTGGCTAAAGACACAGATCCACTCCTCCAGTGGATGAGCCTTACACTGAACCTTGTAAAAGCTGAGTGCCTGTTGTTAGGTCTCAGTGATGGTATTCTTGCTGGATGCGGAGAAGTACCAGGCTGGCTTCACTGCTCTGTGGTGGTCTTAATCCAGGAAGAGAGGTTAGAAAATCTAAGTGAGTGGTTGCTTTATATGTGTGTTTGGATTTTCCTCCAGAATGTCAGGTGTCCAAAGAAAGTTGGCGATGAGTGCTGAGATGAGATCTGTGCAGAGTTCAGTTTTCTAACGAGCGCCAAAAGGCTAACTTCTAAGTAGTCACTTAAGATACCTTTTAGGCCTTGACGTGATCCACAGGTGATTTAGATCAGTGCCTCTCAGATTTTTCATGTTTGTCACGCATATTTGGATATTTGAATTTGGGTGGCACACGTCAAGGATTTGGGTTGACCCCTTCCTTGGCCTTGCCCATACATCTTACTTGCAGCAAGTTGTGCCTTCCTCAAAATCGTATCTGAGGACCTGCTAGGCTCAGGGTCCCACCTGATTGATGTCACAATAACCATCTTTCTTCAGTTGTGGCAAAGATGAATTTACCCTTTGATCAGAGTTTAAAGAACTGGTTCAGAAGAGTTCATGGGATACTTGATGGGCTCGATCCTGGACAACATAGATGCCATAGACATTCAGCATCTCCAAGGCAGTATTACTCGTTTTCAATAGTTTAGTGCTCTAGGACACAGCATAGTTTTATTTTATTTTTTTAAAATGTATACTGAATCCCTAGATGAACTCATCCCTTTTTTAAGGCTTCTAATGTATCTCTCCAGCCTAGTCTATTGCCTGAGCTCTAGACCCTGATAGCCAAGTGCCTACTTAGGATCTACATTCTAGATCATACAAACTTGATAATATTTAAAGCATCTCAAATTTGAAGTCTCCAAAAGTGAGCCCCTGGTCCACCAGCCTGCCCCAGATCTACTCCTCCTACAGGCTTTTCCATCTCAGATAATGGCAGTTCCATTCTTTAAGTTGCTCAGATCAGAAACCTTGATGTACGGTCTTTGACTCTTTCTCTCGTACCTACCCTCTCAGCAAATCCTTTCGGTTCAGCCTTGAAGTACATCACTTCTTACCACCCCTGCTGCCAAACGCTGGTCCACGCCATCACCATCTCTCACTTGGATTATCGCAGCAGCTTCCTAATTGCTTTTCCAGCTCTTGTCTCAGAAGATTTGATCATTGTCAATAGAGCAGGGGAAGAAGGGCCACTGTTTAGGCCAGTATTTTCTCTAAAAGCAATTTAAAATTCCTTCAAGCCCTTGGACAAAAGTTCTCTGAATACCTCGTAGAGTTTCATGCCCCAAATTTTGAAAGGAGTGATTTTTCCCCCCTGTGTATTGTTGACCATAATATAAGAGTTGCTCAGTATGGCTCCTGTGAATGTCTGACTTGGAATTGACCAGTCTCTTCATTGACTGTTGCCCTATATACCTTAGATATATTACTAATCTTAAAGTAATGTGAATGTTATAAACTACACTCACTACCGAAAGTATACTGAACATAATCTCATATTCTTTTTTAATGATTTAGAATGAACTTTAGGATTTGGACCTGCTGCAGGCTGGTCGTTAGGAACATCAGTTACCACTGTGCAGTAAAGAAAGTACTGGTTAGGAGAGATTTCCAGTTAAGTGTCAGAAAAAGCAGCTCTCTCTAATATTAAAAATAGTTTATTAAATTTTTCTGGTTATTTTTTTCCTCTGAAATTTGGAACATAAGGTCATCTATGGTATGATAGTAGTGTATTTTGTTGTGGACTTGCCAGCACTGATGGTTGACTGGTGGATTTTATATATCACTTAAAAAAGGAAAGTTCAGTAATTGACTTGTGCAGGTATTTTATTTGACTTGTATATGCCTTAGCTTCTTTATTTTATATTTATTTCCCGGCCGTGTAGCCCTGAGGCCCTTTCTGGTTTAGTGGCAAAGTAAAAGCTACTAATGAGAATGTCTTTGGGACATAATTATGTAGATTTAAAGGAGCAATGTTGTTTTAATTATGCCCTTTAGCTAGTGCACTTGCATATTAAACCCATTCATGTCTCAGTATATTTCCCTCTGAAACTTTGCTTTTCTCAGGCCTTAAATTACTAATCAACTCATGGGTGTACCTGAAGGTTATGTAAGCTGAGTTGAAGACTGCCAAAGAATGTGTTTAAACTATTAATCCAAAATATACAGATGTTTATAGTTAGAAAAAATGGCCTGTGGGTGTATAGTGTTCTTTGCTGGATTCATGAAGAGAAATTCCAGCATTGTGTGTGTCTAGGAGTTTCCTCCTTCCTTCCCTCCCTAAATAAAAAACACCCTTTGATTGTAATGAGTGCAAACATGTGATATATTGTTTCCCCTGGATAATTTTATTAAACCCAGTGAACTTGAAGTAACATAATCATAATTTTTCTTTAAGTTAAAAAGTTTTTTTACATCTTTGCTTTTTTGGCTTGTTTACTATCATTATAAGCTTCTAGATTTAGCAGAAAAGTAACTACCTTGAAGATATGAAATGACTTATTCATTTATAGGACAAAAGTATGAAGCTACCTGAACCCTACTTTGTGGGCAGTTATGTTTTTATTTCTGAGAAGCTAAAATGGGGAAAATCCTTGGTAAATCTTAAGGAGAAAAGTTCTAAAAATCTTTTGAGGCTAAATTTCCTCTCAGATAGTGAAATGATAGAATTCAGAACAGGAGTAAGTAAACTTTGTTTATAGGGAGAGATAGTAAATATTTTTGGCTTTGTGGACCATGTTCGTTGCACTTATTCTGATGTTTGCAGCCTGCAAGCACCCACAAACAATATCTGAACAAATGGATAAGATGATGTCATTATGACAAAAACAGGCAGTTGTCTGGATCTGGCCTGTGGGCCAGATATAGTTTCAGACTCCTAATTTAGAACATGGATTCTTTAAGTTTTCTCTTTATTCAGTTTTCAAACTGTCATTCATCAAATACCTGATACGTGTTTTAGCTACTTTTATATACTTTTAATCAATGATTATCACAGTAACTTAAGAAACAGGTGGAGAAAATACTTCTTAAAATTTTTACATTATGAAAAATTTAAAACATGTACAAACACAAATCCACATATGCTAGTTTGCAACCAGTGACTCTGGGACCAGGAGGTAGAGAGGAGGCTGTGGCCAGAGCTGGATTGGGTCTGGCCTGGTTCAAACTCTGCTCCAACCTGACAGGGAATACCAGCCGGTTTGGGGTCTCTGCCTGTGCCTCTAAGTCCCAATGGGACTTTTCCCCCCAAGGTTACTAATTAAAGATAAAATTTTTAAATAAATAATTTCTTGATGTGTCTTGAAAAAGATATGTCAAACGATTATTAGTTTTTGTATATTTCATTTATTTATCGCTTTTTATTCTTTATATTTTCTCTGAAGTGTTTTAAGGCAAGTTTTAGACTATGTCATGTGATGCCTACATAGTACTTTAATATGTAGAAAACATTTTCTTACATAATTGTCATACCATTATCTTACCACTTGGAAAAATTAACAATAATGTTTTGGTAACATCTGATATCTAGGCCATGTTGAAATTTCCCCGATTGCCTAAAAACATACATATATATTTAACATCTTATTTCTTTGAACTAGGATCTACATATGTTACATTTGGCTGTTGTCCCATAAATCTCTTTTAGTGATCTGTTATTTACCTACCCCTTTTTTTCTTTTTTTCTCTTTTTGCTTGTTTTATCAGGCTATAACTTACTGAAGAAATGAAGCAATTATATAGAATTTCACATTCTGGATTTATTTGTTTGCTTCCTGTGGTATCATTTAATTTGTTATTATTTCTCCTGTAAATTGAGTCAGCTGTAAAGACTTTTCTAAATTCAGATTCAACCTTTTTGGCAAGAATCCTTCATAAGAGGTACTTTGTTTTTCATATTGTGTCCCATTAGGAGGCACATTGATAGCCTGAACCTTCCACTGTAAAGTTCCCCTTAACTTTTCATCTAATGGTTTTATCCATTGAATATCCATTGATTTCCCAAATCAGTTATCTTACTTTCATTTCTACATTAATTAGCTAGAATTCTTTAAAGAATGTTCCCACGCTATCTTGGTATTTATTTCATGAGGAAGGCAGTATTTTTGAACCTCAGTTTCAAGTTTGGCATTGAATCTCAAAAAGGTTAAATGAACTGCCTCAAGTCACTAACCTACTAACCTAAGTAGCTCAGAATCAAACTGAAGTTTTTGATAGCCGTTCTGATGCCTCAGATACACATGAGTGGGAACCAGTGGACCAACATTGTACAAGTTCTTCTTGGTTCAGAAGTTAAAGAGTGAGAAATAGAGTGATTTGGGATAATTTCTCTTTACTCTCTCTGTCCTCCCCTCCGCCCCAAATAAATTCAGAAAAGAGTAGGTAGTTTTATCTGATAAACTGCAGAGATAGTTTTCCAGAGCAGTCGAGTGCTTGGAAATCAAATTACTTGGATTCCTATTCCTGCTCTACCTTTTAGCAGCTGTAATCTGACTTTTGGCAGCTTACCCTTTCCAGGCTCAGTTTCCTTGTCTGTAAATGAGAATCCTAACAGTATCTGCCTTAAAGGGTTGCTGTAAGGATTAAATGAAGTTGATACAAGGAAAGGGCTTAGAGCAGTGGCTTGCATATAATAAGCACTCAGTACCGTTTAGCTTCTCAGAAATAAAACTGTCCCACAGTTAACATTTTTAATTCTGCTGGCCATCCAAACCAAACATTCGAAAAATGTAGTAATCGTTAGGTAAATAAAATGATGTTGTGCTGTTGATGCTTAAAAGTGATGGTAGGTGAGAATCGAGGTGGTCTTATTTTGCAGACCTAAGAATAGCATGAACCTGAGGAGTGGCAACTGTGGCTGCCCCATTTCTATGATAGCTGTAATTGTAGAGAGTCATGGTTTTACAGCTTTAGTTACACACATAGGATTATTAAATTAATTTGTGGATAGTGATTGAAGAGATGTATGTTATCTGCATGTTCTGCATTTTAGACATTTTATTTTTAATTAATTTACTTATTTTAATAAACTTATTTATTTATTTATTTTTGGCTGCATTGGGTCTTCGTTGCTGCACGCAGGCTTTCTCTAGTCGTGGCGAGCAGGGGCTACTATTCACTGCAGTGCAGGGTCTTCTCATTGCAGTGGCTTCTCGTTGCGGAGCATGGGCTCTAGGCACGCGGGCTTCAGTAGTTGTGGCACGTGGGCTCAGTAGTTGTGGCTCATGGACTCTAGAGCACAGGCTCAGTAGTTGTGGCACACAGGCTTAGTTGCTCCGTGGCATGTGGGATCTTCCCGGACCAGGGCTCGAACCCGTGCCCCCTGCGTTGGCAGGAGGATTCTTAACCACTGCACCACTAGGGAAGTCCCCTAGATATTTTATGATTGAATTTCTCAATGTGAAGAATATTTCTTTTTGGAGTCTAAAGCTTTTCTCTGAGCACAGTAGGAAAAGGTGTCATGTCATATTTTCAAAAGAATTAAAATATTGTACAGCATGTGGAAAAAGCAAAATGCAGTCTGCCCCTCACCTTTCAATTACCTACATTTCTACTTGCTAGAGTTATAGATAGTATCACTATATTTAAGTTGTGTTTATAATCATGTGTTAGTTGTATTGGGAGTATTTTTAAAGACCAATTTTAAAAGATTCTTTTAGCAGAGTATTGTAAACCATTTTATAAAGCAACGGAAATCATAATTCTATATTTCAAGATGTAGTGCAGTGAAAACTGCTTTAACTTTATCATTTTGTATTATTTTCTTATGGTTGACATTTTAAGACTGGACTGAAGGTATGTGTATGCATTTGATTTGATCGTAGACTATTCTTGTTTGTTCACAGCCATTTCTTCTCTGATTTGTTGTACAATATTATGAAAGGTTTTTCCCTGTTTGTTTCTTGAGTTGTCAAGTACCTTTTGAGCCATATTCAAAAGGACAGTTATGCTATAGATATGTGTTTTACCTCATTTAAAATTTTTCTGAGTATTTGAAAGTGCGTTCTGTTTGGCCATGTGAATCAGAATTGGTGCAGTGGTCCAATTTTCTAGATGTATAGTAGGCAGAGTTTTTTGTCCATGACCAATAATGTGATTTGTTATGGTGTGACCCAAATGCAGTGAGTAGCTTGGTTTGGTTACTGTAAAGTTCCAGCTGTTTTTATCAGTCTCCCCTCATTATGTGAGATTGCATCACCCAGCCTGAAGTAGTAAGAGGCAGCATGCACAGAGCTGCAGGTTTGCAGGCCTGTGTTAACATTTCCATGAAAGAAAACACTATTTATTCCCTAAGCCAGCTTTTCAGTATTATTTGTTTACTATATGCCCCAGAACTTCTGTTTTTGGGAATGGAATGCCATTATAGAAAGTTCTGATTGAATAGAATACCATTAGGCACAGTAATCATAGCTTTTTAATTTTAACAGTTTTGATTTTCAAATAAAGGAAAATGTATATAAATTTCTATTCTTACAGAGCTATTAAGGGAATAATAAAAACGATCAGCAAGTATGTGAGTAAATGTGCAGATCAGCGAGCTCTCAGTCTCCAAGGGGCTGCGCCAGCCCAGGGCTTCTGATGCAGACACACCTCTCTCCCATTTCTGGCAGGGCCGGAGTGTCCAAAGGAACACTGGATCTGAGGGCTAAAGGTCAAAGAACAGCCCCTGGCCTCTGCCTACGGAGCTCTGCACCTCTACTTTCTCTTCTACAAAAAGAAGGAAATAATACCTGCTTTTTTTCTGTGAGGATCAAAGGTTAATAAGTAAGTTTCTTGAAGTGAGGATTCTCAAGTACAGATTGTTAGAGCATCGGAGATGGGCTGTACCGGTTGTGAAGGAGGGTGATGATGCTTGTCTGGGTCTGTTAAGATTTGACTTGGTTGATTTTATGATCTTGGTCAAGAGGAGCAGCCTTCCCCGAGGCCTGTCCTGTGCCCTCATCTCTGTGTGGGGACAGTAATCCCTAGTTTGCGTTGGTTCTGGTGAGGAGCAGTGTTAGTGTCCGCCAGGTGCCCAGCACGTGGCCAGGCACACGTAGGTGCTCTGTGCGAGGTCACTGCTGTTGTCCGTTTGCTTTAAAAGATCGTCATTTCGTGCGTATTACTGTGAAAGGAACTAAATCCTTTTGGTAGAAGGAGGAAGTTGTAAATATTAACTAGCATGTGCCATTTGCGGAGAGTGTCAGTTTCTAGTAATTTCATTTTTTAAGTTAATAATATTAATTAAAAGTCAGTGTTGGAAAATTAAGTGAACAATATTGACTTTTCTTGAAAGCAAAACATTTATAATGAAAATAAATAAGGAAGTTCGAAGCTTCCATTTCATTTATACTTAAGATCTTTCCTTTCATATACTGTGTTCATTACTTAGGCATTTAAAAAAATTAGAATTTGAACATAAAGTTGTGGAAGTAAAAGTATAATTAAATGAGAAATACTTGTATGTTAAAGTTCAGTTTCTGCTTGTGAATTCTAAGGTGAATTCATAGCCTCCCGCTTACCTTTCATTCCCACTCTTGGCTTCGGTTAGCTCTGTGAGCTATCCTTGCCCATTGTTTTCTCGTGGACGTGGACATGAATGGCGTGTGCACAAGAAACCACCTTTTTAATTCATTAATTCATCATGGCAGCTGCCCAGCCTTGGCAGCATCTTTAAGAACGGTAATAGAAACGCTTGTCTAAGAAAATGCGAGGAACCGAAGTTAACTCATGTGAAGGATAAGCCTTTTAAAATTCTGTTTTATGTAGGTTTATAGTACAAGCCAGATGCCTTTCTTTTAGCTTTTTGGTTTCATACCTTATCAGTATTGTGGAGTGGAAAATGATTTCTTACCATTTCTTTTGTGATCATTTAATAAATGTCTTCAATTTCCTTCTAGAATCCATGAACTTGATTGTGTTTTCCCACTCACTGTCAGTAATCTTGTCCATCATAATTCTCAGATTATAATCTGAGGACTTTCTCTTGGTACCTATAAACAGCATTGTTTAACATTCAGATAATTTTTCTGATTGTAAGTGTTGTAAAATACTTGGGTATTTAACATTGAAAGGATTAATTGCTTTCTGGGGATTTTAATGAAAAGGTATTAAGTGGCTTTCCAGGATGTCCTAGATAAACTAAGGATTCTCGTCAGCCTTTTGCCTATAAAACTGAAGTTTAGTTAGGCAGAAAATAAACCATGCCATTCAACATATTTTCTATAATTGACTTAATTTCATGATTGGAAGTAAAGCATTGGGATTTTTGTTCAAAAAATAAAATATCTTGTCCTACATGATAATAAGGAGCTAGGGATGCCACTATGACCATTTCATATTCTGTAATTCACAGCAGCCACTTGTTATATGCTCAAAATGTCAAATCTCATGACAGTTTTTGAAGAATGTTGTAAAAATGTTGTGTTTCTGTTACTGTTGATTTAACTTTTTATTTACATAAAGTAGATCTAATCTTATAACTAAACAAAACTTTTGGTATAGTTATTCATGCTATGTCAGATGTATGAACAGTATGATCTAAAAGAATAATTGACTGTGATGTCTACTTTTCAATCTAGGAAAATAGGAGGAATAATTGTACTTTGATAATATTGTTATATGCTGGTTAATTTTTTTAATTGAAATATAGTGATGTACAATATTATTTAAGCTACAGGTGTACAACATAATGATTTACAATTTTTAAAGGTTATAGTCCATTTATAGTTATAAAATATTGGCTGTATTCCCTGTGTTGTACAGTATATCCTTGTAGCGTATTTGTTTCATACATAATAGTTTGTACCTCTTAATCCCCAACCCCTATCTTGCCCTCCCCCTTCCCTCTCCCCACTGGTAACCCACTAGTTTGTTCTCTATATCTGCGAGTCTTTTTCTTTTATTCACTAGTTTGTTTTATGTTTTAGATTCCACATATATGTGATTATCATATGTACTTGTTACATTTTATATTTCAAATTTGAAACACATTAATTTGATTAAAAAAATAAACTTTCAGAGCAAGTGCTTTAGAGTTAGTCAGACCTGAATTTACATCTGAGTTCCACTACTGACCAGCTGTGCAGGCTTTGTGAAGTAGGTTGCTTTATTTCTCTAAACCTCAGTCCCTTATCTATGAAATGGGACTGAAGCCTTTTTCTAAGTGTTGTTGGGACTCAGGCAAAGTAAGATATGTAAAAAAGTACCTAGAATGGCGCAAGCACTCAATAAAGGATGGCTGTTACTGTGGTTAGAAAATAACTTTTCTTTGCCAGAAAGTAGAACACAAATGTTGGAATATGAATTCAAGATTATTGTTGAATTTGAGCTTTGGACACTGTTTCACAAGTGATGAGAAGATATAGTTCACACTGGTTGTCAGTTTTTAGTGAGAGACCTCAAAGTGCATAAAGTTTCTTAATCTTCAGGTTGTAAAGCTGAAGAGCATTTTTTTTAATTGAAACTACCATCAAACTGGCATCATTTCTATAATTTTTTTGCCCCCAAGATATTCACATTGACAATTTATGCATAGAATTTCATTGGAAAAGAAAATCTATTTGATCTACATAATGATAGAACAATAAAGAATGCCAGTGTTCCTCTAGTCGCTTGTATTGAGGTATCAAAAACCCAAATCAAGGGGCTTCCCTGGTGGCGCAGTGGTTGAGAGTCCACCTGCCGATGCAGGGGACACGGGTTCGTGCCCCAGTACGGGAGGATCCCACATGCCGTGGAGCGGCTGGGTTCATGAGCCATGGCCTCTGAGCCTGCGCGTCCGGAGCCTGTGCTCTGCAACGGGAGAGGGCACAACAGTGAGGGGCCCGCGTACCACAAAAAAAAAAAAAAAAAAAAACCCAAATCAAAAATACATGAAAAGCATTTTCTTATTTTTTTTTAACTTTCAGTTACTTCCCTTTAGCGAATACCTGTCATCTCTGTCAGAAGATTTTGCACAAACTTAGAATTTTATTGCGTTATTGAGTTTTAAAACGGCAACATTGGAAATGACGTATTTTCTTTAAATTATTATAAGGCAAGTGTTCCTGTGTATCAGTTAGGTGATGAATAAGAGTTATGGATTTTTCTTCCCCCTATGATCTTTCTACACTGACTCTTATTAGAGCAAACAGCAGTGAATACATTCTTTTCTTAAGTATGAAATACAACGAAAGTGAGGCTCACAAAACCAAAACTTGTTTGTGAGCTACCTGGCAGATTGGCAAATTACAGTTGTTATTAACCAGGTTCGTAGTTTCCAAAGACTTAAAATCATAACCTACCTCCTAAGGGGATGAGTGGAAATGCACAATGCAGGTCACCTCCTTGAGTTACCAGAACAGCGCCCTCCTGACTTCCTGTGTTGTCTGTGTGACCTCCAGCCACCCCTGGTCCTGCTGTGAGTGTTAAATTCTTAACATCTGTCTCACTCTGTATTTGTTGAAATGTTTCTCTATGTTTGTCTTATTATGAATATTTTGCATCTCTAACTAGAATTTTAAAACCCTTGATTTTCTTTTAAACTATGCCTTTATTTTCTGCCTTCTTTCTCCAGTGTCCAGCATAGCACTCTGCAGTCTATTTCTTTAAGGAAAAACGTTTAATTAATGAACAAGATGCTGTCAGTGTAGTATAGTAAAAAAGAGAAGAAAAGACAGATTAAAGCTTCTTTTTATTTTGCTTTTTTCAATCCCCAGTTGAATGGCCTGGTGTTGAGCAGCAGCCAAAACCATGGAGTTTGAGATTACTTGTTTCAATATTGAATGAAGGCTCAGCTGAGAGAGAAGAGATGGGTTTTAGTGCATTTTCTTTCCCTTAGTGGAATTCAGGTGACTTTCCTTTGTACATTGTGTCACCACAATTTAGGAGCTAAACAGCTGTGCTTGTTGGTCAGGTGACTTGATTCTGCAGCTTTTCGGGGCATGATGTTTTCATAATAGAAGGGAAGGGTAGATAATCATCCTCTGAGCCTTTAAGGAATTCAGACAGTTCATTACACACTTATATGCTATTTTATGTGCATACCTATGGAATTTAATTTGTAATTTCTGAAGACCCTCAATATCAAGGGTAGTGGGCATAAGGTAGAGAGATTTAAAGAAATAGAAGTTCCTGCCATCACAATTCACTGTTTGGATTGGATGTTATACAGCTGAGGAAGAGAAACCCAAACCACATGACGAGTACATTCATTGCCCTAACACAGGGCAGCAAGTGTTGTGAAATGTGAATCATTTAGTATTAGAAGACAAAACACGTTCTTCAGCGTTTATAGAAATCAGCTGATGCTGCAGCTGCTTGGTGAAAAGGTTCTCATGATCTGCTACTATTTAAGTTTCGAAAGTGATACTGTGCTTTTATTTCTTTAGAAACAAATTAAGTGCACCCGCTTGATTTGGATTATTCCTTTCAACAAATTACTCCTTAAAGCCACACATCAAAATATTATTATTCCTTAATTTTACATGTGTTGTGCTTCTCATTACTGTTCTGCTCATTTGTGTTCTGTATAGAATACCAGAGGCAGCTTTCAGATTAAAAAATAATAATAATCTACATAGTAAATAGCCAGTAGACTTGGGCTTCTAAACATTGTCATGTCAGAGTATCATGCTGAGATTTTCACAGCTATCCACAGCTTTATTTTTTGTTATTACCTTGTCATGTAGATCATCAAGTTTGAATTAATGTTTACCAGGAGTTCTTATTTCTGGAACTGCTTTTCTTTGTAAAACAGAAATGGAAAATGATAATTTCTAGTAAGTGCTGAATTTATGATATGAGAAACTGAAAAAGATAGCTACTCAAGAAATTTTTTGTAGCAATATGGTAATTTAAGGCATTATTCATATATATATATTAAAGGTCATATTTGTGTGTGCGTGTGTAAGAGAGGTGTTTCACATGATAATCTACATCTACCTAGGTAACTATGCAGGCAAGATTATAAGCGATGGGATTTTTTTTCCAGAAGTGTCTAAATGTGACATAGCATAGAAACAGTTAAAGGGGGAGAATCCCTTAATGTCATTAACTACTTTAGGAGCATAACTATACATATCTAGTATTTCTATATAGTTGGTGATAGAGGCAGGTTGTAATGAATTGAGCACAGAAGTGAGTTTGGGGACTTTGAGCTTATTTCTCTACTCTTTTGCTATGGTTTGGAGAAATAATCCATCTGTCACTCAGTTATTTTCCTATAAAGTGGTGATTATAGTACTCAGAAAGGTATTGTAAATGTATTCAAAGTCAAGTGCTTGTATAATTTACAAGTGGCTGTCTTTAACTTTCTAGTAATTACTTACAGGAAATATCAGGAAAAGGTAATTACTGGCATCATCACCACTAACAATAAATGTTTCTTTAGTGCCTATAATGCACTAGGCCTGAACAGGGAGCCCGAGACCCCAGAGGTCTTTGAGGAACAAGGACCACCCTCGGCACCTCCACTCTGCTGCTGCCATTCTTTTTCTAGCTCATGCCCAGAAGACAGATGGAAATGAAAAATTATAGTTTATCATCTGTTTGATAAGTATTAGATGGAACCATATTAAGTTGCCATTTACATAGAACAAACATATGTAATGTCATAGCAATTGCATTTGGTCCCACTTAGTATTTACAGGGCCTCTGGCATTTGCCAGGTGTTGTGGGAGCTGAAGGCACGGAAGTTAGCAAAGTGACACCATTCCTGCCTTCATGGAGTTGACATTCTAATGGGTTCTCCAGCCAGACCTATCTTTATCTAGGATATCTAACTGCCTTCACTACGCCTCCACTCAGATGCCAAATAGGTGAATAAACAGTACACCTAGATATTATGTGGTCTGCCCTGTAGATAGAAATCACAGCCAGAAGGATCATGGATCTGTGACCTAGCTCAAGATTCTCTCTTTCTCTCTCTTTCTCTGTTAAGATAATAGAGCCAATAAATAAGACAGTAATTTCTATAGCACCAAATGGTGATTTTTATGTGTTGAATTTTGAAATGTACCCAGTCATGAGAATGGAGCCTGGTAGGCCGCTAAACACAACTGTAATGTGTTTGCTCTAATACATTGGGCCAGGCTGTTCTGTGTCCCTCACTCCACATGGTGAGTGGCTGAGACGTGTTAGGATTCAGTGAACGTGCTCCTGATCGGGATCAACAGAGCTAGGTTGTGGTTTCAGGTTTGCAGTTGGGGAACTCAGATATCCATCAGGAAATGCAATACGTTAACTGTTCTTACATACTTCAGTGATGTGGTGAAAATAAATGACATAATAATCACTGAGTGGTTTGAAAATTCACTGTTTAAAAGAGGTGAGAATTGCCTATAAAATATGGATAATAGCCATTTTCATATTCATAGTTTAATGTAATCTGTGTGCCTTTTGATTTTGTTTTTCTTGATTAAGCTACTACAGACTTAAAATCTTGTTTTGAACAAAACCCAAAACACTTTGTGTTGCACTGTATCAAACTACCTGATTTCATCTTTGCCCAGCTGTTCAGTTGACCGTGTCCATTGTAATATATCATTCATAGGTTCATTTTCAAATTAAATTCCTGCAAATGAATAGATGAGATTTGTTGGGCTGTTTAAAGCATCTTCTAACATTTAAAAATACGTGCTTTAAAATTTTTTAAGTTGATGGAATTGGGGAAAAAATGCATCTTCCTGGTTTGTCTTGTTGTCCTTTCCTGTTGGCATGTCCCAGCAGGGCAAAATAAATAGTCTCTTAATGAGATGTCACATCAAAGTTAGAGGCAAACATGACCTGAAGCCATACAGCAGATTTACATAGTCTTGCCTTGACAAAGCTGTCTTCCCGCATTGCTGAGGACGCCACCCAGCAGTAATTCAGTTTAGTTACATTTGGTTCTGAGAAAGCAGCCACTTTGTTTTGAGACTTTAATTCTGATTCTTAGTCATAATTCACAAGATGAAGTAACTTATCATTACTGTGGTGCCTGTAACATATCAATAAAAGGGGAAAAAGGGAAGTTTTTCCTCCATCGTGAATATTTAATTATTTCTCTGATATTTCCCTGGAGTTTAATATCCTTCTTCTTTGTATTAAATAATACTTTTATGGTTATATACGTAAATGGTATAATGTTGCCAGGGGGAAAAACCCACTGAAATAAGTATGAAAATTCACTTGAGTTTTCCATGCTAGATACCTGTGAACTAGTTAAGAAAACACGTGTGCCTGTTAAAGTTGAACGACCCTTATAACCAACCACCCTTTGTTATACTTCATGTTGGGAAGCATAACGGTGTAATGTAGTTTGTGGAGTTCTGCAAGACTTGCTAGGTGTTACAGGAGATTAAAATGGCTTTACTTAAATAGACATTTGCCTTTTAGTATTATGGTAGAAACCCTTTTTTTCTCCCTAATGCCACATATTTTTAAGCAAATTGAAAATTAACACTAAATTCTAAAAATAGTTTCTGCTATTTTTAGCATTGTTGACATTTAAAAATTTTAATCTAGTTTCAGAGGAGATGACCTGTGTTTCCTGGGTAAATAAGAGCATTTCCATGTGTTTATCATAACATGATTGAAAGTACATGGACACTGAGCAACTCATAAAGTGGCTTCAGTCCTGACACAACGTTTTACTGTGTGCGTTTGAACATTTCACTTAATAGTTCCAAATCTCAATATTCCAGGCTGTAAAATAGAGATAATCACACTAATTTTGCAGAATTGTTAGGAGAATCAAATGAGATAATCAATGTTATGCCTAGTCCATTGCCTGGTATATAAACTTTATTTTGAAAAAAATTTAGATATACAAACAAATTGCAAAAATGGTACCAAGAGTTCCATGTGCCACCCAGCTTCCCCTGGAAATAACATCTTACATAACTGTTATACAGTTATCAAATCCAACAAGTTAACGTTGGTTAATTGGAGATTAATCAGAGAGCTAAACTCTGTTAGCTGGAGATTTTGTTCAGATGTCACCAGTTTTCTCACTAACGTCTATTTGCTGTTCGAGGTCCCACCCAGGATCATACCTGGGACAGTTTCTGTCTTTCCTGGTCTTTCACGACCTTGATGTTTTTGCAGGGAAGTGGGCAGTTTTTTGGTAAGTTTATCTCTCATTTTGGGTTTGTTTACTGTATCTCTCACTTTGGGTTTATTTATGTTTAGATTGAAATTATCCATTGTTGGCAAGAATCCCACAGGAGTGATGCTTCCTCCTGATTGCAACGTATCAGGGGCATGTGATATCAACATAATTTATTACTGGTGGTATTAACCTTGATCACTTGGGTCAGGTGCTATCTGCTGGGCTTCTCCACTGTAGTTACTATTTGCTTCTCAAACTGTCTTGGGGGAGATATTGTAGACCATGTAAATATCCTGTTTCCCCACTAATTTTAGCATCACTTGGTGGATCTTGCCAGTAGCTATTATTAGTATGATGTTCTAAGTGTTATTTTCTTTTTCCCTGTCCTTCTACACTTATCAGTTTGAATACTTATGTAAGGAAAAGCTGTGTCTTCTTCCCCTGTTTATTTAGTCAGTTGTTTATATCAGTACATGTCCATTACTCTGTGAATTATACATTGCACTTTGCTGGCTGCAATTCATTACTATTGGTGTTCACTTTTTTGCTCACATTGTTCCAGCTCTGGCTATCAGGTGCTCTCCCAGGTTGGTCCTGGTGCCCCTCCGCAGGCCCCATGCTCTCTGAGCTCATCCTCTCTGGCACCACAAGATGCTTTGGGCTCCTGTTGTGTTTTCCCTGCCTTGGTCCTAGAATCAACCAGTTCTCCAAAATGCCTTGTTGGTAGGCTGGCTGTAAGCAGCAGCAGAAGTGAGAGGCTCCTCAGGAGAATGAAATGAAAACCCTGTAGTCCAAGGCAACTTTGTGGATCAGGCGCTGTGGGCTGAATCTTGGAGAAGGAAAAGTCCAAGCTAGAAGAAATATTCACGGTCACTCAGAGCTGGAGACCCACATGCAACTCTCCGACAGATGATGTTAATATCTCCGTTTTCAAGGAGAGGCTCTAAGAAGTTAAGTAACCTGTCAGCTGTCATAAAGCCACTGTGTGGCAGACTCAGGAGATCCACTTGGTACAAGTGTAAAAGAAGCCACAGATGGAAGCACACAGATGGATGCCCACTGATCATACAGCTGTTTCTTTGTTGATCAGAAGAAGTGAGCTTCAAGGATTTTCTTTTTGTGTGTCTACGCCCAGCCTGGGACAGACTGTGTGGATGAAAGGCTCTTGGTGCTGCAGCCAGGAGTCGGTGCTGTGCCTCTGAGGTGGGAGAGCCAACTTCAGGACACTGGTCCACAAGAGACCTCCCAGCTCCACATAATATCAAAAGGCGAAAATCTCCCAGAGATCTCCATCTCAACACCAGCACCCAGCTTCACTCAACGACCAAAAAGCTACAGTGCTGGGCACCCTATGCCAAACAACTAACAAGACAGGAACACAACCCCACCCATTAGCAGAGAGGCTGCCTAAAATCATAATAAGTCCATAGACACCCCAAAACACACCACCAGATGTGGACCTGCTCAACAGAAAGACAACACCCAGCCTCATCCACCAGAACACAAGCACTAGTCCCCTCCACCAGGAAGCCTACACAACCCACTGAACCAACTTTAGCTACTGGGGACAGACACCAAAAACAACGGGAACTACGAACCTGCAGCCTGCAAAAAGGAGACTCCAGACACAGTAAGATAAGCAAAATGAGAGGACAGAAAAACACACAGCAGATGAAGGAGCAGGATAAAAACCCACCAGACCTAACAAATGAAGAGGAAATAGGCAGTCTACCTGAAAAAGAATTCAGAATAATGATAGTAAAGATGATCCAAAATCTTGGAAATAGAATAGACAAAACGCAAGAAACATTTAACAAGGACCTAGAAGAACTAAAGATGAAACAAGCAACGATGAACAACACAATAAATGAAATTAAACATACTCCAGATGGGATCAATAGCAGAATAACTGAGGCAGAAGAACGGATAAGTGACCTGGAAGATAAAATAGTGGAAATAACTACTGCAGAGCAGAATAAAGAAAAAAGAATGAAAAGAATTCAGGACAGTCTCAGAGACCGCTGGGACAACATTAAACGCACCAACATTCGAATTATAGGGGTTCCAGAAGAAGAAGAGAAAAAGAAAGGGACTGAGAAAATATTTGAAGAGATTATAGTTGAAAACTTCCCTAATATGGGAAAGGAAATAGTTAAACAAGTCCAGGAAGCACAGAGAGTCCCATACAGGATGAATCCAAGGAGAAATACGCCAAGACACATATTAATCAACCTGTCAAAAATTAAATACAAAGAAAACATATTAAAAGCAGCAAGGGAAAAACAACAAATAACACACGAGGGAATCCCCATAAGGTTAACAGCTGATCTTTCAGCAGAAACTCTGCAAGCCAGAAGGAACTGGCAGGACATATTTAAAGTGATGAAGGAGAAAAACCTGCAACCAAGGTTACTCTACCCAGCAAGGATCTCATTCAGATTTGATGGAGAAATTAAAACCTTTACAGACAAGCAAAAGCTGAGAGAGTTCAGCAGTACCAAACCAGCTTTACAACAAATGCTAAAGGAACTTCTCTAGGCAAGAAACACAAGAGAAGGAAAAGACCTACAATAACGAACCCAAAACAATTAAGAAAATGGGAATAGGAATATACATATGGATAATTACCTTAAATGTAAATGGACTAAATGCTCCCACCAAAAGACATAGACTGGCTGAATGTATACAAAAACAAGACCCTTATATATGCTGTTTACAAGAGACCCACTTCAGACCTACAGACACATACAGACTGAAAGTGAGGGGATGGAAAAAGATATTCCATGCAAATGGAAACCAAAAGAAAGCTGGAGTAGCAATTCTCATATCAGACAAAATAGACTTTAAAATAATGACTATTAGAAGAAACAAAAAAGGACACTACATAATGATCAAGGGATCAATCCAAGAAGAAGAAATAACAATTGTAAATATTTATGCACCCAACATAGGAGCACCTCAATACATAAGGCAAATACTAACAGCCATAAAAGGGGAAATGGACAGTAACACATTCACAGTAGGGAACTTTAACACCTCACTTTCACCCATGGACAGATCATCCAAAATGAAAATCAATAAGGAAAACAACCTTTAAATGATACATTAAACAAGATGGACTTAATTGATATTTATAGGACATTCCATCCAAAAACAACAGAATACACATTTTTCTCAAGTGCTCATGGAACATTCTCCAGGATAGATCATATCTTCAGTCACAAATAAAGCCTTGGTAAAATTAAGAAAATTGAAATTGTATCAAATATCTTTTCCGACCACAACGCTGAGAGACTAGATATCAATTACAGGAAAAGATCTGTAAAAAATACAAACACATGGAGGCTAAACAATTCACTACTTAATAACGAAGTGATCACTGAAGAAATCAAAAGGGAAATAAAAAAATACTTAGAAAAAAGTGACAATGGAGACACGAAGACCCAAAACCTATGGGATGCAGCAAAAGCAGTTCTAAAAGGGAAATTTATAGCAATACAAGCCTACCTCAAGAAACAGGAAACATTTCGAATAAACAACCTAACCTTGCACCTAAAGCAATTACAGAAAAAAAAAAAAAACCCGAAAGTTAGCAGAAGGAAAGAAATCATAAAAATCAGATCAGAAATAAATGAAAAAGAAATGAAGGAAATGATAGCAAAGATCAGTAAAACTAAAAGCTGGTTCTTTGAGAATAAACAAAATTGATAAACCATTAGCCAGACTCATCAAGAAAAAAAGGGAGAAGACTCAAATCAACAGAATTAGAAATGAAAAAGGAGAAGTAACAACTGACACTGCAAAAATACAAAAGATCATGAGAGATTACTACAAGCAACTCTATGCCAATAAAATGGACAACCTGGAAGATATGGACAAATTCTTAGAAATGCACAGCCTGCCAAGACTGAATCAGGAAGAAATAGAAAATATGAACAGAACAATCACAAGCACTGAAATTGAAACTGTGATTAAAAATCTTCCAACAAACAAAAGCCCAGACCAGATGGCTTCACAGGCGAATTCTATCAAACATTTAGAGAAGAGCTAACACCTATCCTTCTCAAACTCTTCAAAAATATAGCAGAGGGAGCAACACTCCCAAACTCATTCTACGAGGCCACCATCACCTTGATACCAAAACCAGACAAGGATGTCACAAAGAAAACTACAGGCCAGTATCACTGTTGAACATAGATGTGAAAATCTTCAACAAAATACTAGCAAACAGAATCCAACAGCACATTAAAAGGATCATACACCATGATCAAGTGGGGTTTATTCTAGGAATGCAAGGATTCTTCAGTAAACGCAAATCAATCAACGTGATAAACCATATTAACAAATTGAAGGAGAAAAACCATATGATCATCTCAATAGATGCAGAGAAAGCTTTCGACAAAATTCAACACCGATTTATGATAAAAACCCTGCAGAAAGTAGACATAGAGGGAACTTTCCTCAACATAATAAAGGCCATATATGACAAACCCACAACCAACATCGTCCTCAATGGTGAAAAACTGAAAGCATTTCCACTAAGATGAGGAACAAGACAAGGTTGCCCACTCTCACCACTCTTATTCAACATAGTTTTCGAAGTTTTAGCCACAGCAATTGGAGAAGAAAAGGAAATAAAAGGAATCCAAATCGGAAAAGAAGTAAAGCTGTCACTGTTTGCCGATGACATGATACTATACATAGAGAATCCTAAAGATGCTACCAGAAAGCTACAAGAGCTAACCAATGAATTTGGTAAAGTAGCAGGATACAAAATTAATGCACAGAAATCTCTGGCCTTCCTATACACTAATGATGAAAAATCTGAAAGTGAAATCAAGAAAACACTTCCATTTACCATTGCAACAGAAAGAATAAAAAATCTAGGAATAAACCTACCTAAGGAGACAAAAGACCTGTATGCAGAAAATTATAAGACATTGATGAAAGAAATTAAAGACGATACAAATAGATGGAGAGATATACCATGTTCTTGGATTGGAAGAATCAACATTGTGAAAATGACTCTACTACCCAAAGCAACCTACAGATTCAATGCAATCCCTATCAAACTACCACTGGCATTTTTCACAGAACTAGAACAAAAAATTTCACAATTTGTATAGAAACACAAAAGACCCTGAATCGCCAAAGCAATCTTGAGAACGAAAAACAGAGCTGGAGGAATCAGGCTCCCTGACTTCAGACTATACTACAAACCTACAGTAATCAAGACAGTATGGTACTGGCACAAAAACAGAAATATAGATCAATGGAACAGGATAGAAAACCCAGAGATAAACCCACGCACTTGTGGTCACCTTATCTTTGATAAAGGTGGCAGGAATGTACAGTGGAGAAAGGACAGCCTCTTCAATAAGTGGTGCTGGGAAAACTGGACAGGTACATGTAAAAGTATGAGATTAGATCACTCCCTAACACCATTCACAAAAATAAGCTCAAAATGGATTAAAGACCTAAATGTAAGGCCAGAAACTATCAAACTCTTAGAGGAAAACATAGGCGGAACACTCTGTGACATAAATCACAGCAAGATCCCTTTTGACCCACCTCCTAGAGTAATGGAAATAAAAACAAAAATAAACAAATTGGACCTAATGAAACTTCAAAGCTTTTGTACAGCAAGGGGAACTGTAAACAAGACCAACAACAACCCTCAGAATGGGAGAAAATATTTGCAAATGAAGCAACTGACAAAGGATTAATCTCCAAAATTTATAAGCAGCTCGTGCAGCTCAATAACAAAAAAACAAACAACCCAATCCAAAAATGGGCAGAAGACCTAAATAGACATTTCTCCAAAGAAGATATACAGAGTGCCAACAAACACATGAAAGAATGCTCAACATCATTAATCATTAGAGAAATGCTAATCAAAACTACAATGAGATATCATCTCACACCAGTCAGAATGGCCATCATCAAAAAATCTAGAAACAATGCTGGAGAGGGTGTGGAGAAAAGGGAACACTCTTGCACTGCTGGTGGGAATGTGAATTGGTACAGCCACTATGGAGAACAGTATGGAGGTTCCTTAAAAAACTACAAATAGAACTGCCATATGACCCAGCAATCCCACTACTGGGCATATACCCTGAGAAAACCATAATTCACAAAGAGTCATGTACCAAAATGTTCATTGCAGCTCTATTTACAGCCCGGAGATGGAAACAACCTAAGTGTCCATCATCAGATGAGTGGATAAGGAAGATGTGGCACATATATATAATGGAATATTACTCAGCCATAAAAAGAAACGAAATTGAGCTATTTGTAATGAGGTGGATGGACCTAGAGTCTGTCATACAGAGTGAAATAAGTCAGAAAGAGAAAGACAAATACCGTATGCTAACACATATATATGGAATTTAAGGAAAAAAAAAGTCATGAAGAACCTGGGGGTAGGATGAGAATGGAGATGCGGACCTGCTGGGGAATGGACTTGGGGTTATGGGGAGGGGGAGGGGTACGCTGTGACAGGGCGGGAGGGTGGCATGGACATATATACACTACCAAGCGTGGAATGGATAGCTAGTGGGAAGCAGCCGCATAGCACAGGGAGATCAGCTTTGTGACCACCTAGAGGGGTGGGGTGGGGGTTGGGGGGAGGGAGATACAAGAGGGAAGAGATATGGGAACATATGTATATGTATAACTGATCACTTTGTTGTGAAGCAGAAACTGGCACACCATTGTAAAGTAATTATACTCCAATAAGATGTAAAAAAACAAAAAAACCCCAAAATGCCTTGTTAATTCCCTTGAAAAATAAAATAGCTCTCTGTCCCTCAAAATACCTTTTAATAACTCTTCATAGAATATTTCGTGTATTTCTCTTTTGATATCCAGGTGCAGCCTTAGGGGATTCCCTCTAACCTTTAGAAAAGAAAGAAAACACTTGTCTACAACAGGAGGCAACAGATCCATATTCATCTTCTTTTTGTCCCTGAAATTGTAGAGGAAAAATCTGGCTTCCCACTGTAAATTAAAACTTTATCTCATGCCCTTTGTCATTTCAGGGAATGAGATATTCTATAATATATTTACTTTAAAAATCCAATGTAATTTTTTCTTTTGGTTGTCTGTTATGTAGCCAAACTTAGATGATTAGAAGATGACATAGAATCGAACAAGTGAAATATTAACTGTATTATTGTGACTCTGGGAAAATCATTTAATCCTTAATTATGCTGGAGCTAATTTTATAATTATGATGGAAGTAAGAGTGTGCTAAAAATCTTGTCTTTTTTGTAGAGAGTCTGGTTCATTTTTGACATTGATAGAAAAAGTGTTTTCATATGCTCTGAGTAACCACTAGAGGGTGGTCATGGGTAGCCAGTTACCCATTTGCTATTCATACAAGACTTTCTGATGCAGAAGGATTGACAATAAAGGTGGAGAGGGGAGTACTAGCAAGTGGAATCGAAAAGAAAACTGGAGTGAAAATATTAATATTGTACAAAATGCAGTACAAGAGAAAACTATTAAACAGGAAAACAGTTATATTTCTATATGTTGATAAAAGGTGTACTCTACCAGGAATATATGACATTTCTAAACCTTTATGCACCCAGAAAGATATCATTGAAATATATCTATATATGTAAATATTTAAATGTTTATTATAAAAATATTTAGATATTTCTTAACATCTGTAAGGTGTTAAGATGTAAGAGTTATATTTTTGCAGTCATCCTGGCAGCTCTTCAGAACCTTAGATTTATTGCACATAATATGCACAGTAGGTTATAAGCAGTATCTTGAGACATCTTTTTAATGATAAAGCTAGATCTTTAAAATTCTGTCATAACAGAAATTCAGTTCTAGAAAATACTAACACTGTGGATAACATAATGTAGAAAAGCAAAGTATGAAAAATTTTTTGACAAAAACTAAATATGGGAAAATGAGTAAATAGGATAAAACTAATCTAGCAGAAGTTAAATAAATGTACATTTATTTTGATTTCAAAATGTTTGTAAAAGATTAGTACTATATCTATGAAGAGGGAGCCTTTCATTGAGCAATGAAAAGCTCTCATCAGCTCACTTCTGTGTGGTCGCTGATTGCAGGCTTCGACAGTGGTTTCAGTTTGCTTCTCTTGTTTCCAGTGAGTGAAAAGACCAGTTTATGTGGGCTGAGCCAGCTGGTCTTGGACCAGAGCATCAGGCAGCCTGCTTCTTTGCTTTTCTGTTGGGGTTTGTTTGATGTTGGCTCTTCAGCTACCAGTGAGATAGAGACTAAGTTGGCCACCTTTTAAGGGCTATTAAATTTAGTCTTTTAGGCTATAAGTATGTGATTCAGTAAATGCTTTTACTTTAGTGAATGAAGGTTTGTCTGTGGTTTCTGTCTTCAAATGTTGGGAAATTATATTTGGAATTTTAATAAATTTTCATTCACTGTTATGTTGGTGGCATCCATACCAGTGAATAAAGCAGATTTTCTAAAACAGGCGTTTCAGGTGGGATGCTGAAAATTCTATCACTAATCTGTCCTTTCCTAGTATCAGGCAAACTGTCTGAACAGTTGGAGATCTTTTTTTTTTTTAATTGAAGTATGGTTGATTTACAATGTTGTATTAGTTTCAGGTGTACAGCAAAGTGATTCGGTTTTTTATATTTATATATATATATATATATGTATGTATACACATACACATTCTTTTTCATATTCTACATTATGGTTTATTACAAGATACTGAATATATAGTTCCCTGTGCTGTACAGTAGGGCCTTGTTGTTTAAGGTGATTAAAGGCTGATTAGTGGCCCACCTCATGATTCTCCCAGCCCATCTCCTCTCGGTTGAATTGTCAAGGCCTCTATTTAAATAATGTTAAGATATGGTAGTTAGCGATGGGAATTTGCCAACTCTCCTTTGTCACTGAAAACTAACAGAATGGTCAGTATAAGATTTGCTTTTGGTCCTCTGGTGGGGCGATCTGATGAGCACATGTACAAGGAAGATGCTCAGTGGTTCAGCCTCGTGAACAGCTGCAGTTTGCTAGGCTTCACGCTGGCCTTGGTTACAGCCTAGACCGAGAAGTACACAAAGTAGGCAGTGCAGAGACAAGGGTTCTTTCCCTCATTCGCCCTGTGGTTGAGGACTAAACCCCCTGCTCCTTGCTCTCCTACACCCTCAGGGCTGCATTAGATGCTGGCTGATGCCTGCTCCAGCTCTTAAATTCCGACTGATGAGGAAGCTACATTTGCTGAAACTCCAGGTCCAGGTGCCAGGGAGGTGAGCGATGCTGTGTACTGCATCCTTCCTCTCTGCTTTCATACCCCCTTTTCCCTGATTTTGTACCCCAGTTCCTTGTCATGTGCCACCTAGAATGGTAGAGGGGACAAATATCAAGAGTGCCTAGGGCTTCCTTGGTAGCTCAGTGGTTAAGAATCCACCCGCCGATGCAGGGGACATGGGTTTGAGCCCTGGTCCAGGAAGATCCCACGTGCTGTGGAGCAACTAATAAGCCTGTGCGCCACAATTACTGAGCCTGCACTCTAGAGCCCACAAGTCACAACTACTGAGCCCACATGCCACAACTACTGAAGCCCGCGCACCTAGAGCCCATCTGTGTTCTGCAACAAGAGAAGCCACTGCAATGAGAAGCCTGCGCGCACCGCAAGGAAGAGTAGCCCTCGTTCGCTGCAACTAGAGAAAGCCCGCATGCAGCAATGAAGACCCAACCCAGCCCAAAATAAATAAATAAATAGATTTATTTTTTTTTTTAAAAAAAAGTACCTGGTAATTTGGAAGCATGATGAAATACTTTTTAGTGTTTCTTCATTTCAGATGGTTAACTTCAAATTTATCATTTTTAATGATTCTAAAATCATGGTAAATTAGGAACTAAATAAATGCTATGTGAGTGGCTTGTTAGAGTTACCATTTCTTTGAGAGTAGACTCTTTTCCCTGGTATACAGTAGAATCAGAAACATTTTGTTTACCTGTGGTTCAGTGTGACTTTCAGATGTCCCTGAAGCAACTGAGTGACAGCAGGGAAGCAGCCTACAGATGCATGTTTGCCATGGATAACTGACAGTTGCCTGTACTTATTTATTAATTTTCTCCCATTTATAATTTTGTAGTAGTTTCTAGAAAGTAAAAGAGTAAGATTTTAAATTCCATCTCTTTTCTACTAAGTAATTGAAATAACTAATCATTTGACCTCTTGAAATCTTAGTTTGCATATTTATAAAATAGGGATACCTAACTTCCATACCTTACAAGTAGTAAAGGGTCTAAGAAGAATCATTTCGTCACCACTAAAGATCTGTGTAAATGTAAGCTATTATTATTGAAACATCACTAAGCATAATTTTGGTTTTATTGCTAAAAACAGTAGTACAATTGTACTAAATTCTCCATTAGGAATTTAGAAATGATGTTCTTTATTTAATATCTGAATGAATAGATACAGTTAGAATGATGGAGATCACAGAGCCCCAGGTCACAGAAGATCCTCAAGTCTTGTCTTCTGAGTCCATTTGGGTATAGTCCTTGTAGCAGAATATGAAAGAGACATACCAACCCACTAACCCCACACCACCTGTGTTCATGAACACAATGCTCTCCACTTCCCTCTGAGGATTATGGCAGGTTTTTGATACACAGCTGATCTTTCTTTTGATCATTTGGCTCCACTGAAAGTGATCTGCTTAATCAACTACCTTATAAACTTACATAGGATCATTTTATTCAATACTTTTTCTGTGGATTTTTAGCATTTCACTATTTTTTATTTTCTAACAAAGTGGGGAATCCAAATTTTAAAATTTTAGCGTGACGCTGCCTCAGGGGAAATTTGAAGAAAAGAAAAATATGCATGTTCTCGAGTCTAGAACTGAAAACGTTCTCCATGGAAAGGGATTAGGATATGAACATTTTTAATTTTTTAAGGAACCTCCATACTGTTCTCCATAGTGGCTGCACCAGTTTATATTCCCACCAACGGTGTAGGAGTGTTCCCTTTTCTCTACACCCTCTCCAGCATTTGTTGTTTTCACACCTTTTGCTGATGGCCATTCTAACCAGCATGAGGTGATACCTCACTGTAGTTTTGATTTGCATTTCTCTGATGATTAGCGATGTTGAGCATCTTTTCATGTGCTTGTTGGCCATCTGTATGTCTTCTTTGGAGAAATGTCTGTTTAGGTCTTCTGCCCATTTTTTTGATTGGTTTGTTTTTCTGATATTGATAACTCAAAAATATATTCAATTCAAAGCTTATTCTGTGTTAGAAGCTATGCCACGTGCCTTATGAAGATGAGCTATTAGCTCATCTTCACACCAACCCTGGATATGAAGTATTACTCCTTTATTTTTATATACTGTGTAAGGGAATTGTTATAAAGATGATGAGTCACCTGCCCAAGGTCACACAGCTAACATGTGGTAGAGACAAGATTTAAACTCAGGTATTTGACTTAAAGCCCTTGTCTTAACTATCAGCCTTTGGTCTCTAAGTCTCCTTCAGTGTGTTGTTTGGTTAGAATGTATATGATGTTTCAGTGACCTCAAAGAGTTAAACTGTGGTTAAAGTTAAGAGTTAAAGAGAAGTATTTGCAATCTGTAGGTGACTGATTACAAAATTAGTTTTACAAATAATTGAGTAATTTCGTAAGTAAGCATTTAAAGGGTGGGCATTATGTATTAAATGCCTATGGCACGCATTCTGCTTATTAACATTGTAAGTAAAGCTTTAGGGAAGTGACAAGAGAAGAGATAATCAATGATCACAAGCTGTAGGAGAGTCAGCAAGAATGTGTGTCAAGGAGAGACCATGGGTGGTTTCACGCCCTTCCCCAAGTACAGGTCTGTTTACACGTGTGGCCCTGCTGCTGAGCTGTGCCTTCCTGTTGGCACTTGTGGCAACTAAACTTCCTGGGGCCCCTCGTGATGATGTGTGGGATGCTGGATCTGGGCATTGAAGGAGGGCCCTTTGTAGTTGGCAGACTTGCCCTCTGTGTGTTTTTAAATATGTAAATGAGAATTCCAAATTCTTGTGAGTAGGAAACAACTCACCAAAAAAGGATTGAAAATGTCTTTGTTAAAAATTACCATATCCTTACCCTGTTCTCTGCCCACATATATATGGTTGTTTTGCCTCACTTAGGTCAAGATTTTCCTTTTTGAATATAAATCTCTCTCTGAAGGGCACTTGGTTTGCAACCATTCTCACTTTACTGTGCAAGCTAAGCTTGACTTATGAAAGACAGGTTTTGATGTTCTGACAGTGGGAGTAATACTTGGTCTGCGGGCTTTTCTTGGTAGGAAAGACTTTCTTCTAAGGAAGACCATGCACTGCTCATGACAGTTAGAGGTTTACTCATGACCTCTGAGAGGATTTGGGTGTAAATACTATAAAAAATGTAATAAGATGCAGTCGCTGGGCCCCAGGTGGAGCTGGGGTGGGAGGCAGACTTGTGAGGGAGACTCTGAAAGAGACGGGTAGGAGCAGGATGAGGATGCGCCTGCTTTATCATGTTTCTTGAGTTCTACTGGTAACATAGTGGCCCTGAAAATGATTTGCTGCTGACTTGAGCAGAAATGCAGATTGCAGTGCCACGGGACTAATTTGGAAGGTTGCCAGCTTCCACTCAACCACCTTCAGGCCTGGTGTTGATTTTCTGGCATTTCCCGTTGCTGGCTGGAGTGGAATGGAGGAGCCAAGGCGGAAAAGAGTGTTTCCACCTGGTTCTCACCCGCTCTTCCCATGTGAACCTTACAGTTGTTCCTTTGAGTTGTGAATGTGGACACCTGGAAAGTAAGTATTCCCTAAAAAACGTTACCCAATAAATGTACCTTCTACACAATATTTCAAGAGTTTGCCAGTCTGAAAACTAGAGAAGACAGTTTGTATGATAAATACGTGAATAGCCCGAAAGCTTAGTAAGGTCCAAATTTTAGACATATGTACACATAAGCGGGAAGTAAATTGGAAAGGAAAGGGAGGGGAAAGATAATAATTATCGCTTTTCTTCCTTTAGAGAGGGTAGCTTTTCATTACTTTAACATAATGGCTGACCAAAAAGTTCTTTCAGTGTTTTCTGATGAATGTACAGAAATCTTATGTCTAATTAAATTCAATTCATACCTAAAAGTTTGCACAAGGAGATTGATTATAGTTAATGCTTATGACTAAACAAATAGAAGTTGTCCATAAAATATGTTTGCTGGAACTTTTAACATTCTTGTTTTCACCAGTGAAATTTAATCGTAATTTGAAAATTTTCTTTCTTGAAAGTTTTCTGTTGAAATGCCATTTGTTTTCCTGGTTGTAGATTGCTTGTGGGCAGATAGGTAGTTATGAAACTGTAAGCTACTGACTGCTGAAAATTCCAGCAGTCTTTTTTTTTTTTTAAGTATAAATTGATAAACTGATTCTAAAATTTATATGGAAATGCAAGGACATAAAATAGCCAAAATAATATTGAAAAAAACCAAAGCAGGAGGACTTACATTATCTGAATTTGAGACTTATTCTAAAGATTTTGTAAAGAGAACAGTGTGGCATTGGCAAAAGTATGGAACTATAGAGCAATGGAATAAAATATCTTCAATAAATGGTGTTAGAAAAAGTGTTATCCAGTTCACATGGGGGTGAAGGATACCGGATATGCCATCCAAAATAACGCAATTTTGGCATGTTGACTGAAAAAAATGCACAATGTGAGAGTTGTGAGTTAAGTTTTATTTGGGGCAAAATGAGAACTATAGCCTGGGAGACAGCCTCTCAGATAGCTCTGAGGAACTTCTCCAAAGAGGTAAGGGGGGAAGGTCCGTATGTATGTGATTTTAGTGACAGGGGTACATGCAGTCAAGCACACATTTCAGCAGAAGGTTGCTGCTCATCACGAGGAAGATGCAAGAAATTAGGCTCATAAAATTAGGCTCATAAAATCTTTACCTGAAAGTATCTAACTATCTGAAGGCTTTTTCACAGTTATACCAGAGCACAGAGTGCCTCCTTCCTGATCTCAGCCCTGAACTCCTTTCAAGCGGTGTTGAAGGTCAGCAACTGCAGTGGCCAGGGACCTCATCCTTGTAGAGGCAGATGGCAAGTGACAATTTCCAATTGTCAGGCATAAGGATTATTTTGAGCTAAAGGATGAGCAGATGCAGGAAAAGCTCTCTCCTCCCCTAACTGCCTAAGGATACAGTATAAATTTCCCCTCTTATAAAGGAAATTTACATTTGTAATGTTATCTCTGTACCAGGAAGAAAGCTACCCAAGTCTTATCTGCAGAACAAGCCAACCCTTATTTACCCTGTATTTCCTCCCCTCCCCTTCTCAGAACTTGCTTCCCCAACCCAGAATCCCTAAACCCCTTTTCCTTGATTTAGCCTAAGATGATGTTTAAGCTTCAGTCATCAGCCTACCTCCTTGAGTCGTATCTCTTTGTACATATACTTATGTACAAATGTAATTAAGTGGGGGGTTTTTTCCTTGTTAATCTGTCTTTTATCAGTTTGATTCATGGGCCCCAGCCATTTAACCTAGGAGGGTAGAGGGAAAAATATTTTTCTTTCCCTACAGGGGATAAAAAGAGAACATACGAAAATTAACTCGAGATGAATCAGGACCTAGACTGAAAAGCTAAAACATTATGGCTTCTAAAGGACAATACAGAATATCTCTGCAACCTATCTTAGAGAGGACACAGAGAGCACTGCCATAAAAACGTGATTTAATTAGCATTCATCAAAAATAAAAACATCTGCTCATCTTGTCAAAAAGTAACATCAAGAAAATAGACAAGCCACAGACTGAGAAAATATTTGTAACACCTAACAGGTTTGTATCCAGAATATATGAAGAATTCTTTCAATGGAATAATTGTCAACCCAGATTCTAAAAAGACTTGAACAGACACTTTACAAAATAAGGCATATCACAGCCAAGAAAGCACATGAAAAAGTACTCAACAGTGTTTGTCATCAGGGAAATGCAGAATGAGATGCCACTACCCATCTATTAGAATGGCTAAAATGAATGAAATTGACACCACCACACTTTGGGGAGAATGTGGAACTCTCATGCATTGCTGATGGGGTATAAAATAGTACAGCCATTCTGGAAAATGGTTAGCAGCAATTCTATTCCTGCGTATTTATCTGAGAGAAATGAAAATAATGTCCACAAAAGTCATCTGCAAGAATGTGCATGGCAGCTTTACTGATAACAGCCCCAAACTGGAAAAGCCCAGGTGTCCATCTGCAGGAGACTAGGTAAACTACCTGGTATATTCATACAGTGGAACAATCTGCTGGTACATGTGACAGTACATGTGATGCATGGATCAATCTCAAAAACATGAAAAGACATGAAAAAGTCAGACACAAAATACTTAAGACTGTACAGGGCTTCCCTGGTGGTGCAGTGGTTGGGAGTCCGCCTGCTGATGCGGGGGACGCGGGTTCGTGCCCCGGTCCGGGAGGATCCCACATGCTGTGGAGCGGCTGGGCCCGTGAGCCATGGCCGCTGGGCCTGCGCGTCCGGAGCCTGTGCTCCGCGGCAGCGGGAGAGGCCGCGGCGGCGGGAGAGGCCCGCGTACCGCAAAAAACAAAAACAAAAGACTGTACAATTCCATTTATGTGAAGTTATAGAATAGCTAAAGCCACGGTGACAAAAGTCAGACCAATAGTTGCTTCTGGGTGTGGAGGGCGGGGAAGAATGCTGAGAATGCTGAGGGGCTCAGGGGGCCTCTTGGATGGTGGAAACATGCTGTCTCTTGATGCGGGTATGTGTTACATCAAACTGTAGACCTGAGATCTGTGCATTTCACTAAATGTAAATTGTAGCCTCAAATTTAAAAATCTCACCCCTAAACAACAGGGACCTACTATATACTACAGGGAATTATATTTGATATATTGTAATAACCTATAGTGGAAAGAATCTGAAAAAGAATATAATATATATAAATATAATTGAATCACTTTGCTGTATACCAAAAACTAACACAACATTGTAAATCAACTATACTTAAATGAAAAAATCTCACGCATAAAAACCCACAGTATTTTCCAATCTCTTATTCTGATTCTCTGTCCTGCTTTCCTGAAAGTATTAGATAGCTTAGACCCACTATACTGAGCCTTTCAATAAATATGAGTTCCTTTTTTCTTCTTATCCCTCCCATTTCGAAGTCCTTCCCATGCCATTACCTTGCATTTTGAACATGAGTCAGGAATTCCGGGCAGGAGACAATCACAGTAGTTCCTTCATCAAGCATTTGCTGACTGCTTGTTTTGTATAGTGAAAATCCAGAGGAAGACATTAATTAGTTAGGAGACACTTCAAAAGTAGAATAGGCAGGATGTGGGAATTCAGGGAAGACTAGGATAAAGGGAGTAGAGAAGATGATTTACATCTAGCATGATCTTTGGAATCAAACCAAGAAATGAGCAAATCGATGATTATTCTCAGGAAAGGATTATCCTCATCTTTAAACATATAAACATAAGGTGTCTCTAACCTGAGAAATGTGTTTCCTTTAAGTTTTTTACCTTTAAAAACCTGTAAAGGACCGAAATGTTATATTGGTATAAATGTACATCTGCCTGTGAATGCTAAATTTATTTTAGAAAAATCACTTTGTACTCTTCGATTCCAGTGGGCACTGTTGACACCACCAGTACGATGCTGGCTTACTTTGTCTCTTCTTTCTTTTTCCTCTCATCAGTTTGATAAAGGCTACTCTTACAACATCCGTCATAGCTTTGGAAAGGAAGGCAAGAGGACAGACTATACGCCTTACAGTTGCCTGAAGATTATCCTAACCAACCCACCAAGCCAAGGGGATTATCATGGTAAGTGCTTCCTCTGGATGTGTCTGTGATGTACAGGAACCCAGGAGCTCTGTAGGAAACACTGAAACAGTGGAATGGTTTTTGCATTACTAAGGGGAACGGGTTTGTAGCTTGTGTCGGTCATCAGGTCAAGCCAGAGCTCCACTAGCTTCTAGTGGTATGTCTTATTATTGAGCTGGGTCAGCACAAGAAAGTGGTTCTGCTGTGCTCTACTTTGTGCTGGACTGGGCTCTTTAGTCCTCCGTCCCCTTCACCTGCTATTCTCTTTCTCCTGTTCTGCATGTGTCTTAGAAGGCTGATGCGAGTTCTTCAAAGCTTTTAAAAATTGAGTGCCTCGAATTTTGGAACAGTAGATTGATCAATTTTCAAAGACTACTGAGGGAGAGTGTGTTTTATTCTCATTACTATCATCTGATTAACAAAGATTGAGGGATTTAACAAGTCACAGTTTCAAACATCTATCAATTTGCCTAAGTTGTAGATTAAAAAGAAAGTTAATCTGTTTTCTGTAGATTTCTGAGTTTAACAACTTTTTTCTAAAATAGTTCTCTGAGCATACCTTGAAAAGCTCCTCACTTGTCTGGTATGTGAGAGGATGATTTAATAGTCCATATTAGTTAAATTTTCTAGATTACCAAAGCTGACTGCAATATGTGTCAAAACTTTTTCTTGTTTTAATTTCATCTTAAATGAAATTCTTTTTTAGAAGATCACACACTTGCAGGCTGTTAAAGATCCAAAAAATCTCAAATGGAATTTTAAGAAAGATGCTTCATGTGTCCAAAGCATTCATATTTAGTAGATGGCAAAGGTGGCCAGTCCTGGAACACACAGTGAGCGGTTTTCACCGCTTGTGTCAGGCACTTACGGAGCTTTTAGAAATACAGGCTCAGGCTCCACCCTCAGACGCATAAACTCAGATTTATTTGCTAGTTCTCTGGGTGATTTTGATGTCTTCTACACTTTGAAAACAACTGACCAGATACTTGTGGTGAGAAAGTCTGTAGCTTTTCCCAGTGGCCACACCAGGGAGTAACTTACACTGAGCTTGGCCAAGTGAAGCTCCCAATGGTTCTGTCGGTTTCCAGGTCCTCACACTCAGCACTTACTTAGTTGATTTTTATTAGCTTAAAGACAGGATTTTATATTTCTTCTTCCTGTTTTTGTATCTTATTTATTCTGGTCCATTCTGTTTGTTTTACTTTGTTTTTAATTTAAACTCTATCAGCTAGAAAATAATACACAGCTAACTCTTGAACAGCAGGGGTTTGAACTGCGTGGGTCCATCTTACACGCAGATTTTTTCCAACAAATATATACAGTACTACACGATCCGAGGTTGGCTGAATCTGAGGATGTGGAACCTCGGATACGGAGGGCTAACTGTGGGACTTGGGTACCTGCAGACTTTGATATCCCAGGCAGGTCCCAGAACCAGTCCTCTGTGGATGCTGAGGGACCACTGTACTTAGCAAACACTCAACGAGCTCGTATTGTTTTTTAGACACATTGATCTACCCTTTCTTTAAGTGAGTAAGTTATAGTTTTGTGGAGCAGTTTTAGGGTCACAGCAGTACTGAGCAGGAGGTATAGAGAGTTCCCGGGTGCCCTCTGCCCCACATTTGCTCAGCTGTCCCCATGTCAACACGGCCCGCAGCAGAGGGCTTGTCCCTATGAGCTGAGGATGTGCTGTCTGCCGCTGTTGGGTGTAGCCAGTTATGGATATCATTTCTGTCCCGGAATGATGGTGCTCGTGAGCTCACTGTGTTGTTGCAGATTCTCCATCTGCGGGATCTGTCCAGCTTGATGGAGGGGGAGTCCAGCAGTGGAGTCAGCACTTCTCCTTGCAATTCTGTCAGGTTTTCCCTGATGTGTTTTGATGCTCTTTTGTTAAGTGCATACACATTACGGATGGTGATGTCTTCTTGGAGTATTCACCCCTTATCGTTATGTAATGCCCCTTTTTATCCTGCATAAACTCCCATCCTTTGAACACTGCTCTGTCTGAAAGTAACATAGATACTCCCACTTTCTTTGATTTGTGTTAGCATGGTGTATCTTTCTCTGTCTTTACTTTCAATCCATGAGTCTTTAAAGTGGCTTTCTTGTATACAACATACCGTAGGGTCTTGATTTTGATCCATTCTGACAATCTATTTTTAATTGGTGACCACTGACGTTTAAAGTAATGATTGGTATAGTTGGATTAATGGCTGCCATATTTGTTAGTGTTTTTTATTTGTTGCCCTTATTCTTTGTTTTTGTCTTACACACATTTTCTGCCTTTTGTGGTTTTAACTGAGCATTTTATGATTCCATTTTTTTTCTCTTCTTAGCATATCTATTGTACTTCTTTTGTTACTTTTTAAATTAGTTTTATTTTTTAAAGAGTTTTCACTATATGTGTACAACTAATCCAACTCTCTTTTCAAATCACCACATCACACATAAGTAATGCAAGTACCTTATAATAATGAATATCTCTACTTCCCTGTATCATTCTGTCATTCATTTCATTTATATCTAAGAATATATAAACACACACAGATATATACATAAACATGCATAACAGAATACACTGTTCCCATTACTTTGAACAAACTGTTATCTGTCAGATTAGTTATGAATAAGGAAAATAAAAGTTTTTATATTACCTTTCCTTATCATTCTCTGATGTTCAAATTTTCTTTGGGTAGATCTGAATTTCTGGTTTGTATCATTTTATTTCTCTTTAAAGAACTTCTTTTAATGTTTCTTGCCCTGCAGGTCTGGCAACAGATTACCTGAATTTTTTTTTGTCAGAGAAAATCCTTATTTCTCCTCTTTTGAAGGAGAATTTCTCAGGGTACAGAATTCTGGGTTTGAGGGATTTTTTTCTCTCAACAGTTTAACTGTTTCACTCCACTCTCTTCTTGCACAGTTTCTGAGGATAGGTTAGATATAATTGTTTTCTTTGCTTCTCTGTAGGTAAGGTGTTTCCCCTTTGGCTTCTTTCAAGATTTTTCTTTGTTATTGATTTTCTGAAGTATGAATATAATATGCCTAGCTGCCTTTTTTTGGCATTTATCCTGCTTGGTGTTCTCTGAGCTTCCTGGGTCTGTGGTTTGGTGTCTGACATTAATTTGGGGGAAATTCTCTGTCATTATTGCTTCTGTTTCTTTCTCTCTCTCTCCTCCTTCTGGTATTCCCATTCTCATATGTTACACCTTTCATAGTTGTTCACAGTTCTTGGCTATTCTGTTCTTGTTGTTTTTCCTTTTGTTTTTTTGGTTTTGAAGTTTCTATTGACATATCCTCAAGCACAGAGATCTTTTCCTCAGCTGTGTCTGCTAATAAGCCCATCAAAGGCATTCTTCATTTCTCTTACAGTGTTTGCATCTCTTTTTGATTCTTCTTTAGAATTTCCATCTGTCTGCTTACATTACACATCTGTTCTTGCATGTTGTCTACTTTTTCCGGTAGAGCCCTCAGCATATTAATCATAGTTAATTTAAGTTCCCAGTCTGATAACTCCAATATCCCTGCCTTATCTGGCTCTAATTCTGACACGTTTTCCGTCTCTTCACACTGTTATTTTTTGTTGAAAGGTAGACGTGAGAAACTCCAGTACATAGGTCTGTAGTGATGCGGTGGTGAGCAGGGGGGTGTCTATAGTGTTGGATTGGGTAATTGGGTCTCAGTGTTTAGTGACCCTGTGGCTGTGGGCTGTGAACGTCAACAGTGATTCTCAGCTTCCTCCCTTTGGGGGGACAGGACGGCCCCAGGAGGCTGGAGCTGGGCATTTCTCTTCCCCCAGGTAGGTCAGGCTCTGGTAAAATAGTTTCTCCTGAGGGCAGCCTTACTAAGAGGAACAGAGTACTCCAGAGTATTTAAAATGGTACCTTTGCTTACCCCCGTGCTAGAGCATGAGGGGGATTTCTCTGTTATTCACTGTGAGCACCTGGTAGAGCCCCTGAAGTTCAGCTACAAAGTGTAGCCCTCCTCTGACTGGTCTCCCTGGAGCTTCTAACTCTCAGACGTGTCCACACAGAGACTCCAGAAATTTGTCAGTTACAGGTTAGGTTTCCCTACCCCGGTGCTGGTTCCTACAGAGATTTCTGCTCTGGTTTGTTGTGATTCTCTCTGTCTGCCTCTCCCTCCAATTTTGGGGGCAGTGGTTTGCCCTGTGACCTCATTTCTTTGACAGATCTGAGAGGAGTTGTTGATTTTTCAGTCTGTTCAGCTTTTTTTTTTTTTTTTTGCGGTATGCGGGCCTCTCACTGTTGTGGCCTCTCCCGTTGCGGAGCACAGGCTCCGGATGCGCAGGCTCAGCGGCCTTGGCTCATGGGCCCAGCCACTCTGCGGCATGTGGGATCTTCCCGGACCGGGGCACGAACCCGTGTCACCTGCATTGGCAGGTGGACTCCCAACCACTGCACCACCAGGGAAGCCCTGTTCAGCTTTTTACTTGTTAGGATGGAGTGACAACTTCTAAGCTCTTTCTGTGCCAGACTGGAAACCAGAAGTCTCTATCCTTTTAGATTTGTGTAGTTTGCAAAGCTCTGTAGCCCCTAGGTTGACATATTTCATTAACCAGCACTGCCTGGAATGGTGTTGTTCAGCCAGTCAGAGTTGATGTAGGTAGAACTATATTCCAGACTGTTTATCCATCCTTTCCACAAATGTGTGCTGGGAAGTTCTATTCAACACTTTGCTGGAATCAGCATTAGTTGTGTCTACATTCACTTCATCTTAAGTTACCTGTGAGTTCAGCCCTTTCCAGTTTGGAAGATTGTTCCCTTTGATGTGGAAGATAGAAACAAAGTAGGAGTTGTCAAGTTCTGTTTTCTTTCTGTCATTTGTCAAAATAACACCAACTTCCCTGCTCCTGAGGTGGTTTGTTTCTTCTGTTTTCTTCTTCTTGTGAGCGTAGCTTTGAAAGACTTTTTTGTGACCTCTGGTTTTTTGTCAATCTTCAGTTTCTTCTTGGCTTTGCCCTTTCTGATCCTTTTCATTACAGGTATAGCCATTATTTCAAATGAAATTTGGACAGTTCAATTAATCTGTCTCTTTTTGGTGTCCTTTAATAATTCTGGGCTTAACTAAGCCTCATTTCTTTCTCATTGGGACCCTTTGCCATTTCATCATCAGACTTTTTTTAGAGTAATAATGTTGGCTAACCCATGTTGGGTGCTTCCTACGAGCCGAGAGAGTGTAAGGGCTTTATCCTCCATTGTCACAGGAACTCTGCAGGTGTATTTCCCACACATGACAGACAGTGAAGCTGAATCAACAATAAGACACGAGACGTGCCCATGGTCCCCTGACCCATAGCTGGTAAAGTGAGATTCAGATGCAGGAAGGGCAGCTCCAGACTCTTAGCTACGTGCTGTACAGCTGCTCGTCACACTTCCTCGTACTAAATGGCATTACAGTGTTGATCTTAATAAACTATATACTACGGTGAATTTTGTGACTTTCATAATTTGTAGGGATCCAGTGTTATCATGGATGCTTTTACTTGTAGTTAAGACTTTTGGTTAAACACATTTGTTTAGCATCTAGGCTCTTTTTCCATTATTTTTGCTGCGACCAATTTTCCATTGATTTCATTAAAAATGCACAGTTGTTTCTAATTAACTTACAGGTCCATCATCTGTATGACTGAAAAAAATTATCTGGTTTCCTGTATTAAATTTTAAATTAAGTATGTTGACTTATCATTACAGTTTCTTATTAAAATACCTAAAATTTCCTAAATTTTGGCCTAATACAGCTTTTACATTTCAATTCTTCTGTGTTATTTATGCATATTTTTTAGTAGTCCATCCATATTTTTCTCATGAAATAATATAGAGATTACATGTACCTACTATAAGTTGTTTTTCTATGAAGCAGTTTCCTATTTGTCATCTCATGTCCATCTGGGATTCCTTTAAATTTATATGGATTCTACTCTTTGGGAAGTAGGCATAAAATTAACATGTGAAAATGATGTGAGATTTTTATATTTCTTAGAGTTTGCACGTTTTTCTTTTTGTTTACACCATCTGTCTTCCTTTATGCCTTTATGTAATTTTTTTAAACTAGAAAAAAATGTGAGATTGTATAAAGTTTTTAGGTAAACTGTTTTATAGCTACTTGGTGATTATCTCTGCTTGTTAGCTAGTAGCATAATTAAAACTGCTTCCTCCTTCTAGTGAATGGGCAGCCTTGCCTGAGAATGCTGGAATGTTTTATGTAAGTCTTGAGGCTGTAGTGCCCTGGTAACCGCACAGCTCAGTCGTCATTTAGATAAAGAGAGGAAAGCAGTTGCACCCATGGGCAATTAACTTTTTTATTAATAAGCTGTTAGACAATTAAGGGGCGCTGAGACGGTCTTTCGAGTGTGGTGGTGTATTACGTCCGGGTGAATAACCTTGCTGCTGTGCTGCTTGTCGTTGTCAGGGTGCCCCTTCCGGCACAGTGATCCCGAGCTGCTGAGACAGAAGCTGCAGGCATACAAGATCCCTCCCTCAGGGATCAGCCAGGTAGGTCGGACCCTGCCCTGCAGCCTCAGTAATGAGACAGTGGACAGGCCCTTCAGTTTCATGTCATGTTCTTGCAGTGACACGGTGTACTACCTGCTGGGCCTCACGCCAAACATCCTATCTTCTGGGTGAATTAAGCCAAAGCTTTGGCTTTTCTGCTTTAGACTCCTTGGAAATTCTAGTTCTTCTGTCTGCTAGGCTGCATTTTTACATAATAACGGAAGCTGAAAACCTTTTTTTTTCCTCTCAATTTGTTTTACTGTCTCAATGGGGGGCATTTAAAAAAAAATTTTAGCGGAATGCAGTTAAGCTTATTAATGAAGCTGAAAATCAATGATATCATATTTCATTTTGGAGACTTTGTGCTGTAGGGAAGTTGAAGGAGAAGATAACTCAATATGGACTGGCTGGGCATTCTCATTTACTACATCAGATCCACACTTCCAAGGATAGTTCATCAGGTCGAACAGTTTATCAAACTACTTTGCCTCGTAAACCACTTATATAAAAAAAGAAATGCTCAAATGTAAAACCAAATATTTAAGAGTATATCGTTTAATAAACATGCGTTTAAAAAACTTGTGACCTCACAGACATACTGTCTCTAGTGTGCTTTGTAAGTTGGCTTGGATTTTGAAGGAGTTCTAGAGGAGCTTCTGCTTCCTTAGCTGAAAAAGAACAATATCTGTTTTAGAGCCGGAGCATCTAAATCATTATATATCAATTTTTTTTTCTTGAAAAAAAAATTATTCTAAAAAACTCTACTGCTTCTGCTGCATCCAGAGTATATATTGAGTTTAGTCAATTCAGTTCAAATCTTACGGTTTTTCTGTCCTCTGGGGAAGGCAGTGCTCAAGGTGCTCTTTGCAAATGCTAAGAAGATTCAGATATAAACCCTGCTCCTTCATAACCAGAATCTGGAGGGAAACATGTGCCGAGTGTAATGAAAGAGGCACACATAGAGTGTCTCGGCTCTTCTGAAGATGGGGGGTGGCTACCAGATTGGGAGGCTGAGGATCACTTCCTGGAAGAGATGCTCTGTGAATTAGGCCTTGAGTGTATGGGGGTGGTTAAAAAGAGAGAAAGTGTGAATAAAAGACGGTAAGTGTATAGGATTACTAGGATTTCAAGCTTACGGTATTGGTGGCACCAGTACATCAACATTAATAGGCAACCTAAAAGAAGTTGTTGGTTTGAGAGATTAGGTTTGGAGCTGGGACAGTTAAATGGCAGACAGAATGTGGATTTGTCAGTGCATTAGACAAATTCCAGCTGGAAATCTGATGTTCTTTAGGGTTAGAATTGTAGAACTGTGGGATTGGAAGGGACATTAGAAGAGATCTCTTCACTTTTGTGGAGGTGTGGGGTGTTACTTGCCCTTGGGTGCACAGCAACTAAGTCAGTAGAAACAGAAATGGAAGCCAGGCCTTCGGACTCCACGTTTTCTTCTCAGCCCCAGTTTACTTTAGAGCTGATTATCGTGAGTTTTCTGTGGGAGAGGAGAACAAATAATGGAGAAGAGGGGGTAGGGAGTCAAAAGCCAGGACTCAGAACAGAATCTTGGCTGATGCTTCCCTTTGTCAGGCAGTAGAAGGACAGAGCAGAAATGGGGGGAGAGGGAGGGAGTACTTCAGGAAAGTGCAGTGTACAAATGTCAGGAGAGGAGTGTGAGAGGAGGTGTGGACCACAGGGTCCTGCGTAGCTGAGGGACTGGGTGGGATTAGGACTGAGGAGAGGTGACTGGATTTGGTGAGAGGCGTCAGTGTCCTGGGGGAAACCAGAGCAAGATCACAGTCACTTAAAGATGAGTGAATGAGACAGTGGCTTGGATCTGCAGACAGTGAGCATGTTTCACGGAAGGTGCTAGTGAAAGGGGTGTTGGCACTATCAGCGTAAGCCTTGTGGGTGGTTTGTTTGCGTGTTTGGGGCCAGAGGAGACCTGAGCCTGTTTGTAGGAAGAGGAGAAAAGAACCCATCAGAGAAGGTGGGCTTGATAAAGATAGAAACAAAGATAATCCCTCTCTAACCGAGCAGAATTAGCTTATGTCTCCATTACATCATGACCACAGTGTACACCCCTTTGCTCTTTTTCTTTTTCTCCAGTTTTCTTGAGACAAGATTGACATACAGCACTGTATCAGGTGTGCAGCACAGTGCTCTGACTTACATACATCATGAAGTGATGATTCATGTAAGATTAGCAAATATCCATCATCTTATATAGATACAAAAGTAAAGAAACAGAAAAAAGTATATTTTTTCCTCGTAATGAAAACTCTTTATTTTCACATGTAATGCACAGCAGTGTTAATTATGTTTATCATGTTCTACATTACATCCTCAGTAATTATTTATCTTATAACTGGGAGTTTCTACCTTTTGATTGACTGCCTTCATCCAGTTCCCCCTCCCACAACCCCACTTCTGAAAACCACAAGTCTGACCCTTTTTTCTATGAGTTTATTTGTTGGTTGTTTGCTTTTTGAAGTATAATTGACTTACAATGCCATGTTAGTTCCCGGTACACAACATAGTGGTTCGATATTTCTTTATCTTTCAAATAATCACGATGATAACTCTAGTTACCATCTGTCACCACACAAAGATATTACATAATTATTGACTATATTCCCCACACTGTACATATCATCCCTGTGACTCATTTATTTTATAACTTAAAGTTTGTACCTCTTAATCTCCCTCATCTGTGTCTCTCCTCCCCTCAACCGACTCCCCTCTGGCAGTCACCTGTTTGTTCCGTGTATCTATGACTCTGGTTCTGTTTGGTTATGTTCATTCATTTGTTTTGTTTTTTTAGATTCCACATATAGATGAAGTCATATAGTATTCTTCTTTCTCTGTATGACTTGCTTCACTTAGTATAATATTCTTTTGGTCCATCCATGTTGTCCCAAATGGCAATATTTCATTCTTTTTTGTGGCTGAATAATATTCCATTGTATATATGTACCACATCTTCTTTGTCCGTTCATCTGTTGATGGGCACTTCATGAAGAATCACTTTTTAAAAAATATAGGCTATTATCATGTTTATCAAGAAGAGTAATGCTTTTATTTAACAGTAGTGACTATGTATGTACACTCTTACCTTTGACTCCATTGCATTCCTCCATTTATGCTCAATCCACAAGTAGATTCCTTACTTAGTTGCTGTGATAGTAATTTCCACGTCATCCTTTGGACCTGCATTGTAACTTTTTGTCTGAGATGAACACAGATGCAGAGTGCATGTGCGCAAGCTGTAAATAATATTTTGCTCTCATTTAATGTCTTTATTGCGTGGCTTTTCAATAGAGTGAAGCCAGCTCAGGAGCTGTGTTCTAAAGGGAAGAAAGTTGATGAATGAAAAATCCATGTAAAACATCTTGATGAGTACTTAGTTGCAGGCTGGCATAAGTGCAAATTAGAGCTTAAAAACTCCAAGTGCATGTTAAAATACTGAAAGAAAGTCAAGAAAAATATCATTTAAATGCATTTAAATGCAATGTAAGGCTCAATGGAGCTACTTTTATTTCAGAGAAAAACTACTTGAAAAAGATACCTTCAACATTAAGAAATACTTAGATCTTAATAATCAGAATTTTGATGATCAGAAGAGAGATAATTATGACTTAATTGGCATCACCTACTTTTTAAAGAAGCATATTTATAGGATCACATTTCATCATCCTTTTTGAATGAGCTTGGTATCTTAGGAAGACCGGAACTGAACAACAATAAAGCCAAAGATGATGGGCAGTCCTGCATTTATTCCTCAGCCCTCCCCCAAAAGAGAAAAACATGGAGGTCAGGTCACCAGCAAGACATCAGAATCCTAAGTGTTCATACCCCAACAACGTAGCTTAAACACACACACAGTAAGAACAGAGAGAAATGAGTGGGGAACCAGACAAATCCACAGTTACATTTGGAGACTTGAGCACTCCTCTTTCAGTAATAAGTAGAATAAGCAGACAGAGAACGAGTAGGGATGTAGAAGACTTGAGCTATAAACATACTGCCCCACAGCAGGTGAATACACACCCACATAGGTCACATCCTGGTCTTAAAATATCCATTACAAAATTGAAATGACAAAGTACGTTCTATGACTGTAACCAGTACAGTAAGGGAAGAAAAAGAAATAGAAGGCAGATTAGAAGGGGAGAAAGAAAACCTTCCTCTAATCTCAGACAATGTGATTATCTATGAAAAAAAAAGTCAAAGAACCTACCAAAATGCTATTATAACTAATAAATTGCAGGATACTAAGTCAGTATACACAAATCAATTATATTTCTTCCAAAAAACAACTGGAAATTTAAAAATTTTTAATTATCATATGCAATACTACCAAAAAGATGTAAATGTTTTTTATATGTATTTATCTACAGAATATGTGCAAGATCTTTATGCTGAGACATTGATGAAAACAGTCAAAGAACAGAGTTAGAGGTACACACTACCTAATTTCAAGACTTACTGTAGGGCTACTGTAATCAAGACAGTGTGGTTCTAGGGAAATGAAAAACATAGAGATCAACTGGACAGAATAAAAAGTCCAGAAACAGACCCACATATATATGGGCAATGGATTTTTAAATAAAGGTGCCAGAGCAATTCAATAGGAAAAGAATATTTTCCAACAGGTAGTTCTAGAAAAACTGAAAGTCCTTATGTCAAAAAAAAAAAATAAAACCTAGACACATACCTCATACCTTTAAAAAAATTAATTTGGAGTGGGTCATAGATCTAAATGTAAACCTTCTAGGAGAAAACAAGAAAATCTCAATAAGGATTCTGAATCCAAGGATTCAGTATGTCCAGTAAAAGAAAATGTTGATAAATTAGACTTTATCAAAATTAAAACTTTGGTCTGCAGAAACACTGTTAAGAGAGTAATAAAATAGCCATAGACTGGAAGAAAAATATTTGCAAATGATGTATTTCATAAAGTACTTATCTCCAGAATTATAAAGATACAAAGTCCTCTCAAAGCTCAATAATCAGAAAACAGTTTTTTAAGTGAGTAAAAAGTTTGAACAGACATTTCACCAAATATTTGAATAATAAACATGTGAAAAAAACGTTCAGCATTAGGTATTAGGGAAATGCAATTTTAAGAGTATACGTCAATTAGAATTGGTCTAATTAAAAAAAAACAACCTAACAATACCAAGTGCTGGTGAGGATGCAGAGTGACTGGAAGTCTCATTCTTGCTGGGGGCCCACATGGTAGAGCCGTTGTGAAAGCAGTTGGCAATTTCTTATAAAGTTAAATTTGCACATACTGTTTGAGCTAGTTACACCACTACTAGATAATTATACCATTGAAATAAAAGCCTTAAGTCCACACAAAAACCTGTACATAAGGGTTTATAGTGGCTTTATTCTAATTCCCCCAAACTGGAAAAAACCCAGTGTCCTTCAGCATGTGGTTGGATAAACAAATTGTGTTATACCTCATTTTATTGTGCTTCACTTTTTTGTGCTTCACAGATGTTGTGTTTTCTTAACAAATGAAGGTTTGTGGCAACACTGCGTCAAACAAGTCTGTCGGTGCCATTTTTCCAACAGCATTTGCTCAGTTCGTATCTCTGTGTCAGGTTTTGGTAGTTCTTGCAATATTTCAAACCTTTTCATTATTATTATATTTGTTATGGGTGATCTGTGAGTGGTGATCTTTGATGTTACTATTGTAATTTTGGGAGGCACCATGAACTGCGCCCATGTAAGATGACAAACTTAATCAGTAAATATTGTGTGTGTTCTGACTGCTCCGCTGACCGGCCGTTCCCTCATCTCTCTTCCTCTCCTCTGGCCTCCCTCTTCCCTGAAACACAACAATATTGAAATTAGGCCAGTTAATAACCCCATAATGGCCTGCAAGTGTTCAAGTAAAAGAAAGAGTCAAACGTATCTCACTTTAAATCTGAAGATTAAGTTTAGTGATGAAGGCATGTCAAAAACCAAGACAGGCTGAAAGCTAGACCTCTTGCACCGAACAGTTAGCCAAGTTGTGAATGCAAAGGAAAAGTTCTCGAAGGAAATTAAAAGTGTTACTGCAGTGAACACATGAATGATAAGAAAGTGAAACAACCTTATTGCTGATAGGGTGAAAGCTTTAGTCTCTGGATAGAAGATCAAACCAGCCACAACATTCCCTTAAGCCGAAGCCTAATCCAGAGCAAGGCCCTAACTCTCTTTAATTCTGTGAAGGCTGAGAGAAGTGAGGAAACTGCAGAAGAAAAGTTTGAAGTTAGCAGAGGTTGGTTCATGAGGTTTAAGGAAAGAAGCCGTCCCCATAACATGGAAGTGCAAGGTGAAGCAGCAAGTGCTGATGTAGAAGCTGCAGCAAGTTATCCAGAAGGTCTAGTTAAGATAATGAATGAAAATGGCTGCACTAAACAACAGGTTTTCAATGTAGGCGAAGCAGCCTTACATTGGAAGAAGATGCCATCTAGGACTTTCATAGCTAGGGAAGAGAAGTCAATGCCTGGCTTCCAAACTTCAAAGGACAGGCTGATTCTTGTTACGGGCTGATGCAGCTGGTGACTTTAAGTTGAAGCCAGTGCTCATTTACCATTCCAAAAATCCTAGGGCCCTTCAGAATTATGCTAAATCTACTCTGCCTGTCCTCTGTAAATGGAACAACAAAGCCTAGATGACAGAACATCTGTTTACAGCATGGTTTACTGAATATTTTAAGCCCACAGTTGAGACCTACTGCTCAGGAAAAAAAAAAAAAGATACCTTTCAAATTATTACTGCTCATTGACAATGCACTTGACCACTCAAGAGTTCCAGTGGAGTTATATAAAATTTATGTTGTTTTCCTGCCTGCTAACATAACATCTACTCTGCAGCCCATGGACAAGGAATAATTTCAACTTCCAAGTCTTATTTAAGAAATACATTTTGTAAGGCTACAGCTGCATAGGATCTGGGAAAAGTCAACTGAAAACCTTCTGAAAAGAATTCACCATTCTAGATGCTGTTAAGAACATTTATGATTCATGGGAAGAGGTAAAATACTAACATTAACAGGAGCTTGGAAGATGTTGATTCCAGCCCTCATGGATGACTGAGGGGTTCAAGACTTCAGTGGAGGAAGTAATTGCAGATAGGGTGGGTATAGCAAGAGAACTAGAATTAGAAGTGGGGCCCAGAGGTGTGACTGAATTGCTACAATCTTATGATAAAACTTGAATGGATGAGGAGTTGTTTCTTGTGAATCAGCAGAGAAAGTGGTTTTTTGAGATGAAATATAATCCTGGTGAAGATTGTTGAAATGACAACAAAGGATTTAGAATATTCTATAATCTTAGTTGATAATGCAGCAGCAGGGTTGGAGAAGACTGACTCCAGTTTAGAGAGAAGCTCTCCTGTGGGTAAAATGCTCACACAGCATTGTATCCTACAGAGAAATCATTTGCAAGAGGAAGAGTCAGTTGACATGGCAGATTTCATTGTCTTATTTTTAGAAACTGCCACAGCCACCCCAGCGTTCAGCAACTACCGCCTTGATCAGTCATCAGCCACCAACATCAAGGCAAGACCCTCCCCCAGCAAAAAGATTAAGACTTGCTGAAAGCTGATGATGGTTAGTGGTTTTTTTTGCAATGAAGTATTTTTAAATTAAGACATGTGCATTGTTTTTTTTAGGCATATAGCTATTACACACTTACTAGCACTGGGAAACCAAACAATTTGTAGCTCACTTTATTGTGATACTCGCTTTATTGCAGTGGTCTGGAACTGAACCCACAGCATCTCTGAGGCTGCCTATAGGCATGCAATGGAATATTACTCAGCAATAAAAAAGGAACAAACTACTGGTATACCCAACAGCAGGCATCATGCTAGGTGAAAGAAGCCATATGGTATGATTCCTTTTATGTGACATTCTGGAAAAGACAAATCTATATGTACAGAAAACAGTGATTGCTGGGAATGGAGGAGGTGTTAGTTACAAAGGGATGGGAGGTCATTTGGGTGATGGAAATGTTCAATCTGATTGTGGAGGTGGTATCATGACTGAATTTGTCAAATTTTGCAGAACTATACACTAAAGGGGGAATATTTTACTGTATGAAAATTATACCTTTTTTAATGGAAAAAAAGAGAATAGGTAAGTGGTAGCATAAAGAGCCAGTTACTCATCTTTCATAGCAGGAATTCAATAGGTTAAGTTAATAAATAAAGAACCCAAAATATCAGCATGTAATTTAGAATTATATAGGCAACAATCTAAATATATGGCCCAAAGTGGAAATGATGAAAAGTAATTGCATCTTGGGAACAGACCAAGCAGGGAAGAAATGTGGTTTGGAAGCTTTTGATATTAGTAATTAGCTGCACTGTATACTAAAAAACTTATTTTTCACTTCCACAGGCTTAGAGGTTGAATGGGACAGTCTCATGTTATGTATGAAGTATAAATTAAGTGGTGTGTGCCTAATGGGTAGGTGGTAATAGCAGTAGTAAGAGCTGATGTGAGGTCTTTGGATGTGAGGGTTTTAACCTTTATTCCTCTGTCCTCCCACTACCTACCATAGTGTCCTGCCCATGTTAAGGGCTGTGAAAGGTCTGAGATTTTGTCCTCCTTGCTACCTGAGAACTTAGCTGCCACAATTTCACGGATGATGGCAGAAGACCTGAAGGTTGTAGCAGTAGCAGTATATCAGAGTTTTCTTGTGTCAGCTCCCAGAGCCCCAGTTCCCACAGAGCAGCGTGAGGAAGGCCAGGTACTGTGGCCTGTGCAGTGGGTTCTTTTGGAGGAGAGAAACTCCGAGTGTGGGGTTCTGGATCTTTCCTCTTGGACAGTTCTCATGCCTACAGTTCCGTTCAGTGGAAGGTTCTGTATGTAAGGCTGTTGGTTACAGGAACATCCTTGAAACAGTGATCTGGAGCAAAGGCCATTGTTTTCTGTGCTTGTAAAATGTTCAGAGATTTGAGACCCTGGAAAATCCTCTCTTAACTGTCCAAGCTGGTGACCAAATGAATAAATAAGTATGTCTGCAAGCTGTATTGGCCAGTTTTTTTATTGGCACCTTCCCTTTTTCCTCCTTAAAATACTGGTATGCATTTTAAGCTCAATTTCTTTTAAGAATTTCCAGTGAGGTAATAATCCTTGCAGTGCTTTGCTAGTTTGTTCAGTTAACCATATCTGTCAGTAGTTCCCGCCTAATTTAGGTGTCTTGAGTTTTGGTCTTTATTTTTCATTTTGCTTTCACCCTTTGCATAAAAATTGCAATTTTATGATGAAATACTAATATTTTAAGATACAGGCATTTTAAGAATCTGCATTCAGAATATTGAATAAAATCTCTAAATGATCTTAAATACATTTATTTCTCTGAAGAGGTTGTGTTTTTTTTGTTGTGAAAAGACACACTTGAAATTTTCAAATTGCAGTTTTTTCACTGGCGCCTGGAACAGTGTGCTATATCCTTTCTTACTAGTAAAGTTGTCTTTTTACTGTGCTGAATAACATATGACATATCTTTAATTCTCATACAGTTTAATAAAGAACAGTAATTGCTGCCCACAGAGTACCTTTAAAGGTGATAGTTCTTTGTGCTATGTGTCATAGTAGAGCTAACGCCTTTTGTTGTAATCTGTGAATGCTTTTACTCCTCAGTAGCTTTTCTCTCTTATTAGGTAGAAGTGAGCGGTGTGCTTGGTCTGTCACTGGACACAGGACTTCCTTTCTGGTTTTATATTCTGGTCTGCTCTGCGCGATTGTGCCAAGGGCTGGGATGGGGGCTTTACACAGTGGACTGGGCTTCCCTTGGCTCTCGCCACCCTGCCATCCTGTGATGAGGGGTTCAGACCTCAAAGCAACACTGGAGAAGGTGGGACCCATGCGCCCCGTGGCCCTGATGCTACAGAGCTCTGTTCCTCTGCAGCACTTTCCTTTCTTATTTTTCTTTTTACTGTTAATTCAGTTGAAATTCTTTTTGGTTTCTTTCAGGGAAAGCCTTTACTGTGAGGTGAATAATGATTTGGGGGTACCTACATTTAGGAATATGTTTAATACATTATTTAAACACTGGCAAAAAATATGAAATAAAGATAGAATAGCTCAGAGTATAAATTACAGTTGGTAACAGGGTTTCAAAAGTCCCCGTTACTTTTTTTTTATTTAAGTAAAATTCACATGATACGAAATTAACCATTTAAGAGCATACAATTCAGTACACTTAGTACATTCACAGTGTTGTGCAACCACCACCAGCCAGCTCGTGACCCCAGTGAAACCCGGTCCCTGGGAAGTAGCCCACCCAGCCCTGGCAGCCTGCTGTCTCCATGGATCTGTCCATGCTGGGGATTGCATGTAAATGGAGTCATACAACAGGTGATCTTTTGTGTCTGGCTTCTTTTACTGAGCGTGTTTTCAAGGTTCCTCCTTGTTGTAGGATCTATCAGTACCTCATCCCTCTTTATGGCTGAATAGTATTCCATTGTGTGTTTATCCATTCACCCCTTGATGGACAGTAAGTTGTTTCCCCCTTTCAGCTGTATGGTCTGAGAGCATCGCTGTAAACATTTCACATACAAGTATCTGTCTGAGTGCCTGCTTTCAGTTCTTTTGTGTATACACCTAAAAGTAGAATTGCTGGGTCATAACGTAATTGAGGAATTGCCAGGCTATTTTCCACTGAGGTGATACAATTTTACATTCCCACCAGCTGTGTTGTGAGGGTTTTATATGTTCTCCGCTTCCTTGCCAACGTTTGTAATCCCCCCCTTTTGTTTCAGTTATAACCATCTGTGTTAGTTTTCTAGGACCGCTGTAACAAAGTGCCACAAAATGAGTGGCTTAAAACCTATAGTTCTGGAGGCTAGAAATCTGAACTCAAGGTGTTGGCGGGTTTTGCTCCTTCTGAGGCTGTGAGGGAGGATCTGTTCCAGGCCTCTCCTGGTTCCTGGCGGTTTGCTGGCGTCTTTTCGCTTTGTACACGCATCACCCTAATCTCTGTCTTCATTTTAACGTGGCGTTCTCCCTGTGTCTTTACATCGTCTTCCCTCTGCGCGTCCTCTTTTCTCTTTTTGTAAGGACACTGGTCGTATTGGATTTGGGCCGACCCTGATAACCTCATTTTAGTTTCATTACCTCTGTAAAGACCCTGTCTTCAAATAGGGTCCCGTTCTGAGGCAGGAGGGATTGGGACTTTAACATGCCCTTTTTGAAGGAACACAATTCAGCCCATAACACCATTCTGATAGGTGTGAAGTGGTACCTCACTGTGGTTTTTACTTACATTTCTCCGATGACTAATGCTGTCATTATTTTTCATGTGCTTGTTGGCTGTTTGTATGTCTTCTTTGGAGAAATGTCTGTTCACATCTTTTGCCCATTTTGAATTGTGTTGTCTTTTCGTTATTGAGTTTAAGAGTTCCTTATATATTTTGGATACTAGACCCTTATCAGATATCTGATTTCTGTCTTAGTCCATTTTGGCTGCTATAACAAGTTACCATAGGCTGGATAGCTTCTAACAACAGATGTATTCTCATTGTTCTGGAAGCTGGGAAGTCCAAGATCAAGGTGCTGGCAGATTCAGTGCCCACTGAGGCCCCATCTCCTGGTTCATGGATGGTCATCTTCTCACTGTGTCCTCATGAGGCAGAAGGGGGCGAGAGCTCTCTGGGGTCTCTCTTATAGAGCACTGATCACCTACCAAAGGCCCTACCTCTTTGTACCATCACATTGGGGGTTAGGATTTTAACATACATATTTTGGAGGGGATATAAACATTCAGTCTATAATAGTTTGCAAATTTTTTCTCCCATTCTGTAGGTTGTCTTAACACTTCTTCGACAGTTTCTTTTGATGGACAAGAGCTTTTAATTTTGATGAAATCCAGTATGTTTTGTTCTTGTTGGTTGTTACTTGTAGTTTTGATGTCATATTTAAAAGCCCATTGCTAAATTCAAGGTTATGAAAATGGGAGTCTTATAGTTTGGACTCATATTTAGGTCATCAATCCATTTTGAGTCAATTTCTATATATGGTGTGATATACAAGGATCCATCTTCATTCTTTTTCATGTGGATGGCCTGTTGTCCCAGCACCATTTACTGAAAAGACCTTTTTCCCATCATAATGGTCTTACACCCTTGTCAAAACTTCACTGGACCTAGTTATATGGGTTTATTTCTGGACTCTCGATTCTATAATGTTGGTCAATATGTCTCTCTTCTTACCATATAACACTTTTTTGGTTGCTTTAGCATTGTAGTAGGTTTTGAAATCAGGAAGTTTGAATTCTCCAACTTCACATTCCTCTTTTTCAATATTGTTTTGGCTATTTAGCGTCCCTTGCAATTCCATATGAATTTGAGGATTGGCTTTTCCATTTCTGTAGAAAAGGCCATTGGAACTTTCATAGGGATTGCGTTGAATCTGTAGATTGCTTTGGGTAGTATTGATATCCTTTCAATATTATCTTTCAGTCTGTGAACAGGGGATTTCTTTATGTTTGTTTAGGCCTTTAATTCCTTTCAGCAATGTTTTGCAGTTTTCAGCATACGTGTCTTTCACTTCCTGGGCCAAATTTATAGGCATTTTATTCTTTTGAATGCTGTTGTAAATGGAACTTTTTCTTAGTGTCCTTTTCTGATTGTTCACTACTAGTGTTAGAACTACAGCTGATTTCTTTGGGTTGTTCTTGTATCTGGCAACTTTGCTGAGTTCATTTATTAGTTCTAATAGGTTTTTTTAATGGATTCTATAGGATTTTTTCTGTATATAAGACCGTGTCATCTGTGAATAGGTATAGTTTTGCCTTTTCGTTTTCATTTGGATGCCTTTTTATTTCTTGCCTAATTGCTCTGATTAGGACTTCCAGTGCATTGTTGAATAGCAGTGGTGAAAGCGGGCATCCTTGTCTTGTTCTTCATCTCAGGGGGAAGACTTTTGTCTTTCACCAAGGATATGTTAGCCATAGGTTTTTCATAAATGCCCTTCATTATGTTAAGGAAGTTTCCTTCTATTCTGTGTGTGTGTTTAGCCATGAAAATGTGTTGGATATTTTCAGATACTTTTTCAGCATCTGAAATGATCATGTGGTTTTTGTCCTTCCTTCTATTAATGTCATATATACATTGATTGATATTCATATGTTGAACCACCCTTGCTTCACTGGGATAAATCCCACTTAGTCATGGTTTATAATACTTTCAGTGTGCTGCTGGATTTGGTTTGCTAGTATTTTGTTGAGAATTTTTGCATCCTGTATTCATAAGGGATATTGGTCTATAATTTTCTTGTGATGTCTTTCTTTGCCTTTACTATCAGGGTAATGCTGGCCTCATAGAATGAGTTAGGAAGTGCTCACTCCTTTTTTGGAAGGGTTTGAGAAGCACTGGTATTCTTCTCTAAATGTTTGGCTGCCATCTAGTCCTGGGCTTTTCTTTGTTGGGAAGTTTTTAAATACTCAGTCTCTTTGCCTATTACAGGTTTGTTCAGATTTTCTGTCTTCTTAGGTCAGTTTTGGTAATTTGTGTATGTCTAGGAATTTGTCCAGTTCATCTAGGCTGTCTAATTCGTTGGTGTGAAGTTGTTCATAGTTTTCGCTTATCCCTTTCATTTCAGTTAAGTCGTTAGTAATGTCCCCACTTTTCTGATTTTAGTTATTGTGTCTTGTGTCTTTTTTTCTTTGTCAGTCTTTGTCAATTTTTTTTTTTGCGGGGGGGCGGGGTATGTGGGCCTCTTACTGTTGTGGCCTCTCCCGTTGCGGGGCACAGGCTCCAGACGCGCAGGCTCAGCGGCTATGGCTCACGGGCCCAGCCGCTCTGCGGCATGTGGGAATCTTCCCAGACCGGGGCACGAACCCGTGTCCCCTGCATCGGCAGGTGGACTCTCAACCACTGCGCCACCAGGGAAGCCCAGTCTTTGGCAATTTTGTTGACCCTTTCAAAGTACCAAGTTTGGGTTTTGTTTTTTTTAATTTTCTGTATTTCTCTATTGTATTTCTCTTCTCTATTTTATCTCCACTTTAATCTTTATTTCCTTCTTTCTATTGGTTTTGTGTTTAGTTTGCTCTTTTTTTTTTTCTAGTGTAAAGTTAGGTTATTGATTTGAGATTTTTCTTGTTTTTTATTGTAGTGTTTACAGCTAGAAATTTCCCCACAAGTTTTCTCTATATTCTGTAAGTTTCAGTGTGTTGTATTTTTGTTTTCATGTGTCTCAAAGTATTTCCCAATTTCCCTTTTCTTTAATTTTCTTTTTCCCTTGACCCATTGGTTGTTTATGAATGTGTTGTTTAATTTTTACATATTTTTGAATTTTCCAGTTTTCTTTCTGTAATTGATTTCTTATTTCATCCCACTGTGATCAGAGAAGATGTTTTCTATAATTTCAGTATTTTTAAATTTATTAAGACTTATTTTGTCACCTAACATATGATCTATCCTGGAGAACGTTCCCTATACACTTGAGAAGAATGTGTATTTTGCTGTTTGGGATGGAGTGTTCCATATTGTCTGTTATGTCTAGTTGGTTATAGTGTTGTTCAGGTTCTCTTTCCTTGTAGCTCGTCTGTCTAGTTGTTCTACCCATTTATGAAAGAGTTTCCAACTGTTGTTGTAGAGCTGTCTATTACTACCTTCAGTTCTTTCGATTTTTCCTTCATGTATTCTGGGTCTCTGTTTTTCAGTGCGTATATGTTTGTAATTGTTTCATCTTCCTGACAGATTTATCCTTTTCTCAGTATATAATGTTGTTTTGTCTCGTAACGTTTTTTGACATAAAATCTGTTTTGCTTGTTGCTAGTATGGCCCCAGCTCTCTTTTGGTTACTATTTTCATTGAATATCTTTTTCCATCCTTTCACTTTCAACCTATTTTTGTCTTTGGATCTAAAGTGAGTCTCTTATAGAGAGCACATAGTTTGATTATGTAATTTCAGGCATTTTTCCATTCTCTGCAATTGGAGAGTTTAATCCATTTACAGTTAAAATAATTACTGATAAGAAAGGATTCACTTTTGTCATTTTGCTGTTTTCTGTGGGTCACATCCCTTTGTCCCTCAGTTCTTCTATTACTGCCTTCTTTTGCAATTGATATTTTTGCAGTGTACTGCTTGAATTCTCCTCATTTCCTTTTCTGTATATGTATTTTTATTTATTTTCTTACTGGTTACCCTGGGGATTGCAGTTACCCTCTTTTATTTATTTTTTTATTTTTTAACATCTTTATTGGGGTATAATTGCTTTACAATGGTGTGTTAGTTTCTGCTTTATAACAAAGTGAATCAGTTATACATATACATATGTTCCCATATGTCTTCCCTCTTGCGTTTCCCTCCCTCCCACCCTCCCTATCCCACCCCTCCAGGCTGTCACAAAGCACCGAGCCAATATCCCTGTGCCATGCGGCTGCTTCCCACTAGCTATCTACCTTACTACGTTTGTTAGTGTGTATATGTCCATGACTCTCTCTCGCCCTGTCACAGCTCACCCTTCCCCCTCCCCATAACTTCAAGTCCGTTCTCTAGTAGGTCTGCGTCTTTATTCCTGCCTTACCCGTAGGTTCTTCATGACATTTTTTTTCTTAAATTCCATATATATGTGTTAGCATATGGTATTTGTCTTTTTCTTTCTGACTTACTTCACTCTGTATGACAGACTCTAGGTCTATCCACCTCATTACAAATAGCTCAATTTCGTTTCTTTTTATGGCTGAGTAATATTCCGTTGTATATATGTGCCACAACTTCTTTATCCATTCATCCGATGATGGGCACTTAGGTTGTTTCCATCTCCGGGCTATTGTAAATAGAGCTGCAATGAACATTTTGGTACATGACTCTTTTTGAATTTCGCTTTTCTCAGGGTGTATGCCCAGTAGTGGGATTGCTGGGTCATATGGTAGTTCTATTTGTAGTTTTTTAAGGAACCTCCTTACTGTTCTCCATAGTAGCTGAACCAATTCACATTCCCACCAGCAGTGCAAGAGTGTTCCCTTTTCTCCACACCCTCTCCAGCATTTATTTTGTCTAGATTTTTTGATGATGGCCATTCTGACTGGTGTGAGATGATATCTCATTGTAGTTTTGATTAGCATTTCTCTAATGATTAATGATGTTGAGCATTCTTTCATGTGTTTGTTGGCAGTCTGTATATCTTCTTTGGAGAAATGTCTATTTAGGTCTTCTGCCCATTTTCGTACTGGGTTGTTTGTTTTTTTGTTATTGAGCTGCATGAGCTGCTTGTAAATTTTGGAGATTAATCCTTTGTCAGTTGCTTCATTTGCAAATATTTTCTCCCATTCTGAGGGTTGTCTTTTCATCTTGTTTATGGTTTAATTTGCTGTGCAAAAGCTTTTAATTTTCATTAGATCCCATTTGTTTATTTTTGTTTTTATTTCCATTACTCTAGGAGGTGGGTCAGAAAGGATCTGGCTGTGATTTATGTCATAGAGTGTTCTGCCTATGCTTTCCTCTAAGAGTTTGATAGTTTCTGGCCTTACATTTAGGTCTTTAATCCATTTTGAGCTTATTTTTGTATATGGTGTTAGGGAGTGATCTAATCTCATACTTTTACATGTACCTGTCCAGTTTTCCCAGCACTACTTATTGAAGAGGCTGTCCTTTCTCCACTGTACATTCCTGCCACCTTTATCAAAGACAAGGTGTCCATATGTGCATGGGTTTATCTCTGGGCTTTCTATCGTGTTCCACTGATCTATCTTTCTGTTTTTGTGTCAGTACCATACTGTCTTGATTACTGTAGCTTTGTAGTATAGTCTGAAGTCAGGGAGCCTGATTCCTCCAACTCCTTTTTTCGTTCTCAAGATTGCTTTGGCTATTTGGGGTCTTTTGTGTTTCCATACAAATTGTGAAATTTTTTGTTCTAGTTCTGTGAAAAATGCCAGTGGAAGTTTGATAGGGATTGCATTGAATCTATAGATTGCTTTGGGTAGTAGAGTCATTTTCACAATGTTGATTCTTCCAATCTAAGAACATGGTATATCTCTCCATCTATTTGTATCGTCTTTAATTTCTTTCATCAGTGTCTTATAATTTTCTGCATACAGGTCTTTTGTCTCCTTAGGTAGGTTTATTCCTAGATATTTTATTCTTTCTGTTGCAATGGTAAATGGGAGTGTTTTCTTGATTTCACTTTCAGATTTTTCATCATTAGTATATAGGAATGCCAGAGATTTCTGTGCATTAATTTTGTATCCTGCTACTTTACCAAATTCATTGGTTAGCTCTAGTAGTTTTCTGGTAACATCTTTAGGATTCTCTATGTATAGTATCATGTCATCGGCAAACAGTGACAGCTTTACTTCTTCTTTTCCGATTTGGATTCCTTTTATTTCCTTTTCTTCTCTGATTGCTGTGGCTAAAACTTCGAAAACTATGTTGAATAAGAGTGGTGAGAGTGGGCAACCTTGTCTTGTTCCTGATCTTACTGGAAATGCTTTCAGTTTTTCACCATTGAGGATGATGTTGGCTGTGGGCTTGTCATATATGGCCTTTATTATGTTGAGGAAAGTTCCCTCTATGCCTACTTTCTGCAGGGTTTTTATCATAAATGGGTGTTGAATTTTGTCAAAAGCTTTTTCTGCATCTATTGAGATGATCATATGGTTTTTCTCCTTCAATTTGTTAATATGGTGTATCACATTGATAGATTTGCGTATATTGAAGAATCCTTGCATTCCTGGAATAAACCCCACTTGATCATGGTGTATGATCCTTTTAATGTGCTGTTGGATTCTGTTTGCTAGTATTTTGTTGAGGATTTTTGCATCTATGTTCATCAGTGATATTGGCCTGTAGTTTTCTTTCTTTGTGACATCCTTGTCTGGTTTTGGTATCAAGGTGATGGTGGCCTCGTAGAAGGAATTTGGGAGTTTTCCTCCCTCTGCTATATTTTTGAAGAGTTTGAGAAGGATAGGTGTTAGCTCTTCTCTAAATGTTTGATAGAATTCGCCTGTGAAGCCATCTGGTCCTGGGCTTTTGTTTGTTGGAAGATTTTTAATCACAGTTTCAATTTCAGTGCTTGTGATTGGTCTGTTCATATTTTTTATTTCTTCCTGATTCAGTCTTGGCAGGTTGTGCATTTCTAAGAATTTGTCCATTTCTTCCAGATTGTCCATTTTATTGGCATAGAGTTGCTTGTAGTAATCTCTCATGATCTTTTTTATTTCTGCAGTGTCAGTTGTTACCTCTCCTTTTTCATTTCTAATTCTGTTGATTTGAGTCTTCTCCCTTTTTTTCTTGATGAGTCTGGCTAGTGGTTTATCTATTTTGTTTATCTTCTCAAAGAACCAGCTTTTAGTTTTATTGATCTTTGCTATCGTTTCCTTCATTTCTTTTTCATTTTTTTCTGATCTGATTTTTATGATTTCTTTCCTTCTGCTAGCTTTGGGGTTTTTTTGTTCTTCTTTCTCTAATTGCTTGAGGTGCAAGTTTAGGTTGTTTATTCGAGATGTTTCCTGCTTCTTAAGGTGGGCTTGTATTGCTATAAACTTCCCCCTTAGAACTTCTTTTGCTGTATCCCATAGGTTTTGGGTCGTTGTGTCTCCATTGTCATTTGTTTCTAGGTATATTTTTATTTCCTCTTTGATTTCTTCAGTGATCACTTCGTTATTAAGTAGTGTATTGTTTAGTCTCCATGTGTTTGTATTTTTTACAGATCTTTTCCTGTAATTGATATCTAGTCTCATGGCATTGTGGTCAGAAAAGATACTTGATACAATTTCAATTTTCTTAAATTTACCAAGGCTTGATTTGTGACCCAAGATATGATCTATCCTGGAGAATGTTCCATGAGCACTTGAGAAAAATGTGTATTCTGTTGTTTTTGGATGGAGTGTCCTATAAATATCAATTAAGTCCATCTTGTTTAATGTATCATTTAAAGCTTGTGTTTCCTTATTGATTTTCATTTTGGATGATCTGTCCATGGGTGAAAGTGGGGTGTTTAAGTCCCCTACTATGAATGTGTTACTGTCGATTTCCCCTTTTATGGCTGCTAGTATCTGCCTTATATATTGAGGTGCTCCTATGTTGGGTGCATAAATATTTACAATTGTTATATCTTCTTCTTGGATCGATCCCTTGATCATTATGTAGTGTCCTTCTTTGTCTCTTTTAATAGTCCTTATTTTAAAGTCTATTTTGTCTGATATGAGAATTGCTACTCCAGCTTTCTTTTGGTTTCCATTTGCATGGAATATCTTTTTCCATCCCCTCACTTTCAGTCTGTATGTGTCTCTAGGTCTGAAGTGGGTCTCTTGTAAACAGCATATATAAGGGTCTTGTTTTTGTATCCATTCAGCCAATCTGTGTCTTTTGGTGGGAGCATTTAGTCCATTTACATTTAAGGTAAATATCGATATGTATGTTCCTATTCCCATTTTCTAAATTGTTTTGGGTTCGTTATTATAGGTCTTTTCCTTCTCTTGTGTTTCTTGCCTAGAGAAGATCCTTTAGCATTTGTTGTAAAGCTGGTTTGGTGGTGCTGAACTCTGTCAGCTTTTGCTTGTCTGTAAAGGTTTTAATTTCTCCATCAAATCTGAATGAGATCCTTGCTGGGTAGAGTAGTCTTGGCTGCAGGTTTTTCTCCTTCATCACTTTCAGTATGTTCTGGCTTGTAGGGTTTCTGCTGAGAGATCAGCTGTTAACCTTATGGGGATTCCCTTATGTGTTATTTGTTGTTTTTCCCTTGCTGCTTTTAATATGCTTTCTTTGTATTTAAATTTTGACAGTTTGATTAATATGTGTCTTGGCGTATTTCTCCTTGTATTTATCCTGTATGGGACTCTCTGTGCTTCCTGGACTTGATTAACTATTTCCTTTCCCATATTAGGGAAGTTTTCAACTATAATCTCTTCAAATATTTTCTCAGTCCCTTTCTTTTTCTCTTCTTCTTCTGGAACCCCTATAATTCGAATGTTGGTGCATTTAATATTGTCCCAGAGGTCTCTGAGACTGTCCTCAGTTCTTTTCATTCTTTTTTCTTTATTCTGCTCTGCAGTAGTTATTTCCACTATTTTATCTTCCAGGTCACTTATCCGTTCTTCTGCCTCAGTTATTCTGCTATTGATCCCATCTAGAGTACTTTTAATTTCATTTATTGTGTTGTTCATCGTTGCTTGTTTCATCTTTATTTCTTCTAGGTCCTTGTTAACTGTTTCTTGCATTTTGTCCATTCTATTTCCAAGATTTCGGATCATCCTTACTATCATTATTCTGAATTCTTTTTCAGGTAGACTGGCTATTTCCTCTTCATTTGTTAGGTGTGGTGCATTTTTATCTTGCTCCTTTATCTGCTGTGTGTTTTTCTGTCTTCTCATTTTGCTTATCTTACTCTGTTTGGGGTCTCCTTTTTGCAGACTGCAGGTTCGTAGTTCCCGCTGTTTTTGATGTCTGTCTCCAGTCGCTAAGGTTGGTTCAGTGGGTTGTGTAGGCTTCCTGGTGGAGGGGACTAGTGCCTGTGTTGTGGTGGATGAGGCTGGATCTTGTCTCTCTAGTGGGCAGGTTCACGTCTGGTGGTGTGTTTTGGGGTGTCTGTGGCCTTATTATGATTTTAGGCAGTCTCTCTGCTAATGGGTGGGGTTGTGTTCCTGTTTCGCTAGTTGTTTGGCATAGGTTGTCCAGCACTGTGGCTAGCTGGTCGTTGAGTAAAGCTGGGTGCTGGTGTTAAGATGGAGGTCTCTGGGAGATTTTCACCGTTTGATATTATGTGGAGCTGGGAGGTCTCTTGTTGACCAGTGTCCTGAAGTTGGCTCTCCTACCTCAGAGGCAGAGCCCTGACTCCTGGCTGGAGCACCAAGAGCCTTTCATCCACACGGCTCAGAGTAAAAGGGAGAAAAAGTAGAGGGAATTAGTAGAAGTATGAGGAAAGAAAGAAGGAAAGGAGGGAAGGAAGGAAGGAAGAAAGAAAGAAGGCAAGAAGGAAAGAAAGGAGGGAGGAAGGAAGGAAGGAGGGAAAGAAGGAAAAAAGACAGAAAGAAGATACAGTAAAAATAAAGTATAATAAAGTTATTGAATTAAAAAATTCTTATTTAGAAAAAAAAAGGGACGGATAGAACCTTAGGACAAATGTTGGAAGCAAAGCTATACAGACAAAATCTTACACAGAAGCATACACATACACCCTCACTAAAAGAGGTAAATGGGGAAAAATCATAAATCTTGCTCTCAGAGACCACCTCCTCAATTGGGGATGATTCGTTGTCTAAAGGAGGGAAGGAAGGAAGGAAAGAAAGAAAGAACGAAGGTAAAGTATAATAACGTTATTAAAATTAAAATTATTAAGAAAAAAATTTTAAAAAAAACCATGGACGGATAGAACCCTAGGACAAATGGTGCAAGCAAGACTATACAGACAAGATCTCTCACAGAAGCATACACATACACATTCACAAAAAGAGGAACTGGGAAAAAAATCATAGATCTTGCTCCTAAAGTCCACTTCCTTAATTTGGGATGATTGGTTGTCTATTCAGGTATTCCACAGATGCAGGGTACATCAAGTTGATTGTGGAGCTTTAATCCGCTGCTTCTGAGGCTGCTGGGAGAGATTTCCCTTTCTCTTCTTTGTTCTCACAGCTCACAAGGGCTCAGCTTTGGATTTGGCCCTGCCTCTGCGTGTAGGTTGCTGGAGGGCGTCTCTTTTTTGCTCAGACAGGACGGGGTTGAAGGAGCCGCTGATTCGGGGCCTCTGGCGCACTCAGGCCGGCGGGGAGGGAGGGGCACGGAGTGCGGGGCGGGTCTGCGGCGGCAAAGACCGGCGTGACTTTGCACCAGCCTGAGGCCCGCCGTGCGTTCTCCCGGGGAAGTTGTCCCTGGATCCCGGGAACCTGGCAGTGGCGGGCTGCACAGGCTCCGCGGAAGAGGGGTGTGGAGAGTGACCTGTGCTCGCACACAGGCCCCTTGGTGGCGGCAGCAGCCTTAGCGTCTCCCGCCCGTCTCTGGGGTCCGCCTTTTAGCCGCGGCTCGTGCCCGTCTCTGGGGTCCACGCTTTTAGCCGCGGCTCGCGCCCATCTCTGGGGTCCAGGCTTTTAGCCGCGGCTCGCGCCCGTCCCTAGGGTCCGCCTTTTAGCCGCGGCTCGTGCCCGTCTCTGGGGTCCGCGCTTTTAGCCGCGGCTCGCGCCCGTCTCTGGGGTCCGTGCTTTTAGCCGCGGCTCGCGCCCGTCTCTGGGGTCCGCGCTTTTAGCCGCGGCTCGCTCCAGTCTCTGGAGTTCCTTTAAGCAGCGCTCTTAAACCCCTGTCCTCACGCACCAGGAAACAAAGAGGGAAGAAAAAGTCTCTTGCCTCTTTGGCAGGTGCAGACTTTTCCCCGGACTCCCTCCCGGCTAGCCGTGGTGCACTAACCCCTTCAGGCTATGTTCAAGCCGCCAACCCCAGTCCTCTCCCTGCACTCCGTCCGAAACCGAAACCCGTGCCTCAGAGCCTCAGCTCGCAGCCCCGCCCGTCCCGGCGGGTGAGCAGACAAGCCTCTCGGACTGGTGAGTGCCGGTCGGCACCGATCCTCTGTGCGGGAATCTCCCCGCTTTGCCCTCCGCACCCGTTGCTGTGCACTCCTCCGCGGCTTCGAAGCTCCCTCCTCCGCGGCTTCGAAGCTCCTCCCGCAGTCTCCGCCCGCGAAGGGGCTTCCTAGTGTGTGGAAACTTTTCCTTTTTCACAGCTCCCTCCCACTGGTGCAGGTGCCGTCCCTATTCTTTTGTCTCTGTTTTTTCTTTTTTTTTCTTTTGCCCTACCCAGGTACGTGGGGAGTTTCTTGCCTTTTGGGAGGTCTGAGGTCTTCTGCCAGCCTTCAGTAGGTGTTCTGTAGGAGTTGTTCCACGTGTAGATGTATTTCTGGTGTATCTGTGGGGAGGAAGGTGATCTCCGCGTCTTACTCTTCCGCCATCTTCCCAAAGGTCGCAGTTACCCTCTTAAACTTACGACAGTTAGTACCAGCTTAACCTCTGTAGTATACAAACCTCTGCTTCTGTTTAACTCTGTCCCTCCCCCTTTATGTTGTTGTCACAAATTACATCTTTATACATTGTGTGCCTATTAACATTGATTCATAGTTATTGTTTTATGCATTTGCCTTTTAAATCATATTGGAAGAAAAAGAGGACTTACATATCAAAAATGCAGTAATACTGGCCTTTATATATTATGTAGTTACCTTTACCAGTGTCCTTTATTTTTGTGTGGTTTTCAAGAACTGTCTAGTGACCTTACATTTCTGCCTGAAGGACTCCCTCTAATATTTCCTGTAGGGCAGGTCTACTAGCAACAGACTCCCTCAGCTTTTGTTTATCTGGGAATGTATTAATTTCTCCATTTTTAAAGGGCATATGAATCTTGGTTGACAGCTTTATTCTTTGAGCAAGATATGTTACCGTGCTGCCTTCTGTTCTCCTTGGGTTCTGCTGAGAAGGCCGCTGATACTCTTGCTGTTTCTGGTAAGTGAAGAGTGGTTTGTCTTGCTCCTATCCATGTTTTCTTTTGTCTCTTTCAGTGGTTTCTTTATAATGTGTTTCTGTGTGTTCTGTCCTCCTAGGAGTTTGTTGAGCTTTTTGGATGTGTAGTTGTATGTCTTGTATCGAGTCAGGGAGATTTTCAGCCGTTTTCCTTCAACTGTTCTTTGTACCCTTCTGTCCCCTCCTTCTGGGTGTCCCGTGTGCATTTGTTGGTGCACCTCCTGGTGTCTCACGTGTCTCTTTGTCTGTGTGCATGTTTCTTCATTCTTTATTCTTCCTACTCTTCAGACTGGATGATCTCAACCAATCTACTTCCAAGTTTGATGATTCTTTTTTCCACCTGCTGAAATTGGCTACTTTTTCATTTTAGCTATAATTTTCAGCTACAGAGTTTCTCTCTGGTTCTTTTTTATAGTTTTATTCTCTTTATTGCGATTTTCTCTCTGTTAAGACATCATTCTTCTTTCCTTTAGCTTTTTGTCTATGGTTTCTTTTAGCTCTTTGAGGGTATTTAAGACAACTGATTTAAAGTCTTTGTCTGATGAGTCTAATGTCTGTGCTTCCTTGGGACCAGTTTGTATTCGTTTCTCCTGTGAATTGACCCTACTTTCTTGTTTCTTTCCAAGCTTTGTAATAATTTCTAGAAAACTGGACATTTCAAATATTCCAAGTTGCTAACTCTGGAAGTCTGACTCTGTGTGTGTGCCTGGTCTGGGCTGTCCACTAGCAGCCACTAGCTACATGCAGTGACGGTATAGCACTTGAAATGTGGATGGTCCTCACTGAGATGTGCTGAAGGCAGTGGTGTATTGGTAAACCAGCTCTGGGGGAAAGAAGCCTTGACTTATGTCATTTGCTGATTTCTGTTGTGTAAATACTCCTACTGGACTGATGTGAAACTACCAAAGTGATGTTACAAACCCTAACTTGGGAAGAGTTGTGCACAGTCCATTCTCACAAGCCAGTGGGGTCAGCTCCAGCACACTGCCTGCCGTGAGTAGAAAATATATGCAAGGTTGCAAAGAATTACCATGAAAAAGCATTGTAAAATATCTTAGTATGATATTTTTATATTGATTACATGTTGAAATGACAGTAAACAATATTTATTTAAACAAGGTGTATTATTGAAATTAATTTCATGTTTCTTTTTACCTTTTTAATTGTAGCTATAGAAAATTTTAAATTACAGATGTTACTCGTATTTCCATTGCAGAGTATTGCTCTAAATAGTTGAGACTATTGAGTATTAGAGTGATTAGCTTCCATTTCCATATCATATTTGCTTCTAGCATACAGTTGTGTTTGACCTATTACAGCCAATATTTACATGTTGACCCATAAATGAGTAAAAATAAGGCTACTCATTTTTCAGGTTTTTTATTAAATGATTCATTATTTACAAGTATATTTCTGTATGAATATTGTTTAAACTGTCTTTTTATTTTTCATTTTAGTGGGTTTTTTTAAGAGAGGAAGAGAAAGTGTTTTAGTTATTTACTCAGCATAACCACTAATGAATACTTTAACAGCAAATCTAATTGGTGCTTCCCGAAAAATTAATAGTGACATTAAAACCTTGAAATATGTAAAAATGTATGGTCTTTATGCTTTTTGAGAGGTTGGTTAACCTCTCTTTTTCACAGTCCAAACATTCTCAAAAAGTTAGTGACCATATTCAATCTAAAACTAGTAAATGCCTTTTAATGAAGAAATCTTTCAAAATGGACAGTTTAAAAGACTTAAAAGTAACACTATGTCAAGAAAATTTTGTGGCAAAGATAAATCTCAACGACTCCTTACTCAGTGTTCATATAAATCTAAACTACCTAAAGCTCCTGTGATTTTCTTAGGTGAGGGGTATGAAGAGTACTTATCAGTAGATGATGGTATCCATCTGTCCATTACTTTATGAACAGCAACTGCTCTCAAGAGCAGCTTTTCTGTCTTTCATCTCCACGAGCATCTCTTCTCATTTATGAGAATTGCTGCACTTAGCTTTGCTTTTCTTGGTGATGTAGTTGAAAATGTGTACATTGTTCTTGGTAAATCTTAGAACAGCATTAAGGAAAAGATGGGAAGTTGAGCTTTAGAATTGGTGTCAGGAGGATATGGTTCCATTTTTGGCTTTATCATAAAAATCCCTGAATATCTAACTTGATTTCTGTGTATATCTTTCCTTTTCATTAGGCTGAAGATAAATGGTCATTTGAAGATTATTTAATATTGTCAAGGTGATTCAAAGAAGAATCACTTTGAAAGTCAAATAACACTCCATTTGTTAGCCAAAGCCATGAAAGTTTACTTTCATTAAAATTGCATTAAAATGGAAAACATAGTCTTTATTAAAAGAAAATTCAGTACTCTATTTATAGTTATGTATCTTTCTATAATTATTTTATTATTTATTCATAAAAAATTGCTGGTATTTGTAGAGGAATTTCATTCAGTAGCATATGGTAACTGTCATTTATAATACTTATAATAAAATCTACCTGCCTATCTATGGACAAAAAACTATTCTCCCTACAAAAAAACTATTCTCCGTAGCTTAGTTCTGTTTCATGATCAGTTTTATAGACTATTCTCTCAGAGGACCCTCCCCACCTTTTTTTTTAAGAAAAGCAAACTTAAAGTATCCAGAAAGTTGAGTAATTAATCTTTTTTCATAAAGCAAGTGTTTCAGATTCTCAGTCTGCTTACCCTTAAGCCATTTCAGGGGACTTCCCTGGTGATCCAGTGGTTAAGACTCTGTGCTTCCAATACGGGGGCGCGTGTACAATCCCTGGTCAGGGAACTAAGATCCCACATGCTGTGCAGTGCAGCCAAAAAAAAAAAGCCATTTCAGACTTCTTGGTAGTGTTGACCATCAATTCACAATGTAGTTTTTGTTAGATGAAGTTTCTGTTTCTGAATATATATATATATATATATATATACACACACACACACACACACACATACCTATATTTATATGTAAACATGTATAGTTATTTTTTTCTCAATCTTCCAGTCCTTGAAAAAACCTCATTTGAGTGACAGATGTTAAGTTTAGTTTCTTTCTTCTAGTTTAGTTTTTGTTTTCAAGCAAATAGGCTACATCTCCTTTTATAGGTAAGATCTTTGAAAATAACTATTAAGTCAAGGATAAATCTTTTTCATCATTTCCATAAAGATCATAGGACATAGTGATTCTGAAGTGGCAAGCTTTTATATTAGGCAAAAAAATAGGATACCCGCCGCACAGTTGTGATTAGTGAGTAAACTGTGGGGTTGCGGTCTGGCCGCACTTTCGTCTGCCCCTCCCAGCAGACTTGACAGGATTCTCACTTGCCTTCCCTCCCTCCGTCCTCTCCTCAGCATTCTCTTTCTCTCCCTCCCCTATTCCAAGTTTACTTAGTTGTTTATGTTCCCCTAAAGCTTAAATCCTTTAACCCAAATGTTGGAGGTATTTTTAATGATTCAAAACCTTTATTCAAATATAGTAAGTTAAAAGACAGTGGGACATTTTCAATATTAGGGTATCTATATTGTGGATAAAAATAAGGGAGTAATGTAATATGATTATTAAACTTGAGTGTTATATACCTTTCAGGAAGCCTCTCTTCTATTTAGAATTTAGCTGACTTGCAAGACATTTCAGGATTTATGAGGTGTGGCACACTTTTCTAACTGGGGAGGATCACAGTTTTGATCAGATTTTCCCAGGCATCTCAAAGGCCTAAAAAAGGCCTATAAGCATTCTTTTTTGCATGTGTTTGCATATATATGTGAAAAACAGATTTAGAGAGCTGGTAATTAAGTAAAATAACCAGAACAATATCTGATACAGACAGAGCAGGTGTATAAGATGTTGTTATAGACTTTATTCTTCCTCACCTGATTCCCATCCCTCTCCCTGCAAAACCAAACAAACAAGCAAAACACAGCTTGCACTTTGTTGGGGCCTGGTTCGCTGTGGTGGGGTTTGCATGCAGGACGTTTGTTGGGGAGTGCCCAGGGTCAGCACCTGTCAGGGAAGGAGCAGGCAGGACAGAGTAGAAGGGGACGTGGTCTCTAGCTGGTCCACAGGGAGCTGTGACTGGTCGTTGATAGGAGCGTGCTGCATCGTCGGCTGGTCATTGGGTCAGGCCACTCTGGGGAAGATGGCTTTCCCCAGCCGACGGGACTGCTGCCAGCTCTCAGTCGTCAGCACTTTCTGAGCCTGGAGACAGTATGCCCTGGTCCTGAGGAGTGGGCGGTGTCCGTGGTACTCTGCCTCTGGGGAGAGTGAGTGCAGCACCAGATGATGCTGAAGCCGGAAGTCAGGACAACATCCACGACCACTCCCAGGACTCTTGAATCTGTCCCTTCTGCTCTGCTCTCTTCCCATTGTCCACAGTCCCTCTTCCCTCCAAAAGTCCTTCACACTGATTCCAGGTCATCTTTCTAATATACTTTATATTCTTCCCGTCCCCAAGCATCTTGCTTGGAGTTTCTGTGCCTCCTTTGCATGTTGTCCCTGTGTCTGGGTTGCCCTGACCCTTTCTTTATCTTCATCTTTGTGATTCGTTATTACCACTTGGTTCTGTTCTCCCCTGAAACTCATATTGAGCCCTTTCCCCTCCCCTTCTTGTAGCGTCCTGTGTTCTCCTGTATCAGGTCAACACCTGTTTGGTACTGTTTTTTCCCTTGTCTGTCCTCCCCTCCAGACTGTCTTTGTAGCCTTATCCTCCTCGAGGACATAAATGGTATCTTTCATCTCTATAAACCCAATCCTGGAGTCCCTTCAAGGGGCTAAGTGAATGTGGGCTGCGTGGATGGAGTGAGAGAGTGACCAACTGACTCGGTCATAGTCTGAAAGCTCATTTGAGAGGTGCGGGCAGGGGCTGTTGTGTACACAGACCGGGATGTTTTCCTGTTTGTGTAAACTATACACAGCGATGGCAGATTTCTACATTTGGATTCCAGTTAATTTGATGGAGTGGTGTCGCTCTCTTCTCCAAAGTGTCCTCAGATGTGAGTGGAGAAACCTCTCAAGCCCTTTTAAAGCCTGTGGAAGAACTAAATTAAGTTAGTAATTTTTTTCCTGTGGTGCTACACCAATAAAAAAAAGAGAGAAAGAGAAATGGAAATCAACTGTCTAATTGCAAAGGCTCTGGTAAAAGTGCTCTAAGATGGATTCAAACAGAATGAAGTTTCTTTGGGGAGGAAAAACATTTATTTTATGGCTCAATAAACATTTCCCGAGCACCGTCCATGTTGCTGAGTTTTCCGTATGTTCAAGTCTGGAAACAAAAAGATTTAAGAAGCTGTGTTAGAGCTCTTAGTTGAGTGGCATTACAAGACATAATTAACTATAATGAAGTAGGAGAAGTGCTTTAAAAAATTATTCTAAATGCTAGTTGAAGAGCCAGAGGGGGAAGATCTGCTGAGGAGGGAGGAGTGACATCAGGGATTGCGTCACGTAGGAAGTGACGTTTGCATTGGGTGTGAAGGTGGGGTAGGAGTTCCCCACTGGAGGGAGTCAGGCTTATCAGGCGGAAGGGGGAGCATCCATTCAATATCAGCAAATGTGATCAGGTGTGACTGTATTCCAGTTACCATTCAGGACCCTGAGAATATAGTGATGAACTAATAGCAAGGCCCCTCCTCCTCAGAGGTGATACTCCAGTGGAGGAGACAGACAGTAAAGAAATTCAGTGTGGTGAGAGAAGGCTAGACAGGAGAAGAACTAGAGTGAGACTCAGGGGAGGTGAGCACATTCAAATAAGGCGCCAGGGCGTGTTCTGAGGAGCCCTAGTCCTGTGAGATCTATGAAAACAGGTTCTGGAGACAGACTAGTTGAGAAACACCACCCTGGTAAGTCCTGCCCTGAAGAAACTTAAACAATTCTGGACTAAACCAAATCAAACAGTGCATCAGACAAGAAAACCCTCTGCATTATCACAGGAGTTTTGTGAACTAAAATTCCAAACCATACACCCTGGGAGAAGCTGGACTGGAGTGTGAGGACCCAGGGGCCAGGTGGGCAGGAGGGTCCTGGGTGGGAGCGGAGGCGGGACTGTGGCCTGATGGTTTGTGGCCTTTTGAACCACGATGAGGAGTCTGGGAGCCAGCAATGCCAGGGTTAGATCTGGGTTTTAGGAAAGTTAGTTACTATGGTGGCAGTTCAGAAGCTGTCTTGAATGAGGAAAGGATAAATCAAGAAGCTTTGCAATAAAAAGGGATTGATCAGGGCCTGAACAATGGAGAGGAAAAGATTAATTTTAAAGACCTTTGGAGGTAGAATCAATTTATTTGGATAGCTATGTTTATAGACAATGAAGAGTGACTCAGAAAAATTCTTGGCACATAATGTTTTAAACGAAGGAAAGCACATCTTCATGAGTGGGAAACTTGCCCCTGACCCCCCAGTAGGTGAAGGTCACAACAGAGTTGTAAGTTTTGTGGGAGAGACAGGGGCCAAGTAATCAGATCAAAAGTGTTCCAGACTCTACATCACAACTGTGTTTTCTCTCACCTTCGAAATGAAAATTAGAAATGGAGCGGGAAAATATCAGCAAATATCTCCTCTTGAAAGGTTGATTTTTTAGGAAGAAACAAGCTTGTTATCACTTTTAAATAAAACAGAACATGACCTTGAGTTAGAGACAGCTGAGCTGCGTGTCTGGTTGGTGAGGTCAGCGTCTCCTCCCTGCAGCCCAGGATGGGCAGGTGGCTGCATTCTGCCACCAGAGAACCATCTGGACCTCATGGCAGGTGCTGAAGCAAAGGCGGAGAGGACATCTCGGTGGCTGAGGGTATGAGCATCAGAAGGGAGAAGGAAGGGTGGCTCTAAGTTATAAAATGTTATCTATATTTCTATTTTCATATACGTATATATGTGTGTGTATAAGTATAAATATAACATTTCCCACCAGTACTTTGTATCGCATATGTTTGTCAACAGCTGTGATCTGTCACCAATCAAATGAGAAAACTGTCGCCTTATTTGCTCTTTGCCCCTCCCCTGCAAGGATATCTTGGTTATTAGCCACTTAATTGGGATTCAAAACCAAAGAGTAATTTGCCTTGAGGATGAAATAGTCGATGAAGTGTAATTAATGATTTTACCAAACTTAGGAAATACAAATATGATGAACATTTTCTTGTAAAGATGACAAACTGCATTGTTAAAAAAAAACAAAAGAAAAACTAATATTCTTCTTGATGGACTTTAGTCAGCTGATAAGTAGTTTAAGATATAGAGAGAAAAAAGTTAAAGAATATGAGTTACCAAAATATAGTAGTTTAATACCACTATTCCTCTTAATTTTTCTTAGCCTTTTGACTACTGATGTATTAGAACAGTTGTTAAGCTTCACATTTTGTACTTTAGCCTGGAAATATTGGCATTAAAAACCAAACTCGAATTGCCATTTGAGCAATATTCTTAGACCTTCACTGGAATTTTCCTTTAAATAATAATCTTTTGTTTTCATCAAATAAGCCTTTATTTGATAAGATTCTTCAGATTGTCTAATTATATTTTTCTAAAGCCTAATTAGGAAACTTCTAGCTTAGGAATCAGAATTGGCACTTGATTTGCTTTCCTCCTTAAAGAACTGTTAGTTTGGTATTAATGCTGGTTCACGAGGAAACTGTGGTGTGCTGTGGCTCTTCCAGAAGGACCGTGGGGGCTGGAGGGGGTTTGTGTCCTTGCTGGGTGAGCACAGCTGCAGGCTGCGGGCTGCGTGGTGACATCTACGGGCCATGCAGAGTGGTTCTGTCTCACTGACCACATTTCTTGGGCTTTCTACACTTTCCTCCCACCTGCTTCTTTCACCATCCTATTTATCTTCTCTTATCTCCGTATATTTCTTCTTCTTGTAGAGTTTTCCACTCTGTGTATATGTGTTTGTCTCTCCGGTTCTCTTTCGAACCCTCCCTTTGGCCAGTCTTGCCTCTGAACCCCCAGCCTTGGGGAGCTGGCCCTTCAGGACCTCTGCTGGCAAGACAAACACTGTCCAAAATCACTACTGCCTATTTCCTCATTCTGGGTTTTCTACAAAGTGTTTTTTCTTAAAAAAATTTTAATGTCATATTCAATATATGACTAACACAAAAAATATATATAAACACGCACATTATGAACTAACTAGCTATGCACCCCTGCCCCCCAAGCAAAGCATATTTTAAAAAACATGGTTAGGTAGGTAAGTTCAACATTGATACATTGTAAAATATTACCACATCCAGTATTTCTTCATTCTTGAGAAAACATAAAAGAAAAATTACAGCTTCAAAGAAAAGCATACCACTTCTGGTTGAACCTAACATCTCTTCAAGCTCACAGTCATCTGGCTATGAGTCAGGCATATCTGTCCACAGCCCAGGGACACGGACTCTTCTGTTAAAACTTAGCACTTTAAAAAAAGGTCACTTGAATTACGACTACACAAAAAATTTAAATTCTGAATGAGACCAACTCTTCCTAAGACCCTGAATTTCAGGAAGGAAGGATGGCTTAGTGATCACAGCTGTCATGCGTTTCAGACGTTACTGTAGACCCCTCCCTGGTCAGCCCGGCCAAGTTGGCAGTCAGCCTTCTCAGTGTCTCTGAGTTATTCCAGGGCTGTTTAGACATATCGCAGAGAATTGAAGCTTTGACTCCAAGTTCCGTTACACAGCCCTCCGGACATCTGTCCTTCTTGGCTTTTGGTGTTTCATTGCCACATTTCGGTTTTTGCTCCTGTTTGACGAACTACATTTTAGTGTCTTGCTCACACCCCACTTCTCCTTTCCCTTCCTGTCGATTGTTAGCTTTGTCTTTCCTGCCCTGGAGTCACCCAACCATCAGCACGTGGCACCAGCACCATCCTCAAAATGGACGTACCTGTGGGATATCTTAATACAGTGTTTGCCAGGGGTGTTTGTATCAGAAAATTTAAGAAGAGAAGGTGCAGGGGTGGTCTGCAGTTGTGCTGTGTGCAGACAGCAGACTCACCAGTGCAAAGGCTGAAGTCAGCAGGGGGTGGGTGCTGACTCCAGGGGGCTTGAGGCCTCACACTCTTACTCATCACGTTGCCTAGCGACTAGTAAGCGGTATTTGTGGTGTTTTACATGTTAGTTCCTACTGATATGTGGGCATCTTACTGCATTTTATTTAGGAAGTCAGTTGGGGTAGGGAGAGGGTTCTTTACTCCAGAACATGGAGGGACAGGCCCTTGTGGAGTGTTATCACATAGAACAGCTGTTTTTCAAAAACAGCCCATGGCCACAAAGTGGGAAATGCTTCTATCTCTAATTGCACCCCTTCTCCCCACAACAACTGTCAGCACCTGGTCCAGGCCCCCCTCGTCTGTCCCCTAGACTCTTGCAATGAGCTCACTCTCCACCCCGCCCCCAGCACAGCAGGCAGAACATCCTGGGAAAATGTGAGTCGTCCGCTTCACTCCAGTGCTTAGAGCACTGCAGCAGCTCCCTGTTCCACTCAGGAAAACCAAACCTTATTCAGTGTCCAAGACCCTTCCTTGTCTTTTCCTGTATCTCTTTAATGTAGATCATAATGGGAAACTAAAGTATGTATTTTTATTTGTTGGATTTCTTTTTAGTAATATTTCTCATTTTCTGTGTTTTATTTATTTATTTTTAAAATTTTATTTATTTTTGGCTGCATTGGGTCTTCATTGCTGCATGCCGGCTTTCTCTAGTTGTGGTGAGCGGGAGCTACTCTTCGTTGCGGTGCGTGGGCTTCTCATTGCGGTGGCTTCTCTTGTTGCGGAGCACGGGCTATAGGCACGTGGGCTTCAGTAGTTGTGGCACATGGGCTCAGTAGTTGTGGCTCGCGGCCTCTAGAGTGCAGGCTCAGTATTGGTGGCACACAGGCTTAGTTGCTCCGCAGCATGTGGTATCTTCCCGGAACAGGGCTCAAACCCATGTCCCCTGCATTGGCAGGTGGATTCTTAACCACTGCGCCACCAGGGAAGTTCTATCTTAATTTAAAACATGTAAGTTTTTTAAGGAAAAACTCTCTTAAGGAAAACAAGATCATTCAGTTGCATATGATTTTTCAATTTTTTAATTCTTTCTGCAGTTAAATGGCCCACACTAGACAGACACACTCCCCTATTTTAAGAGGGTATATTTTTTCATCTGAGAAATGAAGACAGTCCCTACTAGTAATACCCAGTCACCTCAGAGCAGTCTTTCTCTCATGTTTCTCCTATTGGCTCACTTACTGTCTCCCTGACCTGTTAGTTGCTATCTTTCTTCTTCTCTCTCTCTTCTCCTTGGGACTCAATTTATCTTCCTCTGAACAGCTTTCCTAGCCAGTGAAAAACACCCTGTTGCCTCTTTTCCCCATTACACCTCTACACCTGTGCAGAAACTTTCATCCACTCAAATGTGCTGCAACATGATAGGTGAAGTTATTTAAGGATAGATAGGCAAATGATTTATTTATGAATTTGCAAGACAACTTCAAATAAAAACTCTTCCTAGAAAGATGAAGAAAAATGTCAGAGGAAAAGTGAATGATTTTCCTTAAGGAAGAGCCTAGTCTCTGGAGTGGAGTAGGGGATGGGGTGGAGAGGGGATTGTTGTGTGATTAATCTAAATTTAAATTTTTGATGGAACCTAAAATTTCAAGGTACATCAGCTTTTCTCACATTCTGTGGCTTCTCTGTCAATTTCCCATAATAACTTTTGTATATGTGTATTGCACCCAACTAGGTATTTTTATTAGTATGGTTCTTATAAGTATTTCTTTATAGCATGTTTCCCAAACATATATATTAGATTATTATATATAATGTTACATATTTATTTTGCAAGGAAGATATCTAAATATACCATATGTGTGTATATATATAAACAAGAAATGTATATACACAGAATAAGATGTTAGATTCATTGTTTTGTTTTTAAATAAAGGGAGTTTATTACATACCATACAGTTGGGATTTTTGTCTATTTCTGTGAATTCATTTTCTCTTCAGGTAATTTATGGCATCATTTAAACTTAAGTTTATGTTTGAAGACCTTGCTTCTCCAAAATTGTAATTCATAGATATTCATACCTTGGTATCACTGATGTTTGCCAGTACTCAACTGCAAGTTTATCTCAGCACAGTTTGAATTATCTATGTTTAAAAACATAGGCGAATATGAGCTCAGAATGTTAGAATTACTTTAAAAACTTTGTGACTTTCTTCATTTTAAAAGTTTATAGTCATTCATTTAAAACTGATTTATTTTTCACTTTTGCTGTAATAATTCAAGAAAAGTAGACAGTTCAAATAGGCAGACAGGCAGAATCCTGGGTGCTGTGATTGGTTGGCATTTACACAGGTCTTTCACGTAGGATTTAATAAAATGTGACCTGAAATTTAGAAATGTAATCTATAAGACAGAGAAAAACAGTTCTTTTAAGCATACTCTTGTCAGTATAATGTGATGCCCATTCTGCACTGTAATTTTTTGTGTGTATCTGTTAAAAGATGTAAGCTATATTCAATAATGAGGATAGCAAGAATTTGAGACTTCATGTACATTTCTTTTTGTCATAGGAAGGTCAGCCTTTTGAAAAGGGATAGAAATTAACATTTCTCCAGAATTATTTTTTCCTTCATTTGAGGCTGTCTGTTAATTTCAGCATTTTACTGTGTTTTATGAACAGGCCAAATATATATTCTATTTATTTGTCAGGGGAGGTGATAAAGGTTATAAAACTTTACGAATTTCAACTGTTATTGCAGTCTACTGAGAAGGATGGGAGTTTGTGCTGTTCTGAAGAGATTACATGAAGTAGAATTGGAAAGCAAATTGTATTTACAAAAGATAGGGTGATGTTCCTAATAGGTGGTCAGAATAGACTATTTACTCTCACATTCTGCTGAGCTTTACTAGAAATAACTTCATTTCAGAAAAGGGCAAATCTGATTGAAGGCAAAAGCATTCCCTCTCCACAGATACTCATCCAACGGGTTTACATTAAATTTTTCTGATGGACACACAGCTGTATTTTATGCTGTATCTGTATAAACTGGTAATGTGGAAAGTAAAAATCTAAATAGTATACTTATTGCTTCATGCAGCAACCATTTAGATTACTAGATTTATATCTACAGGTTTGGAAGAGATGTTGCAATATGATATTCTGACAATAACTGTCAAAGTCATAATACTAGGATCTGTTTTCATCTTGTTGTCAAGGTAAAGTTACTGAAATTCACATTTGGTAGGTCAGCAAGATCACTTACTATCTCTTGTCATCAGTGGTTTAATGCCAACCTAAACAGCTACTGTATGATGTCAACATTATCACAGTGTCCAGGCTGCAGGGGTACAGCATGCTACATGATTTAATGCATTTCCTATCTGGAATGAAGATTATGAAAAGGCTGGCAACCAGGAGCTACAGTGGTTTAGAAATTTAATTTCTAATTTTTCTTTCACTTTTTTCCCTTCATTTTAGATTTTGGATTTAGTAAAAGGGACACATTACCATCTAGCCTGTCAGAAGTTCTTTGAGATGACACATAATGTAAGTAAATTTTTAAACTTTATAACCTGATCCTTTGTCTTTTGTTACTCTGTGTTTCATTTAGGATTTTTTGCTGTAGCAGTAGAAACCACTCTAGCTGTTTTCAGTGGAAAGGGAATTATTACACAGTATGAGGTTGCTTATAGAAGGGCCAGGGAATTAAGCTTGGATGCTACAGAACCAGGAATATTGTAACTAAGAGAAGCTACATCCTGAGAAAATCTTACTATGGCTGCCACCCACCACTCCACTGCTAGGGATAAGACCAAGGGTTGGCAAACTTTCTGTGAAGGGCCAGGTCGTGAAAGTTTGAAGCTTTGTGGTCCACGTGTTCCCTGTCACAGCTGCTTCCATCTGCTGCTCTCGTGCAAAAGCAGCCTAGACGGTGTGTGAAGGTGCGGGCATGCTTCTGTCCCAGTAGAACTTTATTTACAAGAGCAAATTCTGGGCCAGACTGGACCCATAGGCCTTAGGTAACCACTTCTCAGAGTAGGTCTGGAACACTGGCTTCAGCTGTCCAGAAGAACCAAAGGCTTTTGCCATCTTTCTTGTAGAAAACTGGATGCTTTACTTGTGGTTGCCAACTCACGTTACCCTAATCTAGTTCTCAAGTCTTGTGTTTATCTGCATGGCGACCTAGGTTATACAGTGGACCCCTAGCTGCAAGAGAGTCAGGGAAATGTGTTTGGTTGTTTTCTTGCCAGCCTCCTATACAAAAGGCCTGCTAGTAGGTCCTGAGAGGTGTAAAGCGTAGGTCACAAACTCAGAGGCCTGCAGGGGTCAGGAAGATAACCCAAAAAAGTGAAACTACCTGAGATGAACACCACTGAAGAAGTCATGCTGTTAGAGATGTTCACATTGACAAGTTTTAAGGCCGTGTGCAGGCCAACAGCACATCTGAAGGTCGACTTAGCTCACAGACCCCCAGTTTGCAAGTACTGGTCCTGTTCATGGCTTCCTAACCCAGGAAAGACAGCCAAGAATGCACCAGAGGTCCATGCACCTCTTGAAACATTTTTTTCTCTAAGTACATATGTGCGTTTTTGGAGTCGAGCATTTATCAGGTTTCAAAGGGATTCGTGACCTTCCCAAAAAAGATGCTGCATGTATTGAATTCATCATCAGCTACCACGACGTGCTGAGTTTTTTTTTTTTTTTTTTTTTTTGGCCTTGCCGCACAGCACGTGGGGTCTTAGTTCCCTGACCAGGGATTGAAGCCGTGCCCCCTGCATTGGAAGCACGGAGTCTTAACCACTGGACTGCTAGGGAAGTCCCCACAATATGCTAAGTTTTATAATCACTTTTACGTTTTCTAGTTTTCATGAAATAACTTTTCTTTCGTGGTTATATAATTGCAGAATTCCTTACATATTTCATAGCAAAAATATAACATCACTGATAATAATGAAAATAATAATGGTAATATCAGCCAACACCTACAGAACCCTTCACATGTGCCAGGCCTAGCAGTTAGTGCTCTGGACACACTGGCTCCTTTGGTCCACACTGCAGACCACAGCTGGGCACGATTTGCATCCCCATCATGACAAAGCTTAGAGATGCTGAGAGCCTAAGGTCCTAAGGAGTGGAGCTTAAATTTGAACCAGGCTGTCGAGGACCTCATCTAGAGCTCATGATCTAACCCTGACTGCTGTTCTGTAAAACCTGGGACTGTATTTGTAATAACAGCTGTGGAGGCCATTAGTATTTTCCTGTCTAGATTCATGATGCAGCCTTCATAGTTTATGGTGAAAAACAAACAGGCCTAGTGACTCTGCATGATGCCCTAGGGACCACAGCTAGTTAGTGGGAGGTCTGGAGCCAGAACCCTGGTCTGGTCTGGCCCCTGGGTCCAGTCCTCTTACTATTACACCTAACTGTTGAAAATAGTGTTTTTATTTAAAAACATAAAAATTTTATTTTCACACAGTTGAAAGGACTAAACATCAATATAGTAGTAAACAACAAATTCTCATCAGTTTTGTCAGAATAGGAATCTCAACAGATAAGCCACATCTCTTTGGTATTTTCAGCATCATCTTTGCAAACTCTTTCCCTTGTAGACTGTATTCTTTAATTTGCTTGCTCAGCTTGAGAATTTTAATTTAATATGTGTTCTTAATTATTTGTGGACCCTTTTAATTAAGAAGCCTCAGAACTTTAACAAATTGAGGTCTCTTATTCAACCTCTTACCTTTTTTTTAGAGAAGATATGAAAATTAGATTTAAACACTGAGTTTGTGACATCACTAAAAAGTAAGAAGTGCTTTTTTATTTCTCAAATCTGCTTTTGTAGCATCTCTCCTATTGATTATTCCTGCAAGAGTATTACTACTATAGCCAATTTTTAAAACTTGCCTTAGATTAATGAAGATATTAAAAAGACATATGTCTAAATCCTCCCACATATAGAAGTAGTCTCCTTTAAGCCACATATAAATCAAGGGAATAAAAAGGCTGTTTGCATCCACTAGATGTCTCACTATAGAATTTTTGTTGTGAATATGTCTCTTTGCTTATTATTTTTTCTAATTTAATTTAAAAATAGAATCTATTTTTATTTCATGTTGCTGCCATTCTCCTCCCCCCCCCAAAAAAAAACCTCCTATGTTTATTTTCTTGAGGCCTCTGTGATTAAACTCACTTTAATGAAAGTTTTGAAAATGAACCAGTTAACTGATAACATTTACAGCAGTGCTGCAGTGGTTCCATATGGCTTTTTTGGTAAGACCAGCTGCCTCATTATAAGGTGTCATTGCAAAACCTCTTGATTAAAACCCAAACATCCCATAGGTAAAACAGTATTGCTTCCAGTCCTTCAAAATCCACATTTTCTGTGGCAGAAATATGAGACCTATGTTTGTGTGAAGGTCATTGTGTGCAGAACATGCTCATTCCAAGCTCATGTTTGAGAGAGATTCACTTGGTAGATATCAAAAGTTGGCCTGCTTGAAATCTGTTTTCCTCAGTATTTTTAGGGAACAATGTTTTATATTGAAGTGAATTTTTTTTTTCTTTTGGCATACTCCATTTGTAAATGAAAACACTAGGCCTTGTGTAGATTAAACTCTGGATTTTAATTGAAAATAGTTTCTTTAGAAATAGATCTCTTTAAGCGCTGAGTCATTCTGAATACTTATTTTGCAAATAGCTGAGCATAATTCTCTTTTCACCATAGAAATCTCTACAAAAATCTTGTTAAAATCTATCACACATTTTCCTGCAATCTTAAACGGTATATACCAAGTACATTTAAGCTTTGTAATCATCACTCAGGATCATTGTGGAGATCAGTTAAAACCCTGAGCCAGGAGCCCCACCGTCTCTCATGCGGGTCACTCACTGCAGTGCCTTCCTGACTCCTTTCCCAGCAGCTGCACACATGCACTGGCCCAGTTCTTTCCCCTCCACACAGCTGCTAGGGTGATCTTTAAAACAGAAAAACCTGATCATTTCAGTAACCTGCTTTTAAAAAAAACTTTAAAAGCCTTCCCCATCGCTCTTCAGGTGAAATCCAAAATTTATAATGCAGCCTATAAAGGGCTCCATCCTACTTCTTTCTTCTACCAGTCTTGTTTTAGCTCTTTATGGTACTGTGGGTCTTCCAGGATAACAGGACAGAATGAAGATGCATCACAGAATTTCCCTCTCCCATTATTTAACAAAATGTACAAAACATAATAAAAAAATCATCAACCACAAAGAAAAAACATCACCATAGCAACCAAACAAGAAAAAAGGCAAGGAAAGAAACAAGATTCATATCAGACAAAATTGTGAAAATTCTCACTTAGTATTTCCATATCTAGAATGAAGCAAACTGAATATTCCTTTTTTTTTTTTTTAATGAGGAGTAAAGGAAAGAGCTGCTGACTTTGAAGCAGTAATAAATGTGGCATTTAGATGTGGGTAAATCTCTTTCTCTATTCTTTTTACTAAATAATTTTAAAGTAAAATCTATTTTCATTCTATTTGGTTTATGCTTCTCCCCTTCCTCCCTAAAAATCCCTAATTTTATTTTCCTGAGCAAAATGAAAGATACCTTCCTTCAGGCAAAAATAAAAGTGAAAGAAGGAAAACACTCAAAAGAAAGAACCCATCCTAGAAGAAACAATCCAGTAAACAGAAGGAAACTCTTCATAAGTTCATCATGCTACCAGACATCTTAATAGATGTTTGGTAAAATGAGCTTACTTAACAAAATGAGTTAAGAAATGGTGATTGCAGACCTAAGAGAGAAATTGAAAAACATGACATCATACAGAACCATGGTTATAGGCCCTCATTTCAAGACCCCTGGCATTGTTTTAGTTGGTTAATAAAAGTATTAATTAAAATGGGCAGTCATAAAAAAATGTATTTTTTAAACATTACATTTTAAAGGTAAAACATTTGAATGCCATTTGTTTACTAATCTTTTGATATTAAGGGCAGGGTCTTTTGTTTGAATGTAGGTTTGGGATTGGAATTTGATTTTATTTTTTTTCAAAAACCATATGCATACTACACCATCACCAATTTCCAGTTTTGGTTTCTTTAAAGTGGAAAAGGAACTTAATTATAATACAAAGCAATCTGATCTTTCTCCCTATCTTTTGGGAAGTTCGGTTTTGTTTTCTTTTGTTTTAAGTAACTTGCCTTTCCTGAGTCTTTCCAAGCATTTAATTTAGATTTCATAGAACCAACAACTCTTTCTTTTTACACTCCTATTTCTTTGGTTTTCCTCATAGCAACCCTATGACATAGCTGCTATTATTACCTCCATTTCATGGGGGAGGAAACTGAGGCTTAGTATAAAGATTACCATATTTCATTTTGTCCACACTGAAATCTAATCATTCACTTTAATCCACAGAGTCATCTTCTGTGATAGATATATTGACACTTTTAACAACTTGAAGCAAGGTGTAGAAAATACCCGATATGTAATTAAGTATCACAAAAGGTGCTAGCTTCTTTTTGCATGAAATGACACCGCTGTGTTTTTTATAATCTTTATAGACAAGTTTATCTCTAGAAATAATATTTATAATGATATGATTGTAAGTTTGTTTGACTTTCCATAAAACCTCTTAAAACAGATTTCAGAGGAACTAAGTGAGCTAAAGGCCTGAATTCTAATTCAGACAGATCCAGTTTCTAGTGCTCTATGACTTTGCCTAAACCATGTAAAAAATCTCTTTGGGTCTCAGTTTCCTAGTCTGTACATGGAGAAGATCCAGTTTAAAGTATTCCCTACATCTTTCCAATCTCTAATATTCTGTATTTATAAAAACCATAAAGTCTTCTGATTGAAACGTGCTAGGCAATAAACTTACTTTTCATGGAACACTTTGTAAAATGCAAACTTTATATTGAATCTCCCAGTTTTTTAATGAATTGGGTGAAAAACAATATAATGAAGTTCACAAATGACTCCGTTGTTAATAAAAAATCCTAGATAAAACATTCAGGAAACATTTTGAAATTAAGCAGCAAAGTAGCAGGTAAAAAATTGTTCTTAGTGATCTGAGTAGTAACTCTTAAATCAGTGTGTACACTATCAATCTGCTATACACTGAATTATTATAAAAGTATTGGTCTGGTGCTTCCCTGGTGGCGCAGTGGTTGAGAGTCCGCCTGCTGATGCAGGGGACACAGGTTCATGCCCCGGTCCGGGAAGATCCCACATGCCACGGAGCGGCTGGGCCCGTGAGCCATGGCCACTGATCCTGCGTGTCCGGAGCCTGTGCTCCGCAACGGGAGAGGCCACAACAGGGAGAGGCCACAACAGTGAGAGGCCTGCGTACCGCAAAAAGAAAAAAAAGTATTGGTCCAACATGTATCAACAAGTGACTAAAGAGAATCAAGAGAATCCTGAGGTTCTGAAGTAAGTTTTAGAAAAGACCTTGTTTCTGTTTATGGGTCTACCTGTTAAGAAGGTTCATCCTGAACTGTGACGGTAACTTTTAACTCCCTGCTAATCCATTTTAATCTACCATAAGATTACACATATCTTTAATCGCATCACTTCCCTTCTTAAGGAATTTTAGTGACTCTGTGATGCCTACAAAATTAGGTCTAGGCTACTTACCCTGGTTGTCAAGGCTCTCCGTGGTCTGGCCCCAACCTGTCTTTCCAGCCTTATTTCCTGTTACCCTCTTTCTGTGCCTTTCACAGCAGCCCACCTGCACTACCTGCTTCCCTAGACATTCCTCTTCACCCTGCCCCTGGGATCCTGCTGCTTGATTCACCCTGGACCTCATTATCCCAGCTTTTCACTCTCTCATCTTTCCAAACCCAACTCATCTGGAAAGATCCTCCCTCCTTTTTTCGTGTTTTTCTTTTTTTTTAAACAAATATTTATTGGCCAACAAGATGCCAGGCATTGCTTGGATGTGCCTTTGAGCCGTCTGAGGTGGCAGGTAGGAGTTGGGTGGGGAAGCAGAGCCAAGTGCAAGGTGTCTGGGCTGGACGTAGAGCGCAAGATTCGTAACTGTCAGGCGGTGGCTGAAACTCCCTGTGAGTGAAATCATGTAAGCAGTGGTTTGAGTGTTTTGAACGAGAATCTGTGTTTCGTGTATTGAGTAGGTTTTGAATGAGGTCTGGGCGGTTCTTGACGTCCCTTTATTTGTACTTTTGTTACGTATTAATGTTATACACATTTGCTTGCCTGTACAGGTAGATGATTGTGGCTTTTCTTTGAGTCATCCAAACCAGTTCTTTTTTGAGAGCCAGCGGATCCTCAGTGGAGGTAAAGACTTCAAGAAGGAATCCGTCCAACCAGAAACGCCCCAATCCAAACTGAGTGTCCAGAGAAGCAAGGATGCGTCATCTGCTCTGGCCTCGCTCAGCTCCTCTCTGGAAATGGATCTGGAGGGACTGGAGGAGTTGCTTCAGTGAACGATTCTTGGGCAGTTGGTAGCCTGTCTTCCTCAATAGTTTTTATTTCCTACTTTACGATTTTATCTTCTTCTTTTTTGTCTGCCTTCTCCCTCCACCCGACCCCCTTTCATCCATCCACACATTCACGCGCTTCACGGAAGGCCACCTTGCAGGTAAAAACAAAGACCTCGTATATTTTTCTGTGACAAAAGAGAAGAGGAAGAATTTCTTTTGAAATCTTAACGCTTGAATGGTGTGATTTAAGTCCCATTTTAGGAGATAAAACAGCTTTCTGGACTGGTTACAGTCCCCTAGAAACAGTACGACTAAGAACAGCTTTTATTTTAACACTTACCACTGTAATGTTGACCCAGGCCTTTTCTAGACCATTTCTGTTAATAAATATCAAAATGTATAATGAGTGTGTCTGTGTGTAATTGTGAGTCATATTATGCCTTAACAGAGGAGATATTACCTCAGCTTTTAAAGTGGTATTTGGGAATATGCAATGTATTGCCAAATCACCAGTGAAGATTTTAAACTGTTCTTCCTTTTTCTCTTGAGTTGGTCATTTGAGGTTATTCCACATCAGCAAGGAGAATTTTTACCCCTTTGAGTGGTAGCAAACTTTACTGAAGTGAGTTGTGACTCAAGAATTAAGAGAAACAGAATGTGTACAGTCATACTGTTAACAAATAGAAGGATTTTATTATATAAAGTGATGGTCCTCCTTATCCACTGTCATCTCCATTCACTCGGGGAGAACAGCCCATCACTAAGGTGAGAAGATTCTAAGGAGAGTCTGCAGTGTTTCTTCATTCCACCCCTAGCTTCCATACCTCATTGCTTCTGTGGTTGCTGTGAACTGCCAAGTAGGTTTGGTAAATTCATCAGCTTCAGTGGTGAATATTCCCATATTTGTAATAGTGCCTGTTTTGGTGCCAGCAGTGGAGTTGGTGGATGTTGTGGCTGGTCCCAGGGGCACTGGATCAGCACCCTGCTGTCTGCCCTTGGCGAGTGACTAACGCACCGTGTGCCTGGAGAGGCCCTGATCTGACACATTTCCTCCCTGTGGGCTCTGCTCACTCACCCAGAGGATTTGGACTTGTAGACGGGAGACCCAGGTTGAAATGTAACCTGTCCTCACCTACTCCCTTGGGTTATGTAAAAACACCATTCTATGCAGTCCTCTTTTCCTGGGAAAAAGGGTACTTGCCCTTTATCCTCTTTTTTTTTTTTTTTTAATTCTCATTGAAGTGTAGTTGATTTACACTGTTGTGTGTGTTTCAGGTGTACAGCAAAGTGATTCAGTTATACATATACATATATCCACTCCTTTTGCCCTTTATCCTCTTGAATCACATGAGACACTGTATTGCATTCAGAGAACTGGACTGTTAGAAGAACTACATTCTAAGTCCTGTGGGAAACTGCAGTGATGAGAAAAGGATTTAAACAGGGTCAGAGCATCAGAACCTAAAAATGTCAAATCATCAGGTTTTTATCTTAGGCTGCTGAGCAAAGATTTCTTGGAATATTTAGTAACATATAATTAAATGAGATATTATCTGAACCTTTGCTTGTCTTTTGTGAATTATTACCTAGTTCAGAAAATAGTGTTATTCCACTACAAATTACCTCTATAAATCTCTCCCTTCTGAAACCATCTGCTATTCCTTGTATCATGCATAATTCTCAGCAGGAATCTAATGACTGCTGACCACTTCATCCATGGACTGCAAAACCACACCCTTTTTTTTTTTTTTTAATGTTAAGAACAAGTGCTTCGTGTGGCTGTTTTAACCACAGAATTAAGTTAGTGATGGAAAGCCAAGCATAGAAAGGTAGGTCTCTGTTGTATTAGAAGGGAAAAACAAGCAGCAGTCTTACTACTGTAGCTCAGTGAGAAATCTTAGGACAGGGTATTTCATATCTGGCACAACGCAAGGCTTTCTTTTTCTCCTGCCGCACATTCTCCTTTCTTGAAGCCTGTGTGCCCACCAGCTAACAGCTCAGAGCCCTCGACAGCAAGCAGATGTGTCTGAGTTGACTGTTTTATCCTAGCAGCCTCAAGAACTTGAATGTTTTGTGTCTAGTCAAACTCCAAAATAACACTAGTTTAAATATTAGTTGTATTATCAGTTCCATTTCTTTGTAATAAGGCTTGCTCTCCTGTCATATATTATACAGAAGAATATATAAATATTTTGTGAAGTGTGTAAATTAGAGGATAGGGGTTAGAGGTTTATGTAAGAAGATAGACATTAATGCCTTTCTGGTGGTTTGTGGACTTGGAAGAAGCAATTTATTTTTCATGCTTCACAGGTCTAGACAATTTTGATTGTTTTCTTTGAAAGACCTGTTTGAATCAGATGATGTAGGAAGAACTCAAAAGAAAAATCAAAAGCCAGCAGCCTCTTTTCAAAACAGTAGCCAATGAAAAAGAATATGGGCCTTCCGGATCTTTTAACTTCTGGTCTTTTATTACCTCTTCAAGGAGGAGAGGCTGTACGATTGTCAGAGACAAAAGAAGAGACAGTCGAAGCCAGAGACCAGGTTGGAAATTTGCACCTGGTAGAAGCACTGACATTGTTTGTGGAGATTCTATCCCATTTCTTTCATTTTGTTTTTCACTCTGCCAAGACAGTATAAAACTCCTAATTGCAATGTGCATAAAAGAACACTAGGAAGATTTTAAGTAAACTTTTTAGGAATACTTATTATAGTTGTGAAAGTGAATAGTCACAGATTTTGAATGAGGGGGAGCAGAATAAAGCAATGGGAAGGATCTTTAATTCATACGGAATTTTAAGATGAGGGATTTCTCTCTGTAAAAGCATGAGAAGCATTTGCTTCTTACACTTTGCTGCCTTACTGATACTCAGGGTCTTTGCAAGCAAACTTCTGTAATTCTTTGCAAAGAAGAAAAGAAAACTGGGATTTAAGCTTGAAAGGCGAAATGAGACAACTCTCAAATTCTGGTTTGGTTAGAGTCTACTGTTTGCAAATTTAATCAAGGTCTTCCACAGGCATCGGCTTGACATTAAATTTAAGTGCGCATTAAACAGAGTTGACAGCCGTGCTGAACATGAAGCTCGGTCTGAGGACATCTTTACAGCTGGAAGGGAAAGAAAGTCGAGAAGCCTCAAACCACTGTGGTAATTAGATCCATTTGTTAACTTCTTTTCTAATGTTGGCAAAGGGAGGAGAGAGAAGGCTGGCAGGGAGCCAGAGGGACCAGAGCCAGGAAGGCAGGGCGCTGCTCCCAGAGGAAACTGAACAGTCAGGGAGGGCCCTGCTGCAGAGGAAGGGGCAGCCCTTTCAACGCACAGACAGGAGCACTGTGTGCAAAAGGTGCGTTTTGAACAGGTGTGCGGGTTTGGTTGTCAGGTGCCCTGGAAGGTGCACAGCATTACCTGGGAATGGGCTTCCCAGGTAACACTGCCCAGAGGTAGTGTTTCTCACAAGGGTATCTAACTTACATGCAGGTAATCACTTATTTACCCAGAACGTCTGGCCTCCTTTTCAGTATGGAGCTTCTTTTTGACAGATAGCTATTGTCCTGGTCTAAGGCTTTCCACTCTAATTGGCATTGTAGGCAATTAGCTCTGTGATGCTATGGAAATCTTGTCACCTGTAGGAAATTATCTCCCCACTTATCTCACCTTCCTGACAAAAGTGATACGATTTCCTGTTATTGGGTTTGCTTTCTGTCCCATAAGCTTTCTTTGTCCATTCTTCATGACATTTTATTTTCTCCAAGAATTATCACTGTAGAACCTTATCAAAAGCTAAAGAATATGTCTGTACATAGAGCTTCTGTATTTTCCCTGAGCCTTCAGGTGCAAGACTGTTTTTGAACGTTGATGACAAGGTAGTGAAACAGCACTGCTAATAAATGCATGATGGATTTTTCAATTCAGCCCTGTGTTTCTAGGTGTTCATTCACCATAATGGAACTATGAGGCTCTTTGAGGGGTTTTGGTTTTTTGAATTTTTTAATTGAAGTATAGTTAATTTACAGTGTTGGGTTAGTTTCAAGTGTACAGTGCAGTGATTCAGTTATACATATATTCTTTTTCAGATTCTTTTCCATTATAAGTTATTACAAGATGTTGAGTACAGTAGTAGGTTCCTGTTGTTTACCTATTTTATGTATAGTAGTGTGTTTGAATTTTTACACTGAAAGCATGGAGAGAAAGTAAATTCAGCAAATAATGCATTTAATTTAGAATCTGTGGGGGCTCCAATCAAGATGGCAGGGTAGAAGGACGTGGAACTCACCTCCTCCCACAAATACATCAAAAATACGTCTACAAATGAACAGTTCTCACAGAACACCTACTGAACACAAGCAGAAGACCTCAAACACCTGAAAGGACAAAGAAGATCTCCACGTAACCAGGTAGGGTGAGAGTGGGGGTGGGGGAGAGGAAGCAGGATGGGACCTATGTCCCTGAGAGGGAGCTGAAAAAAAGGAAAGGTTCTTGCATCTGGGAAAACCCTGTCACTGGCAGGGAGATCAGCCAGGACAGAAAAGGGAGCTTCAGGGGCTTAGAGGAAAGTGCAACAATCGGTTTGTTGGGCAGGCAGAACAGAGAGAGACCTGCACAGACAGTGCAGGCCACCTCCCTGTGTGCCCCAGCCTGAGATGCGCATCCACTGGTATGGGTAGGGGCTGGGTGTTGGAGTCGAGGTTAAGAGGAAAATCCCAGGGAGAGGACTGGGGTAGGCTGTGCAGAGACAGCCTGAAGGAGCTGAGTGTGGTATGACTGTAACCGACGGTGTATGTGGAAGAAGCCTGGGCCCTCTACAGGAGCAAAGTGCCGTTGTCACGTGGCACGTGAAGGGAGGGGCAGGACGTGCCATAACAGCCTCTTTCTCCACATGCTGGCCCCTACCTCCATGGGCCCTGGGAGTGCACAACCCAGCCGCCACCTTGGCAGGTGCCCACACCCCAGCTGCTGCCTGGCCAGGCATCCACGCCCTAGCTGGTGCCTCAGTGGGCTCCCGTGCCAGCCACCACCTCAGCAGGCTCTGGGAGCAGGTGCCAGCAGGTTCCCCGCACACAGGCGGGGCTGAAATCATAGTGAAGCCCCAGGGGCTGCGCAACTTAGGAAATCAGGGCGGAAATCTTCCCATGGCTGCACAAGCTGCAGATTTACACCTCCACCACTGGCTTTGTAAATTCAGCACCTGCAGGGCATCCAAGCAGACAATGGGTGCCCCCGCAGCTGGAACGGGTCTGGCCTTAACAGCTGTGGGCTTTGTGGTGTGTGCACACAGGGACTGGGCCATGACTGGGCTGCTTCCACCGCTCCCATGGCAAGTCAGGTGCACGACTACTACAGGCCTGGGACCTGACTTCGGCGGATCTGTGTTGGTGGCCTTCTGAAAACGATGCCTGAGGGACATCAGGTCCAATTGCCAACATTCCCATGGTTGAGGTGAGGGCAAGAGCAGAGCCGACAACAGTGTACTTTGTGAGCCTGCACAACAGGTGACAGGTGGCACCACAGAGCACACTCCCCAGTAGACAACTCAGGGGAAGGAATTGTCAGTGGATCCTCTCCCAGCAGGAGCGCTCCAGTCCTGCCTACCTCATGCCTCAGCTCAGAAACAGATTTGGAGCTTCTACTCCAACAACGAGGGAGCAGACCCTGCCCCCTGACAGAGCTGTGACAACCACAGAGCAAAGAAGAGGCCCTGCTCAATATCCAGTGCAGACTCTGGTCACTACACCACCACTCACAACCTCTATCAAGGGGATAATGGCCAGCACATGCTGAGGAAGGAGGTGGCAGGCATCCATACTAAAAACAGCCCTCGCACCAAAAATATTAAACTCACACAAGCTACACAGGGATGCTCCTACATAAAAATAGCCCTCCGAGACCACAGTAGATAATTGTTTCTCCTAAACTCATAGAGTAAGAGAAATATAAGTAAAATGAAGAAGCAGAGGAACCACTCCCAATTTAAAAAAAAATATCAAGAGAGTTCCTCTGAAAGAACAAAAAGTGAAACAGACCTCTTCAGTCTGACACCAAGTTTAAGGGAGATAATGAAAATACTGAAGGAATTAAGAAAGGCTATTGATAGAAAGGCAGATTATTGTAAAAAGGAACTAGAAACTATAAAAAGGAACCCAAAAAATAAGAAAACTTATTTGCTGAGACAAAAGCTGAACTAAAGGCAATGAATAGCAGAATGATATAGTTCAGGAGAATGAATAAGTGATTCAGAAGATAGAATAATGGAAATCACCCATTCAGGACAGCAGACAAAAAGCCAAATTGCAAAGAAAGAAAGAAAGCAATATGAGACCCATGGGATAATATAAAGTGTGCCAATCTATGCATAATAAGTATCCCAGAAGAAGAAGGAGAAAAGGGGATTGAAAATGTATTTGAAGAAATTATGACTAAAAACTTCCCAAACCAAAAGAAGGCAACAGATATCCAGATACAGGAAGCACAGAACGTCCCAAACAAGATGAACCCAAACAGACCTACACCAAGATATTATAATTAAAATGACCAAAGTTAAAGATAAAGAGAGGATTTTCAAGGCGGCAAGAGAAAAAGAGTTAATTACAAGGGAACCCCCATAAGGCTATGAGCTGATTTCTCTACAGAAATATTGCAGGCCGGAAGGGAGTGGCAAAATATACTCAAAGTCCTGAAAGGGAAAAATCTGCAACCTAGGATACTCTACCCAGCAAGATTATCATTTAGAATAGGAGAGAGAAAGAATTTCTCAGACAAGCAAAAACTAAAATACAGCAATACTAAACCTATCCTAAAGGAAATATTGAAAGGTCTTCTCTAAATAGAAAAGTAAGAAGCTATAGGAAGGAGAACATCACAATTGGAAAGTAAATCATTTAAATAAGACAGTACACAGATTTAAAAAAAAAAACATTTCTGTAAAAGCAATGAACATCAAAAGGATGCACATAAAGTTGTAAAAGAGGACAACAAAATCATAAAATGTGGGGGAAGAGCATAAGAGAATGTAGAATTTTTGTTTCCTACAATGTGTTTGAGCCTATGTGACTACCAGTCTAAAGCAATTAGATATAAGATGGGGTTAACATACTTGAAAAAGGTTAACCACAAATCAAAAACATACAGTACATTCAAAAAAGCCATAGAGAGAACACAAGCATAATACAAAAGAAAATTATCAAACCACAAAAAGAGAAACAAAAAGAAAAAGAGACAAAGAAGAAATGTAAAATCAATGGGAAAACAACGTTTAAAATGGCAATAAATACATATCTATCAGTAATTAAACGTTAATGGACTAAATACTCCAATCAGAAGACAGAGTGGCAGATTGAATTAAAAAAAAAAAGTCTACAATATGCTGCCTAAAAGAGACCCACTTTAGGGCAAAGGACACACATAGATTGAAAGTGAGGGGATGGAAAAAGATTTCATGCAAATGGAAATGTCAAGAAAGTGGGGGTCACAATACTCATATTAGACAAAATAGACATTAAAACAAAGGCTGTAAAGAAAGATAAATAAGGACACTATATGCTGATACAAGGAGAGGATATTACACTCATCAACGTATATGCACCCAATATAGGAACACCCAAATACATAAAACAAATACTAATAGACATAAAGGGAGAAACTGATGGGAATATAATAATAGTAGACTTTAACACCCCACTCACATCAGTGGACAGATCTTTAAGACAGAAGATCAGTAAGGCAACAGAGATCCTAAATGATACAATTAGATTTAATTGGTATGTTTTCAGGATGTTACACCCAAAAAAGCAGAATACACATTCTTTTCAAGTGCACATGGAACATTCTTTAGGATTAACTATGTACTAGGGCACAAAACAAGCCTCAACAAATTTAAGAGTATAGAAGTATTCAAGCATCTTTTCTAATCACAGGAGCATGAAACTAGAAATCAACTGCTGAAAAGAAACAAGAAAAAAACAATTACATGCAGACTAAACAACATGCTACTAAAAAACCAGTAGGTCAATGATGAAATCAAAGAAGAAATTAAAAAATACCTTGAGGCAAATGACAATGAAAACACAACCCAATGAAAAATCAATGGGATGCAGCAAAAGCAGTCTTAGAAGGAAGTTCATAGTGATACAGGCCTTTTTCAAGAAGCAAGAAAAATCTCAAATAAACAACCTAACATACCACCTAAACGAATTAGAAAAAGAAAAATAAACAAAACCTAAAGTCAGCAGAAGGAAGGAAATAATAAAGATCAGAGAGGAAATAAAGTAGAGATTTAAAAAAAATAGAAAAAGTCAATAAAACTAAGAGCTGGTTCTTTGATAGGGTAAACAAAATTCACAAAACTCTGGCCAGGCTCACCGAGAAGAGAGAAGACCCAAATAAACAAAATAAGAAATGAACGAGGAGAAATCACAACTGATACCACAGAAATACAAAAAAACATAAGAGAATACTATGAACAATTATATGCCAACAAATTCGACTACCTAGAGGAAAGGCGGGGAGGGATAAATTAGGAGTTTGGGATTAACATAAATACCCTACTATATATAAAATAGATAACCAACAGGGGCCCACTCTATAACACAGGAAACTATACTCAATATTTTGTAATAACCAATAAGGGGAAAGAATTTGAAAAAAAATACCTATAACTGAATCACTTTGCTGTACACCTGAAACCAACACAACATTGTAAATCAACCATACTTCAAAATAAAATTTAAAAAAAAGTTGAGCATTATGTTTTATCAGCAGATATACTGAGGACTTCAAGCCTAGGAGGCAGCCTCTCAGCTCTGAAGGACTGTTCCAAAGAGGTAAGGGAGGAGCCAGGATATATAGGAGCTTTTGCAGAAAAACCCCCCCAAAACACACACAAAAAAAGTAGGTGGAATATTAAAAGATTACTGTTAATTAAAGAAAACCTGACATCTCAAGTTAATTAATTTACCACTTTTCTATGTATGGGAAGATGCAAGAGTCTGGGCTTTTTTTTTTCAATAGATCTTTATTGGAGTACAATTGCTTCACAATACTGTGTTAGTTTCTGTTGTACAATGAAGTGAATCAGCCACATGCATATATATATCCCCATATCCCCTCCCTCTTGATATTCCCTCCCATCCTTCCTATCCCACTCCTCTATGTCATTGCAAAGCACTGGGCTGATCTCCCTGTGCTATGCTGCTGCTTCTCACTAGCTATCTATTTTACATTTGGTAGTGTATATATGTCAATGCTAGCCCCAGCTTCCCTCTCCCTGCCCCGTGTCCTCAAGTCCATTCTCTATGTCTACGTGTTTATTTCTGCCCTGCCACTAGGTTCATCAGTACCATTTTTTTTAAGAGCCATATATATGCGTTAGCATACGGTATTTGTTTTTTTCTTTCTGACTTACTTCACTCTGTATGACAGACACTAGGTCCATCCACCTCACTACAAATAACTCAATTTCATTTCTTTATATGGCTGAGTAATATTCCATTGTATATATGTGCCACATCTACTTAATCCATTCATCTTTCGATGGACATTTAGGTTGGTTCCATGTCCTGGATATTGTAAATAGTGCTGCAATGAACATTGTGGTACATGTCTCTTTCTGACTTATGGTTTTCTCAGGGTATATGCCCAGTAGTGAGATTACTGGGTCATATGGTAGTTCTATTTCTAGTTTTTTAAGCAACCTCCTTACTGTTTACCATAGTGGCTGTATCAATTTACATTCCCATCAATAGTGCAGGGGGGTTCCCTTTTCACCACACCCTTTCCAGCATTTATTGTTTCTATATTTTTTGATAATGGCCATTCTGACTGACATGACGTGATACTTCATTGTAATTTTGATTTGCATTTCTCTAGTAATTAGTGATGTTGAGCATCTTTTCATGTGCCTCTTGGCCATCTATATGTCTTCCTTGGTGAAATGTCTATTTAGGTCTTCCACCCATTTTTAATTGGAATGTTTGTTTTTTTGATATTAAGCTCCATGAGCTGTTTGTATATTTTGGAGATTAATCCTTTGTTTGTTGTTTCATTTGCAAATATTTTCTCCCATTCTCAGGGTTGTCTTTTCATCTTGTTTATGGTTTCCTCTGCTCTTCAAAAGATTTTAAGTTTAATTAAGTCCCATTTTTTAATTTTTGTGTTTATTTCCATTACTCTAGGAGGTAGATCAGAAAAGATCTTGCTGTGGTTTATGTCAAAGAGTGTTTTTCCTCTAAGAGTTTTATAGTGTCTGGTCTTACATTTAGATCTTTAGTCGATATGGAGTTTATTTTTGTGTATGGTGTTAGGGAGTGTTCTAATTTCATTCTTTTACATATAGCTATCCAGTTTTCCCAGCACCACTTGTTGAAGAGGCTGTCTTTTCTCCATTGTATGTTCTTGCCTCCTTTGTCATAAATGAGGTGCCCATATGTGCGTGGGTTTATCTCTGGGCATTCTTTCCTGTACCATTGATCTATATATCTGTATTTGTGCCAGTACCATACTGTCTTGATTACTGTAGCTTTGTCATATAGTTTGAAGTTGAGGAGCCTGATTCTTCCAACTCCGTTTTTCTTTCTCAAGATTTCTTTGGCTATTAGGGGTCTTTTGTGTATCCATACAAACTGTAAAATTTTTTGTTCTAATTCTGTGAAGAATGCCATTGGTAGTTTGATAGGGATTGCATTGAATCTGTAGATTGCTTTGGGTAGTATAGTCATTTTCACAATATTGATTCTTCCAATCCAAGAACATGGTATATTTCTCCATCTGTTTATGTCATTTTTTATTTCTTTCATCAGTGTTTTGTAGTTTTGAGTACAAGTCTTTCGCCTCCTTAGGCAGCTTTATTCCTAGTATTTTATTCTTTTTGTTGCAATGGTAAATGGTAGTGTTTCCTTAATTTCTTTTTCTGATTTTTCATTGCTGGTGTATGGGAATGCCAGAGATTTCTGTGCATTAATTTTGTATCCTGCAACATTACCAGATTCATTGATTAGTTCTAGTAGTTTTCTGTTGGAATCTTTAGGATTTTCTATGTATAGTATCATGTCATCTGCAAACAGTGATAGTTTTACTTCTTCTTTTCCAATTTGTATTCCTTTTATTTCTTTTTCTTCTCTGACTGCCGTGGCTAGAACTTTCAAAACTATGTTGAATAAGAGTGGCAAGAGTGGACATCCTTGTCCTGTTCCTGATCTTAGTGGAAATGCTTTCAGTTTTTTACCATTGAGTATGATCCTTGCTGTGGGTTTGTCATATATGGCCTTTATTGTGTTGAGGTAGGTTCCCTCTATGCCCATTTTCTGGAGAGTTTTTATCATAAATGGTGTTAAATTTTGTCAGAAGCTTTTTCTGAATCTATTGAGATGATCATATGGTTTTTGTTACTTAATTTGTTAATATGGTGTATCACATTGATTGATTTGCATATATTGAAGAATCCTTGCATCCCTGGGATAAACCCCACCTGATCATGGTGTATGACCCTTTTAATGTGTTGCTGGATTCTGTTTGCTAGTATTTTGTTCAGGATGTTTGCATCTATGTTCATCAGTGATATTGGTCTATAATTTTCTTATTTTGTTATATCTGTTTCTTGTTTTGGTATCAGGGTGATGTTGGCTTTATGGAATGAATTTGGGAGTGTTTATCCCTCTGCAGTTTTTTGGAAGAGTTTGAGAAGGATCAGTGTTAGCTCTCCTCTAAATGTTTGATAGAATTCACCTGTGAGGCCATCTGATCCTGGACTTTTGTTTGTTGGAAGATTTTTAATTACATTTTCAATTTCATTACTTGTGATAGGTCTGTTTATATTTTCTAATTCTTCCTGGTTCAGTCTTAGAAAATTGTACCTTTCCAAGAATTTGTTCATTTCTTTGTAGTTGTCCATTTTATTGGCATATAGATGTTTGTAGTAGTCTCTTAGAATCCTTTGTATTTCTGCGGTGTCAGTTGTGATTTCTCCTTTTTCATTTCTAAATTTATTGATTTGCGTCCTCTCCCTTTTTTTCTTGATGAGTCTGGCTAAGGGTTTATCAATTTTGTTTATCTTCTCAAAGAACTACCTTTTAGTTTTATTGATCTTTGCTCTTGTTTTCTTCATTTCTATTTCATTTATTTCTGTTCTGATCTTTATGATCTCTTTCCTTCTACTGACTTTGGGTTTTCTTTGTTCTTCTTTCTCTAGTTGTTTTAACTGTAGAGTTAGATTGTTTATTTGAGGTTTTTCTTGTTTCTTGAGTTGAGATTGAATTGCTGTAAACTTCTCTCTTAGAACTGCTTTTGCTGTGTCCCATAGGTTTTGGGTCATCATGGTTCCATTGTCATTTGTTTGTATGTATTTTTTAATTTATTCTTTGATTTCTTCAGTGATCTCTTGGTTATTTAGTAGTGCACTGTTTAGCATCCATGTATTTGTGTTTTTTACAGTTTATTTTTCTGTAATTAATTTCCAATCTCATAGCATTGTGGTCAGAAAAGATGCTTGATACGATTTTAACTTTCTTAAAGTTTCCAAGGCTTGATTTGTGACACAAGATGTGATCTATCCTGGAGAATGTTCCATGTGCCCTTGAGAAGAAAGTGTATTCTGCCACTTTTGGGTGGAATGTTCTATAAATATCAATTAAACCTATCTGGTCTATTGTGTCATTTAAAGCTTGTGTTTCCTTATTTATTTTCTGCTTGGATGATCTGTCCTTTGGGTAAGTGGGGTGTTAAAGTCCCCTACTATTATTGTGTTACTGTCAAATTCTCCTTTCATGGTTGTTAGCATTTGCCTTACTTATTGAGGTGCTCCTATGTTGTGTGCAGAAACATTTATAATTGTTATATCTTCTTCTTGGATTGATCCTTTGATCATTATGCAGTGTCCCTCCTTATCTCTTGCAACAGTCTTTATTTTAAAGTCTATTGTATCTGATACAAGTATTGCTACTCCAACTTTCTTTTGATTTCCATTTTCATGGAATATCTTTTTCCATCCCTTCACTTTCAGTCTGTATGTGTCCCTAGGTCTGAAGTGGGTCTCTTGTAGACAGAATATATATGGGTCTTGTTTTTGTATCCATTCAGCCAGTCTGTGTCTTTTGGTTCGGTCATTTAATCCATTTACATTCAAGGTTATTATCAATAGGTATGTTCCTATTACCATTTTCTTAATTGTTTTGGGTTTGTTTCTGTGGGTCTTTTTCTTCTCTTGTGTTTCTCGCTTAGAGAAGTTTCTTTAGCAGTTGTTGTAAAGCTAGTTTGGTGGTGCTGAATTCTCTTAGCTTTTACTTGTCTGAAAAGCATTTGATTTCTCTGTCAAATCTGAATGAGATCCTTACTGGGTAGAGTAATCTTAGTTGTACGTTTTTCTCTTTCATCACTTTATGTATATTCTGCCACTCCCTTTTGGCCTGCAGAGCTTCTGCTGAAAAATCACCTGATAACCTTATGGGGATTCCTCTGTTATTTTTTGTTATTCCATAGGTTATTCCTATGCTATTTTTTTTTCTCTTGCTGCTTTTAATATTTTTTCTTTGAATTTAATTTTTGTTAGTTTGATTAATATGTGTCTTGGTGTGTTTTTTCCTAGGGTTTATCCTGTATGGGACTCTCATACAGGATACAGGATGCAACATCCTTTGTTTATTGATATGGCAGGTGACATTTTTCCTCCACACCCTGGAAGGAGCTTGTGCACATGTCTGGGGCCCTGGGTTTTGTAGCTGCCACCAAGGGACACAATCTTTGATCACCTGGCTCTGGTGGCCAGAAGGCTTGACTTCTGGGTCCTACAGGACTTCAATAAACAAAGAAACAGCTCTTAACCAGCTGTATCCCCAGGGCTCAGCATAGAGAGAGTAGAAAGAAATCACCATTTCCTGGTTTTTCCCTGAAAGTGGTTTATATACATACTTGGTAACTTCTGCCAGAGGGTCTGGTTTCCACTCAGTCTAAATTTAGGTGCTGACTGAGATACTCCTCTTTGGGACACTGACAGGTCTTGGTACAGCCTCAACTACTGGGAGCCTCTAAAATAAAATAATCTGCTTAGACAATCACAAAGGTTTGAGAGATAACTGAAAGGTGAGACTGGGTTGAATGATAAGGTTATTCTCCTGCAGGAGACCACTCTGTCTAGACTGGGACAGGTGGGTGTTTAATCTGATGCATTGAAATCAACGCAGAGAGTCAAGAAAAGTGAAGAAACAGAGGAATATGTTCCAAATAAAAGGCCAAGATAACACTCCAGAAACAAACCTTAATGAAATGGAGATAAGTGATAAAGACCTGATAAAGACTTCAAAATCACGTTCATAAAGATGCTCACCAAGATCTGGAGAACAATGTGTGAACAAAGTGAGATTTTCTACAAATGGTTAAAAAACATAAGAAAAGTACCAAACAGAAATCAGAGAGCTGAAGAAAACAACTGAACTGTAATAGAGCCGTTCGACAGCAGACTAGATCAAGTGGGAAGAAAGGATCAGTGAACATGTAATCAGGGCAGTGGAATTCATCCAACCAGAGAAGCAAGAAGAAACAATGAAAAAAAGCAGAGATAGGAGTCAGGTTCAGGATGGTGACGTAGGAGTGTTCTGAACTCACCTCTTCCCTTGTATATGCCAAATCTACAGCTACATATGGAAAAATTTCCTCTGAAAAGAACTCCAAAATCTAGCTGGCTGACTCGGTAAAGAGAAAAATCCCACATCGAAGTGGGTAGGAGAAGCTGAGGCACAATTTTGCCATAAACACCAACCTGGTGCCATGACCAACAATTGAGAGGGAACTTACAAACCTGAGCTTCTCCCTGAGGAGGGAAGGGCTTGAACCTCACATCGGGTACCCCAACTTGACTGAGAGACAAGTCCCCCAAACATCTAGTTTTGAAAGCCAAGGGAGCTTGTGTCCACAAGACCTACAAGGCTATAGGGAACTGAGAAACAGCCCTTAAAGGGCTCACGTGGACTCACCCATCTCAGGGCCCAGTGCAGAGGCAGCTGAGTGAAAAGTTCCCAGACATTTTGTGAAAGAGGCTTACTTGTATATCTTAAAGCATCAGCCAGAGGGGCCGGCATCTAATTTAACACGCACATCTAGGAGCCTATTGAAATACTCTCCAAAGACAGAGGCCTGTGGGTGCCATCTTTGCACTGCCCTCTGCCTTCTCCAGCTGGTAGGTGTCTTCTGGAAAGGAGCTTGGACCTTCATCTCATGCCCTGTGTTTTGTGGCTGCTGCCCAAGGGACCCTCCAGATCACCTGGGTCTGGTGGTCAGCAGGGATTACAGTCATGGGTCCCCAGGTCTGTAACAGAGAAAGGTTCTTAACTTACTACCACACCCTGGGCACAGCAGAGAGGAAATAGAGATACCCAGTCTTTCTGTGAAGGGGGCCTGTTAGCTCATCTTCACAGCTGTGGCCTGAGGGGAAGGCCTCTAATTAACACACCTCTATGGACTGCCTGTAATCTCTCCAAGGTCTCAGAGGGCACTGGGCACTATCTCCACCCTTCCCTCTGCCATGCTCCAGAGCGCCAGTATCTCTTGGGGGAGCTGGTACCTGTGTCTGGGGCCCTGGATTTTGTGGCTGCTGCCCAGGGGAAAACCATTGGTCACCTCCTCTGGTGGCTGGTGGAGCTCGCATCTGTGGGTCCCCAGGACTGTCACAAACAGAGAGGCTGTTCTCAGCTGGCTACCACACACAGGGCACAGCGCAGACCTGCCACACCAGCTGCACGCCTCAGGTGCTACTGAACACCGCAGTGGTCTTCCAAAATCCTTGCTCCTTAAGTTATAGGGCATTAAGTGGACTCCTAGCTGGACTTCCCTGCTGCTTAGAGGCACTTACCACTTCAAACTCTAGGCCATATGGCCACCGCTGTCCTCACACCACCACGCTACTGCTGGACCACAGTTACCTGCTTGATATGCAAATAAATTCCAGCTGAAATTCCAATACGCAGTGGCTTTAGCTCACTTATCCTAACTGTACTTTCCAACAAGAAGGGGAAGTAATTGTACCTGGACCCACTGAGGGAGTGGTGTGAATCTCTAAAGGGCGAAAGAGGCAGTCAGTGTTGGTTGGCACCAGCAACATTAGAAAATGACATCGTGGTGACAGGACCACAACACTTGGCCTGACCCCTCTTGGAGGAGGCCACCAGTGAGCTGTGACCCATCTTAAATGGGTGCAATGACACAAATGCTTGAAGGCCGCCAGTCTTGCCCAAACAATCACATCCTGACCTCTGGGCACTGGCCATTACCTGGCCCTAATTTCAACTCAAATTGACTGATAGTCTTATGCAGTTCAGACCCATCTCTGGTAACACAGCACCAAGCACTAGCTTGTCAGGACCATATAACTACATTTCCTTTAAACCAAGTCTGCACCTATGTCTCCAAACTTTACTATTTATGGATGGAGACCTCATGCCTTGGAGGAGAACACTGCCCAATCATTTGTGAGATGTGCCCCCTGAGGACCTCCCAAGTTCACTGAAATGCTGTGATACCAACAGATCCTACTGACGGTGCGAGCAAACCTGAATCAGAGCAGCCCAAATCTCAACAATCCTGTTAGAGCCCTGAGCCCCACAGCTCCCCTTCTGGGTGCAGCCACCCCCTCCACCTAGGACAACGCTGGCCATGGCTGTGCACCAGCCTAGATGCTGCAGGACACAGCTGCACCCCGAAAGCAGCCTCTGCCACCTTCACTGCAGCAGAAGACGTGGTGGGTGAGGATGGCGGGCAGACCTGGGACTTGGGTGCCTAACTGAACACTTGTTTATCTAAGTTCCCTGCTGACAGAGTTCAGTCTGTGTTTACCCCGAGGCCCCCTTGCTCAGCACAAGGCTTGCCTCTCGAGCGTGACTTGGTACCATGACCTCCAGGCTGCTCTTTCATGCACCTTTGAGCTGCAGAAGGCCAAGGTCTGTGTCCAGTCTCACACCCTCACGGCGCCCCTGGAACACTTCATCTAGTTGTTGCCCACACCACACCCATGAGACTGGTCTGCCTTATACACCCTCCTGGGGGTTAGTACGTTAATTTCTGTTGGGAGGACCCCCTCCCGGGCTGCAGAGGCTGCCACCATCACAGCCCCCCACACCCTCCAAGACCACAGCCCCAGGGCCACCTCCCTACACCACCCTGGAGGACCCTCTCCCACCATCACCACTCAGGGCTTCACAATCCTCCCATTCAAACCCTCTAATAGAATAGTCTTCTTAGTTTATACAATGGGCAGAAACCAGAGCTCATTTTCAGGGCCACTGTAATTGCTGTTTCTTTTCCCTAGTTAGTGGGCCACCTGGCTGATTTATTGACCCTGCTCCTGTTTGCCCATCAGAAGGTGCCCCACATGTTCTTATCACTTGGTGGCTGCTCTCTGTGGTGCCCAACTGCTCCCACACAGGACACTTTGCAACACAGTATGTGGCACCTGGCAAGACCCCTTATGTTCCCTCTACAGTCCTCTGTATCTGCCCGGCACCAACACCTCCTTGAGGAGTGTCACCCACACCTTATCCCAAGGAACACAATCCCCATCGTCCTGGGGCCTCCAAGTCCAGCCACCCTGGGGGAACCCCAACTTACTTGGGCTTTCCCGATCAAGCAGTTGGTGTCCCCTGTGGGTCGGGACCTGGGGCTGCCACACACATGTGGTTCTCCACCTGCACTTCTCCCCTTGACCTCCAATGCCTCTGCCTCCATGCAGGCCCTCCGGGAGTCCTGTCTGTTCACACCAGTGCACTTTAGTCTCCCTGGGATGACACTCACAAATCACTGAACGGGACCCCCAATCCTTCTCTCTTTCTGGCCCCTCATGTCAAAGTGTGTGGTGTTCATCCCCCTTATGTTGGGAGTAGGTCTGCTATGGGCCCTCACGAGATGGGTTAGTTGCTGCTGCATGGGCCAACCCCTACCTGTGAGCTGCCCTGGCCAAGTACACTGGACTGGGACACTGAAGCCCAGCCTTAATGAACAGCATGATTCTGTTTTGTTTTGTTTTGTTTTTTTGCTAAGACATAAATCATTTATTGGCAAAGGGACCATTTGTCATTTTAAAATAATTATATTTCTTTAAGCAAAGTGACAAATTCCATCTTTCCCAATTTACTTATTGAGCTTTACAGGCAATGTAAGTCCCAAGTTGTATATGTGTGTGTGTGTGTGTGTGAGAGAGAGAGAGGACCATAAGGAGACTCTATTTTCTCCCTGAAACTTTTATCTTAAGAACCCACGATCCCTAAGGGCAGACTGAAAAATGGGTGTGGTGCCCACATCTCCTTCAGTTGTCTTGCAGAGAAGGTATTCTCTACATGCTGCAAATTTGGTCAATATAATATTCACAAGGAACAACTAAAAAGTGAACATTGGTGTTAAACTACAGATTTTAACCTTTGGACACAAGTGTGAAACCCTTCACTTCAAACTTGCAAAGCCCACACAACAGAATGTGTGTGATCCTGATGCAAATTTAGACACTAGAGATGCAAAATGTGTGTTCCACAAGCAAACCATGCTTTACCATTGATTCTCTCACCAGCAGGATAATAATGTGTAGTAACAGCATGATTCTTTAGCACAGAAAGTTTTGGATAATGGTTTAGCTCTAGTTTACTGACTGGCCCAGTAAGGAGGTGTATGTGCTGTAAAGGGCACTGCCTGCTGCTCCTATATTGATAATTCTGGACAAATTCAGACAAACCTACTACAGATGGACCAACAAGTAAAAGTATTCCATAATCTCACCTGTTTTTATTCAAATATCTACCTTAGCTTACAAACGTCTTTGACTTATTTCTTGGCCGGACCCCGACAAATGGGTGGGATGGTTATGGACAAGACTTTAGACTATCATTTGTCTATTGATATTGCTGACTAGCACTTTGGTTTTTCTCTAATGTTTTATACACTGGGTGCCAAAACCTGACCAGTGGCTTTTAATATCTCCACCAACCAGACAGTGCCCATGATTTTTCCTAGACTAAAGCCCAGGCATCATGGGATCAATTGTGATGAGAACACAGATATTCTTAGCTGCTGCCTAGGCATTTTGCAACGTGAAAGCCCTGCTTACACCCAGAGTCTGGACATTTAGATAAAGACCGGCACTTAGGATTCCTGCCACAAGTTCCTGCTCTGCTTTTCCTGAGGCACATTTAAAAATAACCACTTAGAATTGAGCCCACAAAAAGTTACTGTCTGCTGCGCCAACCACGCCATAAGATGTTGCTCCCCTGCTCTCCAGCTCTCACTTTCTCATGACCTGGCAAGGACAGTCCTTCCTCCAGCTCACTGTACCCCCTCCCCCAATCTCTGGGATCTGTAAGTAACAAATTTATTCCTTTGTATGAGTGTATTGGAACTGTGCCTTCAATCAAAATGGTGCTGGAGTTTTCACATTCCCAAGGTGGGAGCCTGGATGTTGAGGGAGCTCCCTTCTGACCCCATGTGACTAGTTTGTGCCTCCTTATTCAGCAGGTCAAATCTGCATAATTTTAATTTGACACACTAGCCACAGGCCCCCAACACAATCCAAACGCTAACTACTTCAAAAAATCTATGCATCCCCTTGTTCATTGATTGAAGCATTATTCACCATAGCCAAGACATGGAAGCAACATAAGTGTCCATCGATGATGAATGAATGGATAGGAAAAACATGGAATATATATACAATGGAATATTATTCAGCCATAAAAAGGAAATATTGCCATTTGTGACAACATGAACAGACTTTGAGGGCATTACGCTAAGTGAAATAATTCAGACAAAGACAAATACCATATGATATCATTTATATGAAGACTCTCAAAAAAAAACCCTGAACTTCATAGATAGAACAGACCTGGTGTTTGCCAGAGGCAGGGGGTGGGTGGTCAATAGTTTTATTGAAAGTTGTCAAAAGGTATAAACTTCCAGTTATGAAATAAATAAGTCATCAGGATGTAGTACAGCATGCTGACTATAGTTAACAATAATCTTGTATGTTTGAAAATTGCTAAGAGAGTAGATCTTAAATGGTCTCATTATAAGAAAAGAATTGTAACTTGAGTGGTGATGGATATAAACTAGACTCATTGTGGTGAGCATTTTGCAATATACAAATACCAAGTCATTATATTGTACACCTGAAAGTAACACAATGTTATATGTCAATTATATCTTAATAAAGTTATGGATAATAGATATTGTATAAAGTGTCTTAACATAGCAAATGTGAAATTTTAAGTTATATTATTAATAACATTATTATTGCTAAGCATCTTGAAATTAAGGTGTTGCCCAATATTGTGAAATACCGAAAGGTATTAAGCAAAGCAATTATTGTCCAAGGATAATAGTGCTAAATTTCTAGGAAAACAAAATTTATTAATGCTTCAGTTTCAGCTTGCTTGTAAATAAAGCATAGATTTGATGCACTTTAAAAAAAAAAAAAAGGGACTTCCCTGGTGGCACAGTGGTTAAGAATCTGCCTGCCAATGCAGGGGACATGGGTTTGATCCCTGGTCCAGGAAACTCCCACATGCCACAGAGCAACTAAGCCCATGCACCACAACTACTGGGCCTGCGTGCCACAACTACTGAAGCCTGCATGCCTAGAGCCTGTGCTCTGCAACAAGAGAAGCCACTGCTATGAGAAGCCCGTGCACTGCAACGAAGAGTAGCCCCCACTCACTGCAACTAGAGAAAGCCCGCACGCAACAACGAAGACCCAGTGCAGCCAAAAGCAAAAAAAATAAATAAAATTTAAAATTTTTTAAAAATTCAAAAAAAGAAAAAAAAGAAAGAGTTGAGATGGCTTAAGGGATCTATGGGACATCATCAAAAGAGACCAATATATGCATCACTGGGCTCCCAGAAGAAAAAGAGAGAGAGAAAGGAACAGAAAATCATCAAATCAAAAACGAAGATAACAAGAGAAGAAGAAAGGAACAGAAGAACTACAAAACAGCCAGAAAACAATCTTTTAATGGCAATAAGTCCATATCTACTAATAATTCTTTTAAGTAAATGGACTATATATTCTCCAATTAAAGGATAGAGTGGCTAAATGGATTTAAAAAAAAAAAAAAGACGAGACTATATGTTGCCTACAAGAGATTCACTTCAGATGTAAGGATACACACTGACTGAAAGTTAAGGGATGGAAAAAGATATTCCATGCAAATGGAAACCAAAGGAAAGCTGGGGCAGTGTTACTTATATCAGACAAAGTACACCTTAAGACAAAGACTGTAATAAGAGACAAAAGAAGGTCATTGCACAATGGTAAAGGGGTCAATCCAACAAGAGGATATAATATTTGTAAATATTTATGTACCAAACATAGGGTCACCTCAATATATAAAGCAAGTATTAACAGACTTCAATGTCCCACTTTTATTATACTTAAATAACATATTAGACCAAATAAACTTAACAGACATGTATAGAACATTTCATCCACAGCTGCAGAATACACACTCATCTAAAGCTCACGTGAAACATTTTCCTAAAAAGATGGTATGTTAGGCCATAAAATTAGTCTTAATTAATTTAAAAAGGTTGAAATCATATCAGGCATCTTTTCTGATCACAATGGCATGAAACTAGAAGTGAATTACAAGAAGAAAACTGGAAAATTCACAAATATGTGTAGATTGAACAACATGCTCCTGGACAATACATGGGAAATCAAAAAGAAATAAAAATATCTTGAGACCAATGAAAATGGAAATAAAACATAACAAAATTCATGGGATGCAGCAAAAGCAATTAGAGAGTTCATAATTATAAATGCACACATTTAGAAACAAAAAAGCACAAGTAAATAGCCTAACTTTACATCTCAAGGAACTAGAAAAAAAGACACACTAAGCTCAAAATTAAGAAGGAAGGAAATAACAAAGGTTACAGCAGAAATAAATGAAATAGACACTAAAATAAAAATAGAAAAAAATCAATGAAACTAGTAGCTGGTTTTTGAAAAGATAAACAAAATTGACAAACTTTAAGCTAGACTTATCAAGAAGAAAGAGAGAGAACTCAGATGAATAAAATTAGAAATGAAAGAGGAGTCAATACAACTGATACCATAGAAATACAAAGGATTATGATAGACCACTATATGCAATTTTATGTTCACAAACAACCCACCTAAAAGAAATAAAGTCCTAGAAACATACAACCTACTAAGACTGAATCACAAAGAAATAGAAAATCTGAACAGACTAATAACCAGTAAGGAGATTAAATCAGTTATCAAAAATGTCAAAACAAACAAAAAAGTCTGGGACCAGATAGTTTCACTGGTGAATTCCATTAAACATTTAAAGAAGAGCTAATATCAACTCCTGTCAAACTCTTCCAAAAAGTAGAAGAGGAGAGAACTGTTCCAAAATTATTTTATGAAGCCTGCATACCCTGACACCAAAATCAGACAAGGACACTACAAGAAAATAAAACTACAGGCCAATATCTCTGATGAACACAGATGCAAAAGCCCTTAACAAAACAGCAAACCATATTCAACAATACATTAAAAAGGATTATACACCATGGTCAAGTGGGATTAATCCCTGGGATGCAAGGATGGTTAAACATACACAAATCAATCAATGGGGTACAACATTAACAAAATTAATAATAGAAATCAAATAGATGCTTAAAAAGCATTTAACAAAATTCAACAGTCATTCATGATAATAAAAGCTCTCAATAAACTGGGTATAGAGGGAATGTACCTCAACATAATAAAGGCCAAATATGACAAGTCCGTATCTAACATTATATTCAATGATGAAAGGCTGAAAGCATTTCCTCTAATATCAGAAACAAGATAAGGATGCCCACTCTCACCACACCTACTTAAAATAAAACTGGAAGTCCTAGAAAGTGCAGTCAGGCAAGAAAAAGAAATAAAATACATCCAAATTAGAAAGCAAGTAACAAAACTTTCTCTCTTCACAGATGACTTCATATTATACATATAAAATCCAAAAGACTCACCAAAAACTGTCAGAACTAATAAATAAATTCAGTAAACTTGCAGGATACAAAATCAATATACAAACATTGTCATGTTTCTATACATTAATAATAATGAACTATCAGAAATAGGAATTTTTAAAAAGATCCCATTTACAATGGCATTAAAAGGAATAAAATACTTAGGAATAAATTTAACCAAGGAAATTAAAGACCTATACACTGAAAGCTGTAAGACACTAATGAAAGAAATTGAAGAAGATTCAAATAAGTGGAAAGGTATTCTGTGCTCATGGACTGGAAGAATTCATGTTGTTAAAATGTCCATACTACCCAAAGCGATCTACAAATTCAGTGCAATCCCTATCAAAATCCCAATCGCATTTTTCACAATAGTAAAACAAATCTAAAATTCGTATGGAACAACAAAAGATTCAAATAATCAAAACAGTCTTGAGAAAGAACAATTGTGGATGCATCACTCTTTTTGTTTTCAACATATATTACAAAGCTATAATAATCAAAACAGCATGGTATTGACATTAAAAACAGAGACACAGATCAATGGAACAGTATACAGAGCAGAAATAAACCCACTCATATATGATCATTTAATTTATGACAAAGTAGTGAAGAATATGCAGAATAGAAAGCCCAGAAATAAACTCATGCATATGTGGTCAATTAATTTATGAGAAAGAAGCTAAGGATACACAATGGGAAAAGAATAGTCTCTGCAATAAATGATGTTGGCCAAACTGGATAGGCACATGCAAAAGAATGAAACTAGACCCTATGTTACACCATACACCAAAATCAACTCAAAATGTTTTTAAGACTTGAAAAAAGACCAGAAACCATGACTCCTAGAAGGAAAATAGGCATAAGCTCCTTGACATAGGTGTTGGCAATGATCTTTTTGGATTTGACACCCTAAGCAAAAAGCAACAAAAGCAAAAATAAATAAGTGGGTCTACATCAAACAAAAAACTTCTGCATAGCAAAGGAAACCATCAACAAAATGAAAAGGCAGCTTATGGAAAAGGAGAAAATATTTTCAAATCAAGTATCTGATAAGGGGTTAATATCCAAAAATATTAGTAACTCCTACAACTCAATAGCAAAAAACAAAACTGTCTGATTAAAAAATGGGCAGGGGGTGTGATACCAACATCAGGATTGTGTAAGATGTCTCTCCTTTTTGTTCCCCTTTTAACGACAAAACATTGGCATCCATCCCAAAGTAAATATACCTTTGTGAAAGTTGCAGGATCTAACACCATACTCCAAGGGGCCTAGGAGGAATTTCACCCACAGAACCAGTAGAAGCTGGTGAGCTCGCCCCACCCCTCCTGGACATGGTTGAGGAAAACCTGGAGAGTGCTGACCTGGACAGACAGCTATGAACAAGAGAGGCTTTGTAGAAGTCCAGCCTTCCTGAGGAGATATTCTAGCACTCTGTCAGAGCAAACAAAAAAATATGAGTGTGGCTGTACTGAAGAGGGTAAGAGGAACTTTGCCAGTGCTGCCTCTTTCTCAAGGTGACACAGAGCAGGGCTAAACCAGCTAATGGTGGTGATCTCTCTTGTAGGGAAAAGGAGAGCAGTGCGTGAATGTCCAGCTACCACAGCTGTGCGTGAAGCAACTGAAGTTCCTCTTCAGCAACACCCATAATATTATGGCAGGACCTCCATGACTAGGGTAGGGAGGGGATAGGAAAAGAGGCAGATAAGAATATCAAAGAGCATTAAAAAGGGATGGTTCCTACTGTCTGTGTTCAGGACTCCTGCAGGAAGCCCTCCCATGAACCACTGGAAGATCTCCACCCAAAGATCTCCCTGCATGGCCTGTGGGTATTCCCAACACACTGAGTGCTGAACCCACACCTCCCCCCGCTCTGTGGCCAGCTCCTTATGCATGCTTCTGAGTGCAGCAATGAGAGTGAGCTCCAGTAAATAGGGAATGTGATTAGAATATCAGGCCAGGTTCTGTGGGCATGGCAGAAATCACAAATCAGAGCCGTAGTCCAACTTCTGGAAAATAAAGAGAGGTTTCAGGTAGCCAACCTAGTGAGTTGTAAACATTAAAAAGATATAAAAACATAAGAATTTTGTCACAAGAGGGAATAAGAAGTGTGGAGCAGGCATATCCATACTAGGTTGGAGAAAATCCCAGATATAAGCAAGACCAAAGAAAACTATCTCCCCCTGAAGACAATCAGTAAAGACTTGAAGAAATGTCTGCTCATTCAAATTGCGATAACAACAGTGGAAAATTCCAAGGAGCACAAAGGATCAAGGAAACATGTGAAAACCAAAACATGATAATAATTCTCTAGTAACCAAACTCAAGGACATGTAATTTTGTGATCTAGTTGATGAAGAATTAAAAATGAGCTACAAGATAACACAGAAAGGCAATTAAATAAAATCATGAAAACAATACACAAACCAAATGAAAAGTTTAACAAAGAGATAGAAATCATGAAAAAGAACCAAACAGAAATTCTAGAGCTAAAGAATTCAATGAATGAAATAAAAAATGCAATAGAGAACATCTACAGCAGAACAGACCAAATGGAAGATAGAATCACTGAGTATAGGTACTTTGAAATAACTCAGTCAAAGGAGAGCAAGAACAACAAAAAGAATGAAAAAATAGCAAAGAAAGTCTACATGATCAATGGGAAACTCAAACATACAAATATTAGAATAATTGCAGTACCAGAGGAGAAGAGAGGGAAAAGGGGGCAGAAAGTTTACTTAAAGAAATACCGATAATAGCTGAAAATTTCCCAAACCTGGGGGTTGACTTGGACATCCAAGTTTTATATAGCTAATAGATCACTCCTTTATCTCCATGTAAAACAAACTTCTTCAAGACACATTATAATAAAACTTCAAAAATCAAAGACAAAGAGAGAATCCTAAAAGCAGCAAGGGAGAAAATGTTTGTAACCTCCCCTAGCTATCAGTGGATTTCTCAGCAGAAATTGTACAGGCCAGGATAGTGTAAATAAATGATATATTCAAAGTGTTGAAAGAAAGTCCCAGCCATGAATATTCAGTATAGTTATTTTTCAGATATGAAGGAGAAACAGAGGCTTTCCCAGACAAATAAAAGTAGAGAGGGTTCACATCACTATACCTGCCTTGAAAGAAATGTGAAAGGCTTCACAGCAGAGCTGCTGGTGAGGCTCCCAAGTGGGATGAGACACCTGACAGACTACACAGTGGGTGCTACCCTGTCCACTCTCAGGGTTGTACACTAGGAGAGAAGACAAGATGGCGGAGTAGAAGACTTTGAGCTCTCCTCCTCCCATGAGAACGAGAACAGCAAAATCAAAACTAACTGCTGAACAACCATCAATAAAACAGACTGGAACCTACCAGAAAAGATATTCTACATCCAAAGACAAATAAGAAATCACAATGAGATGGTAGGAGGGATGCACTCGTGATCTAATCAAATCCCTTACCCCTGGTTGGACAACCCACAAACTATAGAATAATTATAACACAGAAGTTCTCCAATGGGAGTCAGAGTTCTGAGCCCCACATCAGGCTTTCCCAGCCTTGGGGGTCTGGAATCAGGAGGAGGAGCCCCCAGATCATTTGGCTTTGAAGGCAAGCAGATCTTGATTGTAGGAGTTCCACAGGACTGGGAGAAACAGAGACCCCAATCTTGGAGGACACACACAGGTCTTGTGCACACTGGGACCCAGGGCAAAATCAGTGATGTCATAGGAGCCTGGGCCAGACCTACCTGCTGGCCTTGGAGAATCACCTAGGGAGGGGGGTGTGTGGATGTGGCTCTCTCTTGGGACATAAAAGCTGGTAGTGAACATATCCGGGAGTACTAATATGAAGGCTAATATCTTGCTTGGGAAATTAGCACCAAGACCTGGCCCCACCCAACAGTCTCTAGGCTTCAGTGCTATGATGCCTCAGGCCAAACAACCAACAGAGAGGGAACACAGTCCACCCATCAACAGACAGGCTTCCTAAAGACTTCCTGAGCCCACAGCCACCTCTAGACACATCCGTTGAAATGGTCCTGCCCACCAGAGGGCCAAGACCAAAATCCACCCACCAGTGGGCAGGCACTGGTCCCTCCTATCAGGAAGCCTACACAAGCCTCTAAACCAGCCTCACCCACCAGGGGACAGACACCAGAGGCAAGAAATATACAGTCCCACAGCTTGTGGAACTGAGTCTGCAAACACAGGTCAGAAGCTACCCTGGGACCAGCTGGTCCCTGGCCCTTTGGTGATGAGAGGGGAGTGTACTGCTGGGACACATAAGACACCCCCTACACAGGGCCACTTCCCCAAGACCAAGATACAGAACTAACCTTCCACATACATAAAAATACAAATAGAAGTCTAGACAAAATTAGACAGTAGAGGAATATGTTCTAGATGAAAGAACAAGATAAACTCCCAGAAGAACAAATAAGTGACATGGAGTTAGGGAATCTACTCAAGAAAGAGTTCAGGGTAATGATTGTAAAGATGATCCAAGAACTTGGGAAAAGAATGGATGCACAGAGTGAGAAGTTATAAGACGTTTTTAACAATGAATTAGCAAAAATAAAGAACAACAAAACAGAGTTGAACAACAAAATAAGTGAAATGAAAAGTACACTAGAAGGAATCATTACCAGAATAAATGAGGCAGAAGAATGGATAAGTGAGCTGGAAGACAGAGTGGTGGAAATCACAGCCATGGAACAGAATAAAGAAAAAAGAATGAAAAGAAACTAGGACCGTTAAAGAAACTTCTGGGACAACGTTAACTGCAACAACATTCACATTATAGGGGTCCCAGAAGGAGAACAGAGAGAAAAAGAGCCTGAGAAGATATCTGAAGACATAAAAGCTGAAAAGTTCCCTAACATTGGAAAGGAAGCAGTCACCCAAGTCCAGGAAGCACAGAGAATACCATACAGGATCAACCCAAGGAGGAACATGCAGAAATACAGAGTAATCAAATTCACAAAAATTAAAGATAAAGAGAAAATATTAAAAACAAGGGAAAAGCAACAAATAACATATAAGGGGACTTCTATAAGCTTATCAGCTGATTTTTAGCAGAAATTCTGCAGGCCAGAAGGGAGTGGCACAGTATACTTAAAGTGATGAAAGGGAAAAACCTACAACCAAGAATACTCTACCCAGAAAGGCTCTCATTTAGATTCCATGGAGAAATCAAAAGCTTTACAGACAAGCAAAAGCTCAAAGAATTCAGGACTGCCAAATCAGCTTATGACAAATGCTAAAGGAACTACTCTAGGCAGAAAAGAAAAGGCCACAACTAGAAACAAGATAATTACGAATGGGAAAGCCCACCAGTAAAGGCAAACATACTCTAAGGTAGGAAACCATCCACACACAAATATGATATCAAAACCAGCAATCATGAGATGAGGAGAGTACAAATGTAGGATATTGAAAATGCATTTGAAATTAAGAGACCAGCAATTTAAAACAATTTTGTAAATATATACACTGCTATACCAAAACCACGTGGTAACTGCAAACCAAAAATCTATAATAGAGAAACACACCCAAGCAAAAAAAGGAATCCAAACATAACACTAAAGATAGTCATCAAATCACAAGAGATGACAACAAAAGAGGAAGGGAAGAAAAAAGACCTACAAAAACAAATCCAAAACAGTTAACAAAATGCCTATAAGAACATACATATTGGTATTTACCTTAAGTGTAAATGGATTAACGGCTCCAAACAAAAGACATAGACTGGCTGAATGGATACAAAAACAAGACCCATATATATGCTGTCTACAAGAGACCATTTCAGACGTAAGGACACATACAGGCTGAAAGCGAGGGGATGGAAAAAGATATTCCATGCAAATGGAAATCAAAGGAAAGCTGCAGTAGCAATACTCATATCAAAATAGACTTTAAAGACTGTTACAAGAGACAAAGAAGAACACTGTATAATGATCAAGGGGTCAATCCAAGAAGAAGATATAACAATTGTAAATATATATGCGCCCAACATAGGAGCTCCTCAACATATAAGGCAATGTTAACACACATAAAAGGAGAAATTGAGAGTAACACAATAATAGTGTGTTATTATTAACACCTCAATTACATCAATGGACAAATCATCCAGACAGAAGATCAATAAGGAAACACTGGCCATAAATGACACATTAGACAGATAGGCTTAATCGATATTTATAGAGCATTCCATCTGAAAGCAGCAGAATACACATTCTTTTCAAGTGCACGTGGAACATTCTCCAGGATAGATCACATGCTGGGCCACAAAGCAAGCCTTGGTAAATTTATGAAAACTGAAATTGTATCAAGCATCTTTTCTGACCATGCTATGAGACTAGAAATCAACTACAAGGGACTTCCCTGGTGGTTCAGTGGTTAAGAATCCACCTGCCAATGAAGGGGACATGGGTTTGAGCCCTGGTCTGGGAAGATCCCACATGCTGTGGAGCAACTAGGCCCGTGTGCCACAACTACTGAATCCCGAGCACCTAGAGCCCATGCTCTGCAGCAAGAGAATCCACCACAATCAAAAGTTTGCACACCACAATGAAGAGTTAGCCCCCTGCTCACCGGAACTAGAGAAAGCCCAGGCACAGCAATGAAAACCCAATGCAGCCAAAATTTTAAAAAATATATAAATAAATCTATTTTAAAAAAAGAAATCAACTACAAGAAAGAAACTGCAAAAAACATAAACATGGAGGCTAAACAATATGCTACTAAACAACCAGTGGATAACTGAACTAGTCAGAGGAAATTTTAAAAATGAGAAAAATGGAAATGGAAACATGATGATCCAAAACCTATGGGACGCAACACAAGCAGTTCTATGAGGGAAGCTTATAGCGATACAAGCTTACCTCAGGAAACAAGAAAAATCTCAAATAAACAACTTAATGTTACACATAAAGCAACTAGAGAAAGAAGAACAAACAAAACCCAAAGTTAGTAGAAGGAAAGAAATCATAAATATCAAAGCAGAAGTAAACAAAATAGAGACTAAAAAATAATAGAAAAGATCAATGAAACTAAAACCCAGTTCTTTGAAAAGATAAACAAAATTGATAAGCCTTTAGCCAGACTCATCAAGATAAAAAGGGAAAGGACCCAAATCAATAAAATTAGAAATTAAAAGGGGAAGTTACAAATGACACCACAGAAATACAGAGAATCATAAGAGACTACTACGAGCAATTTTACATAAATAAAATAGACAACCTAGAAGAAATGGACATATTCTTAGAAAAGTACAACCTTTGAAGACTGAACCAGGAAGAAATAGAAAATTTGAACAGACCAATTACAATTACTGAAATTGAATCTGTGATTTTAAAACTCCCAACAAGCAAAAGTCCAGGACCAGATGGCTTTACAGGCAAATTCTATCAAACATTTAGAGAAGAGTTAACACCTACCTTTCTGAAACTATTCCAGAAGCTTGCAGATGAAGGAACACTTCCAAACTCATTCTATGAGACCACCATCATCCTAATACCAAAACCAAAGTTACCACAAAAAAAAAAAAAAAGAAAATTACAGACCAATATCACTGATGAACAGATTGAAAAATCCTCAACAAAATACTAGCAAAACGAATCCAACAGCACAATAAGAGGATCATACACCATGATCAAGTGGAATTTATCTCAGGGATGCAATGATTTTTTTAATATCCACAAATTAGTGTGATAAACCACCTTAACATATCAAAGAATAAAAACCATATGATCATCTCAATAGATGCAGAAAAAGCTTCTGATTCAATTCAAAATCTATTTGTGATAAACACTCTCCAGAAAGTGGGCATAGAGGGAAACTACTGCAACATTAAAGGCCATATATGACAATCCCACAGCTAACATCATACTCAGCAGTGAAAAGCTGAAAGCATTTCCTCTAAGATCAGGAACAAGACAAGGATGTCTACTCTTGCCACTTTTATTCAACATAGTTTTGGAAGTCCTAGCCACAACAATCAGAGAAGAAAAAGAAATGAAAGGAATGCAACTTGGAAAAGAAGAAGTAAGACCGTCACTGTTTGCACATGACATGATACTATACATAGAAAATCCTAAAGACTCTACCAGAAAACTACTAGAGCTCATCAATGAATTTGGGAAAGTTGCAGGATACAAAATTAATACACAGAAAGCTGTTGCATTTCTATACACTAACAATGAAAGATCAGAAAGAGAAATTAATGAAATAATCCCATTTACCATTTCATCAATGAGAATAAAATACCTAGGAATAAAACTAAGGGGCCAAAAGAGCTGTACTCTGAAAACTATAAAACACTAATGAAAGAAATTGAAGATGACACAAACAAATGGAAAGACATATCGTATTCTTGGATTGGAAGGATCAATATTGTCAAAAAGACTGTACTACCCAAGGCAACCTACAGAATCAATGCAATCTCTAACAAATTACCAGTAACATTTTTCATAGAACTAGAACAAAAAATTTTAAAAATTTTATGGAAACACAAAAGACCCTGAATAGCCACAGCAATCTTGAAAAAGAAACACAGAGCTGGAAGAATCAGGCTCCCTGACCTCAGACTATACCACAAAGCTACACTGATCAAAACAGTGTGGTACTTGCACCAAAATAGAAATATACATCAAAAGAACAGAACAGAAAGCCCAGAAATAAACCCACGCACATACAGTCAGTTAATCTACAACAAAGAAGGCAAAAATATCTAATGGAGAAAAGACAGTCTCTTCAATAAGTGGTGTTGGGAAAACTGGACAGCTACATGTAAAAGAATGAAATTGGAACATTCTCTAACACCATAGAGAAAAATAAACTCAAAATGGATTAGAGACCTAAATGTAAGACAGGATACTATAAAACTCCTAAAGGAAAACATAGGCAGGATGCTATTTGACATAACTTGCAGCAATATATTTTTGCATCTGTCTCCTGGAGTAATGGAAATAAAAACAGAAGTAAACAAATGGGACCTAATTAAACTTAAAAGCTTTTGCACAGCAAAAAAAAGCCATAAGCAAAACAAAAAGACAACGTATAGAATGAAGGAAAATATTGGCAAACAATGCAACTGACAAGGGATTAACCTCCAAAATATACAAAAAGTTCATACAGCTCAATATCAAAAAACAAACAACCCAGTCAAAATGGGGAGAAGCTCTAAAAAGACATTTCTCCAAAGAAGATATACAGATTGCCAACAAACACATGAAAGGATGCTCAACATCACTAATCATTAGAGAAATGCAAATCAAAGCTACAATGAGGTATCACTTCACACTGGTCAGAATCCATCATCTAAAAATCTACAAACAGTAAATGCTGGAGAGGGTGTGGAGACAAGGGAACTCTCCTATAGTGTTAATAGGAGTGTAAATTGGTACAGCCAGTATGGAGAACAGTATGAATGTTCATTTAAAAACTAAAAATAGAGCTACCATATGATCCTGCAATCCCTCTCCTGGGCATATATCTGGAGAAAAACATAATTTGAAAAGATATATGCACCTGATGCTCATAGCAACACTAGTTACAACAGCCAAGCCATAGAAGCAACCTAAGTGTCCACAAACAGGTGAAGGGATAAAGAAGATGTGGTATATATATATATACAATGGTATATTAAGCAGCCAATAAAAGGAATGAAAAAATGTCATTTGCAGCAGCATGGATGGACCTAGAGATTATCATACTAAGCAAAGTAAGTCAGAAAGAGAAAGACAAATACCATTTAACATCACTTATATGTGGAATCTAAAATACAACACACACAAGAAAAATAAAAATTAAAAAAATACAAAACAACTGTACATATCTACAAAACAGAAACAGACTCAAAGACGTAGAGAGCAGACTTGTGGTTGCCAAGGGGGATGGGGTTGGGGAATGGGTGGACTGGGAGTTTGGGAATAGCAGATGCAAACTATTATATATAGGATGGATAAACAACAAGGTCTTATTTTATAGCACAGGGAACTATATTCAATATCCTGTGATAAACGTGGTAATGTATATATTATATATAAATATATATAATATATGTAATATATAATATGATTTATATAATATATAATAGACAATATGTAATATATATTTTTATCATATTATATATGACATATATCACATAATATATATGATATGTATATTATATTAAACATATCACATATAATTACATATACGATATATAATATGTAATATAAAAATATTAATTATAATATATAAAATATATAATATATAAAACATAATATGTATTTTTATACATACATACATACATAAATACATATATACATAATACATACATACACATAAAATGTATTAATTTTATGTATAAAACATACATGCTATATGTTTTATATAATATATAATATATAAAATACATATAATATATAATGTATTATATAAAATATATTATATATAAATTTTATATAATATATACTGTATATAATATATAAATATATATTACACAAATCTTATCTATTATATTTAAATATACTATGTATATTATATTTATGTATAAATATGTATAATATATATTCTATATATAAACATATAGAATATAATATATATAATATAGTATATATTTAATATATAATTTAAATATATACTATATTTTACATATTTAATATATATTTATATACATTAATATATAATATATCTATATATTATGTTACTATATAATATATAAATATATAAATTATACATTTATAAGTATAATATATTATATTATATATACATAACATATCATATAAATATGATATAATATACATATATTAATATATTATATTTAATACATATATAATATACTAATAAATGCTATGTAATTATATAATAAATAGTATATAACTATATATTATATAATGTGCATTATATATTATATTATAATAATGTATAATGAATATATATAGAAATAAAAATATATAAATTATATTATTAAAAATACATAATATATAAGAAATATACTATTAAAAATTTATAAATAATATATAAATAGTAAATAATATATTATATAATAATGAATATGTTATATATAATAATAAATAATAATCATATTATATATTATATTATTATATACCCTGTATTATATTTTATATATTATATTATGCATTTATAATAAATAATATAAAATATATACAGTATATTATTATGTAATGTATTTATATATTATATATATATAACTGAATCACTTTGTTTTATGCAGAAATTAACACAACAATGTAAATCAACTATACTTCAATAGATTAAAAAAACAAAATGTATGGTTTCCAAAGTGGAGGTGGGGAGTGATAAATTGGAAGTTTGGGATTAAAATATACATACTACTATATATAAGATAGATCACCAATAGGGACCTACTGTGCAGCACAGAGAACTATACTGATAGCTACTAATAAGCTATAATGGAAGAGAATGTAAAAAAAGAACATATATATATCTGAATTACTTTCCTGTCCAGCTGAAAATAACACCATACTGTAAAATACTGAACCATACTTCAGTAAAATTTTTAAAAAATAAATGAGGAAAGGACTTCTTCAAGCTGAAATAAAAAGACTCTAATTAGTAACATGAAAATGTTAGAAAATATACATAACACTGGTAAAGCTAAACACACAGGCAGATTTTGAAAACCCTAATTCTGTAATAGTGTTAATCACTTAATTGTAGTATAAGGGTAAAGAGTACTAAAAATAACTATACCTGGTGTAATTTGTTAATGAATACAAAAGCAGTAAATTGTGACATCAAAAACACAAAAAGGGGAGTAAATGGGTAGAATTTTTGTATGTAATCAAAAATTATAGAAGTATAATAAAATATTTTTGTATATCAGCTAACAGTGGACTGTGTTATGTATAAGATATTTTATGTAAGCTTTATGGTAAACACAAAGCAAAACCTATAATAGATAGGTTAAAAGATAAAGAAAAGTTTTCACTTCTTTCACTATCTTTATCAAAAGATAAAGAAAAGTTTTCACAGCTTGCCACCACAGAAAATCACCAATTCACAAAGCTAAGCAGAAACAGTGGAAAAAATAAACAGTGGAAATACAAAACATCCAGAAAGCAAATAATATGATGGCAGTAATAAGTCCTTTACATATCAATAATTACTCTAAATGTAAGTGGATTGAATTCAGAAGTCAAAAGGCACAGACTTTCAGGATAGGTTAAAAAAACAAGATCCAATTATATGCTCTCTACAAGAGACTCACTTTCAGGACACATGTAATTTCAGAGCTAAGGGATGGAAACAGATATTCCATGAGAAATGGAAACCAAAAGAAAGTTTGGGTAGCTACTTATATCACAAAATAGAGTTTAAACTAAAAATGGTAGCAAGAGACAAAGGTCATTATATAATGATAAAGGGGTCAATTCATCAAGAAAAAACAATTGTGAATATATATGCACTCCATATCAGAGCATGTAAATATATTAGGCAAATCCTAGCAAATCTTTAGGAGAAATAGACAAAAATACAATAATAGTAGGACTTAAACACCCCACTTTCAGCAATGGATATATCATTCAGACAAGAAATCATCAAGGAAATGTTAGCCTGGAGCTGTGCATTACACCAGATGGACCTAACAGACATTTATAAAACATTCTCTCCAGCAGCAGCAGAATATACACTCCTCTCAAGTACACAGACTATTCTCTAGACCAGATCATGTAACAGGCCATAAAATAAGTATCAGAAAATTTAAGAAGATTGAATTCACACCAAGTATCTTTTCTGACCTTAATGGTATGAAACAAGAAATCAACAACATGACGAAAGCTGGAAAATTTAAAAGCACATGGAAACTAAAAAACACTCTCTTGTAAAGCAGCGGATCAAGGAATAAGACAAAAGGAAAATTGATATCTTGAAAAAAGTGAAAATGGAAACACAACACAAAACATATGAGAAGCTGTAAAAGTACTTCTTAGAGTGAAGTTTATGGCAATAAATATGTATTAAGAAAATAGAAAAATCTCAAATAAAAAAGTCTAACTTTATCCATCAGGGAATTAGAAAAAGAAAAAACTAAGCCCAAAGTTAGCAGAATAAAGAAAATAAAAAATTTCAGAGCAGAAGTAAAGGAAGTACAGGCTATAAGAGAATAGAAAAGATCAATAAAACTAAGAGCTGGTTTTTAGACCAGATAAACAAAATTGACAAACGTTTAGTTAGACTAACAACAAAAAAAGAATAGTCACATAAATGAAGTAAGAAATTAAAGAGGAGACATTACAAATGATATACAAATGATAATTATGAATGATGTTACAAATGATATATACTTCAGATATACCAAGGCTCATAAGAGATTACTAAGAACAATTATATGCCAACAAATGGCCCACCTAGAAGAAAAAGATACATTCCTAGAAATATACAACCTACCAAGACTCAATTATGAAGAAACAGAAAATAAGAACAGACCAATAACCAGTAAGGAGATTGAATCAGTAATCAAAAACCTCCCAACATAGAAAAGACCAGGACCAGATGGCTTCACTGGCGAACTTTACCAAACTTTTAAAGAAGAACTAATGCTAATCCTTTTCAAACTTTTCCAAAAAATAGAAGATGAGGGAACACTCAAACCCATTTTATGAGGCTGGCATTATCCTGATACCAAAGTCAGATAAGGACACTACAAGAGAAGAAAATTAGAGACTACTATCCCTGATGATATAAATGCAAAATTTCTCAACAAAATATTAGGAACCTGAATTCAACAACACATTAAAAGGATCAAACCATGACCAAGTGGGATTTATCCTTAGGATGCAAGCAAGAATGGATACATACACAAATCAATCAATGGGATATACCACATTAATAGAATAAAACACAAAAATCATATGAGCATCTCAATAGATACAGAAAAAGCATTTGACAAAACACAACATACTTTCACTATAAAAATCCCTCAGCAAATTGGGTATAGAGGAACATACCTCAACCAATATATGACCAGTGCACAACCAACATCATACTCAATGGTGAAAGCTTGAAAACTTTCAGGTACAAGACAAGGTTGTCCTCTCCCACTGCTCTTATTCAACATAGATTGAAAGTCCTAGTTAGAGAAATCAGACAAGATAAAGCAATAAAAAGCAACCAAATTGGAAAGGAAGAAGTAAAATTATCATTACTGGAAGGTGATATGATCTTATATATAGAAAATTCTATTGACTCAACCAAAAAACTGTTGGAACTAAAAAAAAAAAAAAAGAGGGCTTCCCTGGTGGCGCAGTGGTTGAGAGTCCGCCTGCCGATGCAGGGGACACGGGTTCGTGCCCCAGTCCGGGAAGATCCCACATGCCATGGAGCGGCTAGGCCCGTGAGCCATGGCCGCTGAGCCTGCGCGTCCGGAGCCTGTTGCTCCGCAACGGAAGAGGCCACAACAGTGAGAGGCCTGCGTACCACAAAAAAAAAAAAAAAAAGAATTCTGTAAAGGTACAGGATATAAAGTCAACATACATATATCACTGGCAAAAGAAGTTTAAAAAACTATCCCATTTACAATGACATCAAAAATAATAAAGTACTTAGAAATAAATTTAACCAAGTGGTGAAAGATCTGTACAATAAAACTATAAGACTTTGATGTCATATATTGAAGAAGACACAAACAAATGGAATGATATTCCACATTTGTGGATAAGAAGGACTAATATTGTAGAGTGTCCATACTACCGAAAGCCATCTATAGATTCAGTGCAATCCATATCAAAATTCCATTAGCTTTTTTCATGGAAATAGAAAACAATCCTAAAATTTGTATTTGTATGGAAAAATTTGTATGGAATCACATTAGACCCCAAATAGCCAACACAATCTTGAGAAAGAAGAACAAAGCTGGAGGAACACACTTCTTGGTTTCAAACTGTATTACAAAGCTATAATAATTAAAAAGTATGATATTTCATAAAAACAGACACATAGCCCAATAGAATGGTATAAAGAGCCCAGAAATAAAGCCCCACATATATGGTCAACTATTGTCAAGGGAGTCAAGAACATTCAATGGGGAAAGGTTATTCTCTTCAGCAAATTGTTATGGGAAAACTAGATAACAACAGGCAGAAAAATGAAATTGAACCCGTATCTTATACCACTCACAAAATTAACCCAAAATGGATTAAAGACTTAAACCTAAGACCTGATACCTAGAAGAAAACATAGGTGGTAATCTTCACTTTGATCCTGGCAATGATTGTTTTGGATAGGACACCAAAAAACACAAGCAACAAAGGCAAAAACAAACGACTGAGACTACATCAAGCTAAAAACTTCTGTATAGCAAAAGAAACAATTAATAAATCAAAAGGCAATCTACAGCATGGGAGTAAATATTTGTAAACCATATATCTGATAAGGGGTTAATATCTAAAATATATAAAAATGTATACACTCAATAGGTACTAAACTAAAAAATGAGCAGAGGAACGGAAGAGACCTTTTCAAAAAAGGCCTCCAAATGGTCAATAGGTATATGAAAATGTGCTCAGCCTCACTAATCATCAGGGAAATGATGATTAGAAAAAAAACAAGAAAAAAAAAAGACAAGAGAGAGCAAGCGCTGGTGAGGATATAGAGAAAAGGGGAGCCTTGTGCACTGTTGGTGGGGATGTAAACTGGTGCAGCCACCAGGGAAAGCAATCTCCATACTGCTTATTTGAAAATAAAGCCACCAGTCCTGGAAGCCCTTACTGCTGGTGGAAGCAGGCCCTGGCACAGCTCCTTTTGTGCCCAGATTACACCAAAGGGGAGGCAAGTGCTGGGCTCCGTGCCCAGAGGCTTACCCAGCCAGGAGCTGTCAGGGGACCTGAGAGCCCACACAGCTGTTTGGAGTGCTCTTTACTAGCCAGAAAGTCCTCCTCTTTTCCAACTCCTGGAGGCAAAGATGTAGCTACACGTAGGCGGCACGGAAGTTTCGTCTTAACGACTCACATCAGCTACCTGTGCAGGCCAGACACAGTGGGAGGAAGGGAAAGGTGCGTATGTGGGGCAGGGTCTGCAGTTAGGGTTTCTGGGGTGGGAGGTAGTTGCCTGATGCCTGTTTTCCACTTCCAGGCACGTGTGTACCTGCGAGCATATGTTCATCCGTATATTCCTGTGGGGATGGTGGGTGCTGTCAAGACATTCCTACTTTTAAAAAATAGAAATGTGAAACACTGAAAAGAAATAAAATATGAAGCTACCATATGACCTAGCAATCCCGCTTTTGTATATAAATAAAAGGGAAAAAAAAAAGGATATCGAAGAGATCTCTGCAATCTCATGATTATTGTGTTACCGATCAGGTTTCTTGGACTCCTTACTCAATAGAAATTTACAAGAGGCCAGATAAGAAATTCAGGCAATGCTTTATTAGGACTCGTGCTGCAGCCCGAGGGAGAGAAAACAAGTAATAGGTGACCTTGCTCACGCCCGTGTTTGTCCAGGTGCAAGCACTGCAGCAAAGGGTCCCAGGTTTCAGGTCCCAGTCTGTCTCCTTCCCCCCTGAGGAATTCTGCACCCCTTATTCTTAAAGGTCAATGGGCTGAAGGTCTCTTCTTCTGAAATTTCTTCCTGCTGGACAGGGGCTGCAGACCCTAGCCCACCCTGGAGGTGTAGAAGTCCCTCACTGACTGTTCTAAGAACCTGTAGGGTCCTGGGCCACCCTCCGCTGGAATGGGCTGAATTCCTTGAGCCATCATGAGCCTTACTTGAAATTGTTGGAGCCTAGAAGACACAGACTTAAGCAAAAGGTTAAACAAACAAGGGCTAAAAAGGAGAACAGCAATAGCCACTAAAGGGCCTAGAAATGTAAGGAACCAGGTTAACTTTGGGAGGACTTCCCTAACTGTTGACCAGACAGGGGAGGCAGTTTTGCCCCTCTCCAGGCTGTGAAGGCACTCTGCCTGGGCGTATATTTCTTTAATATTAATGGTCTACCTGTCTGTTGCAGTGATCCAGGTGCAGCAGGACGTATTCGTTACCACACAAACTCTGCCTTGTTCTGCCAGAAGGTAGCCAAGAGCTAGAGAATTGTCAAGAACTACATTAGCCAAAGAAACAAGAGAGATCTTAAGTCCCATTAAAGCCTGCCCTGTCTGTTTCATCATATAAGCAAGCTATCTGGTGAGATTTCTCAGGGTTGTTTCATGGTAGGTAAAGCCTCCCTGTGGAGCTACCAGTGCTATGGCCAGCCCTACCCCTGCCAAGATCATTCCTAGTGCTCTCCAGGTTCAGTGGTGAGCTAGAGTGGTCCTGTTACAGATGAAAATCCCTCTTATCCCTATAATCTCTAGAGTCTACTTGTCTGTGAAATGGACATTATCAATGCGTTTATAGGCCATATCTTGGTTGGGAAAGAACAGGGTCTGGCTGTAATTCCATAACATAGGATGGTTTGGGTGTCTGCAGAGGAAAACACACCCTACAGGTGTGCAGACCTGAATGTCTGTCTCATGGTTAAGAGCGGACAGTCCTTGAAGGACATAACTGTTTTTAGTACTTAAATAATTAAGGGACAGCAGACCATTCTGTTGATAATTAAGCGTATAAAGCTCTACAATATTTTTAACAAGATGCTTGTGTGGAATCCTGCTGGCACCATCAGAGGGTCACACTCGATAGGCCAGATCACTGTTTGTTTGGTATCCCACAGTTGGGTTAAACTGTATTGACTAGGTGATGGGATGTTTCCTTCTTACCATTTGCATTCCCCTTCCATGTTATTTAGGGGAATGGAGCCACAGTTTGAAATAGGGCACCAGTGGGTAAGGTCGTAGGATATCTGGTGTAATTATACCTTGGTGGGTTCTCAGGCATGATGCTGTTTGTGCAGTTTCACATAGCCATACCCCATGCCTGAGGTCCAGTTGTATGGGGGAGTCAGATTAAAGCATTGGAATAGCCCTGGAAGGTGCAAGTGTGACCAGCAGAGGTCAAGGGGGTGGCAATTGTCCCCAGTTTAGATTGTTAATTACCATTGGAACTGACAGGTTCAGGGGAATGCAGGAGGAGGGCCAGTAGCCAGCTGGGGGTATTGATGGTGTATCCAGCATTCTTTTCAATGTTCCCCTTCGGATGTGATTCTGGAACTGTTGACAAATGAGTTTTCCTACCATTATCCTCTAGTTACAAGGACTAGGAAGGTGGAAAGAGTCAATAAGAGGAGCATGTCTGTGTGGAGTGTTTCCCTTAAACCCAGCACAGACAAAGGAGCTCCTTCCCTGGTGGGGGTGGCTGAGCAAATCGTCAGAATGCAAGCAAGAGTACAACAGCAAGAATGGCAAATAGGAGCCAACACACTACATCATTTTACTTATCTGTCAATGGTGCCTGCGGGGTTTCTGGAGGTAAAAGCTTTAGTCTGGACAAATGTACCCAACTAGATATCCCTTGCAGTTTGACAGCAGTAGGGGTGGCTAAAATTACTTTATAGAGGCCCTTCCATTTTGGCAATAGTTGATCTTGGGGGGACCCCTCTTTCCAGGTTTTAAGAAGAACTTTGTCCCCGGGGTTTATCTGTGAAGGAACTGCTCCTTCCACTGTATTTTTAGTGGGAACTGGCAGTGGCATAGTCCTGGATTGCCCTCTGAACTTGTCCTAGATTAATAATGTATCTCAGGGCCTGGTTTACTTCCTCATCTGGTAGAATGTCAGCAGTAAGAAAAGGCCTCGCATAGGTCATTTCAAATGGGCTAAGCCTCAGACCACTCCTGGGGGCTACATGGACCCTGAGGAGTGCAATAGGAAGCAAGTTGGTCCAGAGTGCATGAGTTTCTTGGCAGAGCTTCGCTAGGTTTTCTTGAAAGTATGGTTCATCTTCTCTACCTTCCCTGAAGACCGGGGGTGCCAAGAGGTGTGTAGCCTGTAGTCTATCCCTAGGGCTGTCGTGAGTCCCTGTGTGATTTTGGCTATAAAAGAGGGCCTGTTGTCACTCTGGAGGGACTTTGGAAGTTCAAACTGAGGAGTTACTTCTTTTAAAAGGGACTTACAGACATCCATAGCCTTTTCAGATCAGGTGGGGAAGGCTTCAACCCATCCTGTGAAAGTATCGACAAACACCAGAATATACTTATATCCTGATCATGGGGGCATCTGGGTGAAATCTAACTGCCAGTCTTCCCCCGGTTATGTCCCTCAGCACTGAATTGGCCTGAGTAATTAAGGGGGAATCGGATGGGCCTGTGGGTTATTATGGGCACATAAATCACAGGCAAGCATTACTTGTTTTACTGTTCTTTTAAGCCCCTTCCCTGAAAAAGCCTTTTGCACCAAGTCCCATAGTGCATCCCTCCCATAGTGGGTGGCATCATGTTAGCTCTTAGTGAGTTTCCATTGTTGGGCCTCAGGGATTAGAACCTTATCCCTTTTAATACCAGCCTGTTCTTCCCTTCTCATAGCCCCATTTCTCAGCATTTTCTTGTTCCTGTGAGGAATACTGGGGAAGGCTAGGGAGATCAGGGGGGCCAATCACTAGAGCAGGGGGCCAATCACTTGTTCAGCTTCCTGCAATCAAGCTGCCTGTTTTGCAATTTGATCAGCTTTGCTGTTCCCTTGGCTCACAAAAGGGCCATCCCTCTGATGGCCCTTGCAGTGGATTAGTGCTACTTGAGTTGGAAGCTGCACTACTTCTAAAAGAGCCAGAATCAAATCTTTATGTTTTATGGGGGTATTTCTAGTGGTTAACCTCCCTCTTTCTTTCCAAATGGCAGCATGAGCACGTAACATGTGGAACCCATATCTACAGTCAGTAAAAATATGTAATTTCTTATCTTTCCCTAATTGCAAAACTCTCATTCATGCAATTAGTTCAGACTTCTGGGCTGATGTCTGGAGTGGCAGGGACTTGGCTTCTATGACTTCAACTAGACTAATTATGGCATACCCGCCTTCCGGATTCCCATCTCTATAAAACTGCTCCTGTCAGTAAACCATTCGACCTAGGGCTGTCAAGAGGCTCATCTAGATCAGGCCTGCTGGAGTAAGTTTGTTCTATGGTCTCTATACACCGATGCAGTAAGTCTACTCTTGACTGTTGGAAGCACAGTTGCTGGGTTTATGGTTTGGGACACCTTTAAGGTAATGTCTGGGGTGTACATTAGTAGGGCCTGATACCTTGTTAACCTTCCTCTGGTCAACCAATGATGTCCTTTGACATCTAGCACAGATTTTACCTGACTAGGGGTTAACACATCTAAGAGGTGTCCCAGGGTGAGCTTGGAAGTCTCATTAATCAACAGGGCTGTGGCTGCTACTGCCCAAAGGCAGCTTGGCCATCACAGGGCCACTGAGTCCAGTTGTTTTGAAAAGTAAGCCACTGGTTTCTGATCTGGTCCCAGCTTTTGGGTCAGGACTCCTGGAGCTATCCCTGACCTCTCGTGAAAGTATAACATAAAGGGCTTGTCCAAATTTGGAAGCCCCAGTGCTGGTGCTCTACTCAACTCTGTCTTTAGGGTCTCAAAGGCCCGCTGGTGGTCCCTATTCCATTAAAGGGTTCCCTTTTTTCTCCCTTTGGAGCCTCATATAAGGGTTTGGCAATAAGGCCATAGTTTGGAATCCAGATACGACAGAACTCAGCCATACCTAGAAAGCCTCAGAGTTGCCTCTTTGTGGTTGGAGATGGTAATGTACTAATTGCTGTTTTTGGTCTATGGCTAGGGCTCGTGCCCCTGGGGTCAAAACAAATCCTAAATACTGAACCGGTTGCTGTAAGATCCGAGCCTTGGTTGGGGAGACTTTATATCCCCTTCCTGACAGAAAGTTTGGGACTTTAACAGTATTTTGATCTGAATCTTGCTTTGTCTCACTGTTTATCAATAAATCATCAACATATTGTAGCAGAGTTCTCTTCTCAAGGCTCAGTTCCCTCAGCTCCCTTGTTAATGCATTCCCAGAAAGATGTGGGCTGTCCCAAAAACCCTGGGGAAGCACTGTCCAGTAGCCTCCAGGGTGTCAGGGTCCCTCCATTTTAAGGCAAAGAAATTCTCACAATTTGTTATCAAAAGCAGCATTCCAAGAAAACTTTGTTCTCTTAAGAGAGAGAGAAACCAAATCCAGTCTTGCACCAGTCTACTCTTAAAATCCATTTACCTAATTAAATTTAACCCAATCTTAGAAAATCCTGACCACGTACAAAACTCTTTTCCCAATGTTCCTTTTTCACGAATCTCCTAAAATTTTCTGTATCCATACTATCCTGTCCCTCACTTTCATTTTTATTCAGAAACAATCAGATCTAGGACAACCTCCTCTTTTTTCTCCCGCATACCTTCCCATTCCTATTTCTTATACCTTCTTTAACCAAAAACATCCTTTCCATTTTCTTTGTATACTGAAATGTTTCCCTTATAATTCTTAACCTTAAAGCATTAATCTCTAGCAAAAACTAAGAAGCAAGTAATTGTAAACTGTTTGTCATACCAGCATTTCCTGATTGGAATATCTCATAACCTCTAGAAACATGCATCTTCCCAAAGCACAATTTCTTTCCTCAATGTGGTACAAGACGTGTCTAAAAAACCCAAACATCTTCAGTTTCTCTCTTGTAAGGAGACAAAAGTAAATAAATGTAGGCCTGTTTAGCAATTAATGTTCCAATATTTTATCTTACTTGAAATGGCCTGGATATTCAGAGAATTCCTATCATTTAACTTAATTTAGTTTCAAGTTACCAAAATCTGGAGAGACTATTTTACATGGACATTTCCAAAACCAAATTATTCCTATAGAGTTTACCCAAAAGCCCTTATCTCAGTTACATTTACTTAAAAGTTTCATCATGTCAAGTGATTTTCCTTGTTGACAAGTATTATAGCAGAAACAATATGCACTTACTGACTTCCAGTAACCCTTGGTACAATAAAAGTATTATACTTAATGTTGATGACTCTAAATACAGGTCTGTATCAATTAAACCCACAAGCTTAAGCTAGCTCTAATACCAGATATTAATTTAATACTGAGTATTTCCCAGGTTACATGAACCTGAAATGTATTCTCATGAGTTTCTTTTATATTTTTGAGAATGTGTATGAGCACTTAATTTCCTTTAAGCCATTAAATACAGCTCATTTTTTTCCTGTTCTTTAAAGTCCTACCAAGCAACCCATGACTGGAGTCTCAGGCAATGTGCGCTGTGTTTGCGTTTCAAGGCTTAAGTGCTCCACTGTGCCCACAATGTGGCAGAGACTCAAGGAGTGGTTGGACAGACAAAACTACATAAAACAAATATTCTTTTAAATTCACTGCCTGAGACCCAATACGTACCAACGACAGAAACTTAAAGACACAAACAAGAAACAAAGAGGTGGTCTTACTGTGAGGTGGACTCCTGCCAGCTGGAGTTGGAAACACAAAACAGAAAAGTATTGGGGGGTCATGAAAATGGTGAGCCAACAGGGAGTCTCCAGGATGAAAGGGGATGGGAGTGTAAGTGTGAGGACCGAGGGAGAGGAAAAGGGAGGAGAGACAGAAAAGCCTGAAAAGGAGAAGGAGACAGAGAGAGACTGCCATTTTAACCCGTCCTCTGCAGGTGTCCATTCACCAGCCTGTGAGCTTCCAGGAAGGACCGGTGAAGGAGGCAGCACCCTGTCCACTGCCCACCGGGGTGATCAAGCCCAGAAACCAGCCAGTTGTACATTATCTGTGGGACCCTAACCCACAGGTGGGACTCTTACCCACACATACACCAGTATACCAAAATCTGTCGCTTCAGCCCTTTCCCAACGGGACTTCTCTTGGCGGCAGGAAGATAAAGGTGAGAATATTGGGATGATCAGACTTCCAGCCACTACACGATATGAGGTTTGAACCTCTATCACTCTCATAAATCTCCAGTCAGGGAGAGACCGATGGACCAAGGTCTTCATGGTGTGAGGCGAGCCTCTCCCATCTGTGCTTGTCACTCATCAGGGTGACATTGCTGGCCAGAGGTCTTGCAAGCTGAGAAGAGTGAGGCTGTAGCTGCCAGATGTCCACTGTCTTGGAAGGAGGGGACAGAAGTAGGAGAGGACAGAGAGAGAAGTAGGAAGATTTCAGGAGAGGGAAAGAGACAAAGGGGAAAGGGAAAGTGGTGAGGGTAAAAAGGACAAAGGGGAAGGGGAAGGCATTGCCTGAATGAGGGTACTGAGGCCCCCCAGGGGCCAGGAAGGCAGACTTACGTAATATGGTGATGCTGAAACAAGAGGTTCAGGTGACCGCTTGTCACCCACGGGGAAGCTGTATTTGGTGGTCCCAGAGGTGCTCAGATCCTCTCCTGGGAAGGGGACAATGTCCCTTCATGGTCACCACAAGTATGTTATTAACCAGGGTTCTTGGACTCCTTAATCAATAGAAATTGATAAGAGGCCAGATAAAAAATTCAGGCAAGTCTTTATTGAGACTCATGCTACAGCATGAGGGAGTGAAAACGAGTAACAGATGTCCTTGCTTGCTCCCCGAGGGGGACGAGCTGGTCCCTTATATGGGGTGAGGGTAGGGGCGGGTCCAGCGGTTGGGCTGGAGGGGTGGCTTGGGTGGTCTGCCCACCCCCTTGGTGGTGCTGGGTGCAGGGATCATGCACAGTACCCTGCTTTTGCTCCCAGCACCTCAGAAGTGGCAGTTGGGTTTTTTTGGTATTTTTGTATCTTGTTGTCCATAATTTGCCCCAGCTGTGCATGCATGCAGTCATTTTTAGTCCCTTATAGTTTCTTTGTATTCTGTTGCTTGAGGAGACTTTTGTCCAGGTGCAAGCACTGTGGCAAAGGGTTCCAGGTCTCAACCTGTCTCAATTGCAGCATTGTTCGCAATAGCCAAAACATGGAAACCAATCTAAGGGTCCTTCAACAGTTGAATGATATATATCACATCTTCTTTATCCATATATATGTATACACACACAGTGGAATAATATTCAGCCATGAAAAAGAAGGAAATCCTGCATTTGTGACAACATGGATGGACATGAGAACATTATACTAAGTGAAATAAGCCATGAGGACATTATACTAAGTGAAATAAGCCAGACAGAGAAAGATAAATTCTTCATGGTATCACTTCTATGTGGCATTAAAAAAAAAAGTCAAACTCACAGAAAGAAAGAGTAGAAAAGTGGTTGCCTGGGGCTGGAGTTTGGGGAAATAAGGAGGGGTGGGTAAAAGGGTACAGACTTTTAGTTATAAGATGAAGAAAGCCTGAGGATGTAATGTAAAACATGGTGACTGTAGTTGATAATACTGTGTTATATAAGTATTATATATAAGCTAATTTGTTAAGAGAGTAGAACTTAAATGTTTTCACTGAAAAAATATATATGTATGTATAGTGATGGATGTGTTAATTAACTAGTTGGGGAATACTTTCAAAATATAAATGTATATCAAATCACCACAATGTACACTTGAAATATCTTACAATTTTGCTTGTCAATTATACTTCAATAAAGTTGGAAAAATAGTAAAATATAAGAGTAACTGGGGCAGGGGCAAGGCTAGATCTTTGTGAGAACTGGCCTTTTTCTGGTTTCTTTTATTCAAAGGTATAGCTTTTGAGGCATCTAAAATGGGACTACTGGAGGGTTAAGGGGACCCTTTATCTCACTGGGCCTTGAAAGGTGGACTAACTTCTTCAGATTTGCGTGGGATTTCCCAGTTTTTGCACCAAATATCCTGCATCCTTGGAAACACCTCAGTCCCAGGAAAACTTGGACAGTGTCCACTCTAACCTTAAACCTCATCTTTTACTCATGAGATAGCTGAAAACTCTGCTCAGCCTCTCCATCTTGACTGGTCATTCATGAGTCAGCAAATGTCAAAAGGGCTAAAGGAATGCCTGGTGTCCCCATAGACACCCAGATGATTTCCATGGTCAGATTTTTAAATTTACTTTTACTTTGCCTGCCATAGTCTTCTACTAGAGTTTTCAGCAACAACAATCATCATTCAGGGCTCAGCAAAAATGTCTTCTCCAAAAACAACTTATGTAAAGTGGCCCTATTCTCAGGACTCTCTCTCCCAGTCCTCTATGACTTGCTCTTCATAGCACTTATTAGTACCTCAAATTATTTGTTTGTTTGATTACATGTTTATTGTCTGGCTTAACCATCATCTAAGCATATATTCAGGGATATGAGCTTCTTAAGAGCATAAAGTTTGTCCATCTTGTTTGCTTCCATATACACAAAATCTAGAACAGCGGGCCCCAAACTTTTTGGTACCAGGGACCGCTTTCATGGAAGACAATTTTTCCATGGATGGTGGGGTTATGGTTCAGGCAGTAATGCAAGCAATGGGGAGCGATGGGGAGCGGCAGATGAAGCTTCACTCACTCGCCTGCCCACCTCTGACCTGCTGTGCAGCCCAGTTCCTATTAGGCCCCTAACCGGTAGTGGTCCGTGGCCTGGGGGTCGGTGACCCCTGATCTAGAATATTTCCTGCAATTCCTAGGTCCTAAAGAAACACTTGTTGAATGAATAAATAAATGGATGGATGTCTCCCACTGAGTTGCATTTCCAAAGTTTCTCAAGACCTTAAGGCTGCTTCACTGGAAGTTATGCCTCAGTAAATAACTCCCTACCTGACAATCTGGGCTCCCTTTTCCAGTAGACTGAAATTGAGTCATTTAATGGGGCTCACTTGTCCAACTGGTTTTTCACAGTTAAGCCAAGGAGCACAATACAAGACCCAGAAGTTTAACTTAGAATAATTTAAATTCTCTATAAAATTCACGGCTCAACTGCCCATGAACATCTTCATGTGTCCTTCAGAAAGTCATGCAGGAATGGCTTTATGCTAATGATCAGTCTGTCAAAGCAAAATGCAAATGATTATGAGTCACTCTGGTGAGTGCGTGGACTAGTGCTGTGGACTGCTGATGAGCTCAGAGGAAGAAGTCGGGCACCAGGGAATCACACTCTGGTGAAGACTCTCATCAGTGCATTATCTCTGAGTGCTCTTAACAGCCAAGGAGGCACTAAAGGAAAAATAAAGAAAACTAAAACTGGAGGCTGGTTTAAGGAGGATGATCATGCTGCTACTGTGTTTCTTATGAAGTATATCCTTGACAATAAATAACAGATATAATTCCTAAAATATAATTTGGGGATACTTTTTTCAATAAAATGGAAAGTATTTTATCCACAGATCCATGGTACAGGGATCTAATGGTGGGCAAAATGTATTTTATTTTGAGTGCTTATAGAAGCCAGGTTAAGAAAGTAAGATATATAAACATAATTATATGAGCATAGCAATAATAGCTGCCATTTACTGGGTGAACCAAAATTCTTGGGTCTATCTTCAACTCTATTCTTCCTCTCTCACCCTACACTCAATCATTCTGCAAGTTCTGTTTCTTCTATCATCAAAATATATCCATAACGTGATCATTTCCACCACCCCTACTGATCCCACCCTGTCTTATCAATTCTTGCTTGAATTATTGCAAAGACCTTTATTTTTTTTATAGTTCATCCTTTTTATTCACAGTAAGTTAAATTTACTATACAAACATGATAAGTATATATTTAATAACTGTGAATAAAACATCTGTCAAGAATGTACTGTGTTCGACATTCTAGGTAAGATTTATGTGAAAGAGACACAGTGATATATAAACATAAATATATATATAAATATCTATATGTTATATCATGTATATTATATATAATATGTATCCATATATGCAATGACCTTTAACTGGTATAACCTACTGCTAAATTTGTTGAACATTTAATGACAGCTTGAGCAAAGACAATATATTTTTATTTGTTTATAAACAAGTTTATAAACAAGTTATTAACAAAATAAAGTTAAATAGCTGTTTTTCTAAGCTTTTGCATAGTGACAGGGCAAGCTACTTGGGGTGGGGATGGGGAAAGGCAGACTATGGCCACCCCCCAATTCCTTGCTGCATGTTTTTGTAAATGAAGTTTTATTGGAACACAACCACACCCATTCATTTGCATATTGTATGTGGCTGCCCATGCTACAATGGCAGGGTTGAGTAGTCCAAAGACCAAGTAATCTGCAAAGCTTAAAATATTTACCATTTGAAAAAAAACTCCACCGAACTCATAGAAAAAGAGATCAGGTATGTGGTTGCCAGAGGTGGGGGTGTAGGGAAGGGGAATTAGAGGAAGGTAGTCAAAAGGCACAAACTTCCAGTTGTAAGATAAACAAGTACTAAGGATGTAGCATACGACATGATTACTGTGGTTAACATTGCTATTAACTATGTGATATGTAAGAAAGTTGTTAAAAGAGTAGAACCTAAGTGCTCTCATCACAAGGAGAAATTTTTTCTTGTCTTTTTATTGTATCCATATGAAATTATGAATGTTAACTAAACCTGTTGTGGTCATCATTTCATAATATATTGAAATCAAACCATCATGCTTGATGTCATAAACTTATACAATGATGTGAGTTAATTATTTCTCAATAAAACTAGAAAAAACTTACTATTTGGCCTTTAATGAAAAAGCTTGCCAATCCCTGAGCTATAGGACCTATCTAGTGTTCAATTAAAACTGTTGTAAGAGGGCTTGCTGTGTCTACTTTCCTTAAGCCTGGCCAATAAATTTCTAGATGCATTATTCTTAAATTTCTAGAATACATATGTAAAGAAGTGTTGTCAAAAGTCAAATCCAGATAATGGTGCCTGTCCTAACGTGACCCAAGTTGTGTTTTCAAGAAGTATAAAGCTCAGTTCCAGTGATCCGGAAACCAATATCCTGTCAGTTGAAGTAATTAAACTCTTCAGGCCACCACAATTTAAAATTAGTGCTCTGGCTGTCCAAATTGCAACAAATGTTCTATGTGGCTCCATTTTCCATTGCATTTAATAGTTGGATTAGAGTCTCTCTTTTTTTCTCTTTTTACTAAAGTGGGCAAATTTTTGGAAAAAAATCATTCCATTCTGGAAGCCTCCTGTAAGGCACATGTTCGCTTATTGCTTGACGTGAGATGCTCTTATTAATGAACTGTCTACATTAGTCCCATATTGGATCATCCAGTCCTGAGGCTTTAGATATCATATAAACTCTATATTCTTGTGAGCCTCAACTTATCTATCCCTTCAGCTTCCCTGACATTTCCCTGCATCTTATTTTTGTCCAGAACTACACTCACAATCTCTCCCTCCCATCTGCTTCGCTTCAGTCCCCAGCTAGTTGTGGAGACCCCATCCTTCCAGTGTCTCAGGCTAAACAACTTGGACTCATCCTCAGACTCCTCTGTCTCATATTCTATATCTAACTTTATAGACAATCTTATCAAATTCAAAATATGCTCAGAATCTTGTCCCTTCTCACCATATCCCTGGCCCCATCTCCTTGTCCTCTGATGATTCACAGCCACCCAGCTGGTCTCCCAACACAGCAGCCAGAGTGATCCTGTCAGAGCTTAAGTCTGATCAGGCTCTCCTCTGCTCAAAACTCTCAGATTGTTACAGAGTCCAAGCTTGTACCGCTTGCTGCAGGACAGGACAATAAATTGAGAGACAAGCTGTTGGGGCAAGGAATAGTGACTTTATTTGGAAAGCCAGCAGACTGAGAAGATGGTGGACTAGTGTCCCAAAGAACCATCTTGCCTGAATTAGAATTCAGGCTTCTTTTATACAAGGGGAGGGAGTAAACTCAAGCATTTCCTGGTTCTGGGAAGGGATGTGTTAATTCCTCCCTTCCTACAGTCATTCACATGTGGACCTGTTCAGGATGTTTCCTGTGAGCTAAACAAATGTATTTTAGCTTAACGCTCATTACCTGGGAGGAAGGGTTCCCAGAGATGAGCCACTATGTATAATTTAATCTTATAGGCAACATCCCTTTAGTGATTAACTTATAATAAAATACAAAATGTTCTTCCCTATTACACGATGAGAGTCAAACTGGAAGTTCTTGAAGCAGCCTGTGTGGTCCAGGCCCCCATGGCCTCTCTAGCCCCATCTCCTTACTCCCCTCCTTTCATTCTGCTGTGGATGCACAGGCCCCTTCATACTCCTGGGACATGGTGAGCAGGTCCCTCTTTGCATTTGCTCTTCTCTGTGCCTGGATAATCCTCGTATGTCACTTACTCACTTACTTCATGTCTCTGCTCCAATATCACTTTTTCATAAAGGCTGTACTGACTACTCTCTGCCCCACCATCACTCTCTTTCTAGAACATCTGTGTCCTTTATTCTATCCCCTACCACCACCTGGTATGTGCTTTTTCAATTTTAGGATCTCAGAATAGGGACTTTCTTCACTACTGTGAACCCAGTACCTAGTGGAGTGCCTGATACATGGGATATTTTTAATACATATTTTTGAATGAATGAATAGGCACTTAACTGTGTTCCAGTTTCTCTGTTAAATCCTTTATGTACATTATCTTACTGAATTCTCACGTCAGAAAATGAATCCATGTTGTTACAGCCTTTCAATGCTGGTGAGTGATTTTCCCGAAGTCCCGCAGACAGTAGGTACACCAAGATGTGCTGGCTTCACATCACTAAGCTTTATCACCTCTTCTACTGCTTCTTATGAGAAGCTTACAAGAAACTTACAAAAAGATCACTAACATTTTTAGATGTTAAAATTGAGCCACAGGTATTTCTGAGACTCAGAACAGATTTGTGTCAGCAATGAGAAGAGTAATATTTCCTCCTCAGTTGTACCTGAGGACCTAAGGCAATAGATACAAACTACATCCACATTCCAAACCCTGTGACACCTGCAAATTTGATGTACAAAAACTAGTTTCCTGACTGTTAGCCATTCTTTCACAGTGAGGGAGTAAAGGAGTTGAGGTACAATTGGCCAAGGAATTGGAGGTAAAGGAGGGTTTTCTTTAGACTTAGTACCTGCCATAGTAGAGGTGGAGAGATTTTCCCTCTAGTGTGAAGCTTTAATAAAGAACTGTTAACCAAGGTGTGGGAAGGATGTACAGAAACCACCAGGTGTACTGCAGCATCATGGAGCTAGCATCAGATGGGCGCTGGAGCCCCTTCCAAGGACCAGAAGGGCAGGGGTGGAGGATGGAACTGGGAGGCAAATGGGAGAATCCAGCCCAGCAGAGAAGGACAAACCTTGGGTTTTCCAAACATTCAGAAAGATTCAAATTGCAATGATATTTAAGACTTAGTGGCAGACACTCTGGACTCTCTCTGGCCTTAGGAAGAAGCTTGGGCACTTACAGAACAGGCTGAAAGTGCCAGCAGAACCAACCCCCCCCACTCCCCCCCCCACCAAGCTGCCCTGAACAAGGGCAACAGTGAGCTAGTGGAGCCATCCCAGCCCCCTTCATTCTGGTAGGATGGCCCTCTCCATCCCCAGCAGATGGAGCCTGCTGACCTCCAGCAGTGACTTGCTCATCAATTCATCCTCTAGTGGCATCTCTCCCTCTCCTGTCCCCCCTCCCTCACTCTCTCAACGTGTTTCTTAGGATCATCTCCAAATAAACCCCCAGCCCTCAAATCCTAGTCTCAAGATCTATTTCTGGGAACCTAACCTAAAGGAGACCCTGACAAACATCTATGACCTGAGAGACTGTAGTTCAGGAATAGTTGACATTTGTGTTCAAACAGAATCACACAACTAGGGCACTGGCATCATTCTGAGTGAGACCTATGAAGAAAGGGTAGTTTCCTGCTGACCGGCTCTCCCCTCTCCGCACTGTGACAAAGAATGGGCAGGAGCACAGTGGAGGAGAGCCTTGCAAGGACGCAGGCTCCATGTCTCTGGAGCCTCGGAGTGGCTCTGGGGGCGGACATATGGGGAAGGGGCAATTCCTAACCCTGGGTTCACCAGGTGTCACGGCAGGTGGACAGCTTGCTCGCAGATGGTCCTGCCCCACTGCTGTCTGGGGTCGGGGTGGGGGGTGTGACAGGACAGCCTTCCCAGCTCTCACTCAGGGGGAGGAGGGCAGGATGTGAGGAGGGAGGAGTTCCCCCTGTGTCAGGACAGAGTTCCTCCTCTCCTTTAGGGAACGCTGACTGGTCACGTGGAGATGCCAGGTAGATGCTGATGCTGATGTGAGCTGCACTCACCAACACACTTCAGACACAAACTCAGGAGAAGAACTAATTTCAAATATGACAAGACTAGAAAATGAACCTAACTCAACCACTGATTTTCTAGGACCCTTCTGCAGGACACAATTCAGAAGAACTTTAGACTCTAAGGCCATTCTGCACATTGTAGATGGAAACAACTATTTTATTACTTAGAAATGGCATAAATGTATACTATATTTAAGAAGTTAAATTTTTATTTAATTCATATTGTATCAGTCTGTTAAGCTATTTTGTAAAGACCAGAAAGAAATGTATATCTACACATGACACTTTTACTTAGACTTTCTCAGATGCCTGTTGCTCTCTGTTAGTCATGTGTTCATCTTCCTACTTTAGCTTGTGGTTAAAACCAAACAAAAAAACCCCACTTCAGCTCAGTTCTTAAAATTCCAAACCATCTTTCTTTTTCAACCATAGCATATAGGTTTCAATAATATCATATTGTACCTACCTTAGTACATAAATTTTATGTACTGACTATTTCTTCCTAAACATGTTACCATGTCTTCTTAGATTTTCACTTGTAAGGGGATGTTTGTTTCATTTGAAGAAATTAGTTTTCTTCTCCAAAATGCATTTCTCTATTACTGGAACAACTGAACTACCATTTTTCAACATGACAGTTCTTTTATTTTAGAAATACATTTTAAAGTACGGATTTCATAATTATAGAATTAAAATAATCTTTAAAAAATATTCACATACTTCTTTCCTCATAGAAAGTCAGTCCACTACTGTGGCATTAAATCTTTTGTATATTAAATATTGTGAGGTATATTATTGGATTTCACGTGAGATTTTCAATGGACTTACTGATACATAGCCATCCTATTTTGTATCTTAAATTTCATTGTTTTATATATATATAAAACACATATAATATATACTGATTTAAACATATAGTATATTTATATAAATATATATAGCACCCATGTTATATATTTATGTGTAAGTATATAATGCATAAAATATGTAAATGTATGATATGCTATTTATAAACATGAATATGCTAGATTAAATGTATATAATATTTATATTTTATAAACACATATTTGTTTCACACAACATATATGAGATATACTTATGTCATATATATCACATATATATTTTATACACACATATTTATTATCCATAACATATATCATACATATTTATATGTCTTGTATACCATATACATGTTTTATACACACACACATCTATGACTTCATTTTCAGCTTCACACACATCTATGACTTCACACACATCTATGACTTCATTTTATACACACACACATCTATGACTTCATTTTCAGCTGTTTTATTTTCTCTGTCGTGTTCACTTTTTAAAAGTCATCTCTGTTCTCACCTCACCTCTGTGTCAGGGGCAGGTACGCTTTAGTTATGGGTTGGACTCTTTCAGTAACATTTGCATGGCTGATGTGGTCTGGAATGTGTTATATTAGTCTGTTTAGATAGTAATCAGATTGCATATTTCGGGAAGTTTTATTGGTGCTTGGTGGGGAAGACACAGGTTACCTGTGAGAAGCAGCAACCCACATTCTCATTTTCATTCTGAAATGCAAGTTACTCTGGTTTTAAGTAAGTTACTTCAGCTTTGCTTGAAAGTACAAAGCTGTTTGATAGTAGTTGAGGGCACATCACTGAGCTGTGTTTCTAGTTTTGCCACTAGAATGGCAAAGTTGGACAAGCAACTGCAAACATCTCTCTACTTTGCTTTGTCGGTGTGAGAAATGAGAATAATAATGCTGCCCACTGTACAAGGGGAGCCTTAATGAGCTTTGCTTTCATAGAGCATTATGAGATCCCAAGGCAAGGGGTGCGGGAGGGACTCGCTTGCTGTAGAAATCTAAAAGGGTCATTTCATTTGGTATTTCACAGATATCTCCCAGGGTTACAGCAGTCTCACACCATCAGGTTTTTGAGTGATTGTTAAGAATAAGAAGTGGAAGCTAGTAGGAAGAAATGGGAATCTTGAGTTAAATTTTCCTATTTGCTCCAGACCTGAGTTTTCTGTATACTTATGTGATTCTATGAAATTAATTATCTTGGATAGTCCGTGTAAAAACAAAAACAAAAACAAAAATGAAGCCTGGAAATGATATCTGTCAACTTTCTAACAAAGCATGCCCCAGCGCCCAGATGTCCAGTGTTCAGGCAAGGTCAGCAGTAGAGGGAAGAGGACCATGATGGCGAAATGAACATCCATTCTGGGAGTCTCCCCTGTGGATGTGCGTTACAACAGGCACAGTAGCATACTATGAATTTCTGCAATAAATTGTACAATAAGAATTATGATGGTCTTATTTCTGTAACAAGACTGTCACTGTTGGTCTAGAGATTTGGCTGATTCTCATGATGGCTTCTGGAAAGTCTCTCTGTACCTCTGTATGTATCTACCACTGACCAAACCAGATGGCTGTGTGAATATAATTCAGATACCGTCCTTCAAATGGCAAGTGGTGTGAGCCAGGATGAGCTGGTTATCTGCTTGCTGGAGCCCCTTGTCTGGTCTCCTTCCTCCAGCCTTTCGCCAGCCCCTTCTATCCTCCGAGCTGCTGTCATTTCCCTCCTAGAAACAAATCCAAGTCTCTCTACCTCCTGCTTGAAAACCTCTCCATTGCGGCTGTTGCCTACAGCTGTAATCCGACACCCTACATTCTAGCTTTAGTACATTTTCCAGCATTTCTTTAAACAGCAATGCCCTTCACTCTCCCTTTATCCAAACAGTTCCTTTTGCCTGCAAACGCTCTTTACCCGTTACCATCTTACAAATGCTTATGCTCCTGTGCCTGCTCCAAGGCTGTGCAGGCTTCCTGGGAAATCCCCACTCCTTGCAGGGAGTTCCCCAATCTGTCCGCCTCCCCAGATCTCCCTCACATCTCCTCTCTGCCACTCACACAGCACAAGTTGTCTCTGCCCTCCTGCCTTTCATCTTCTTACCCCCAGCTCCCACCCAAGCCTGGCATTTGTATGAGCCTGGCATTTGTATTTACAGAGTGAATGAGTTGTATTTCAGATTTGCAATATTCAGTCATGCTCTTCAGCCTTGTGGAAGATGCAGATTCTAAAACTGAGCTGGGATGGACCTCGTTTTAGGCGACAGCTTTAGAGGAGACTCTGGGCTCCCCTGAGGTCCTTCTGCTACACTCAGGCAGGAGCCTACTGGACTCTAGTTTCACTGATTCCATTTTGGCAGCCTATGTTAAGGCAAGGCTTTGGTCAGGAGATACATGTATAATCACAGGGTATTTGAGCTGGAAGGGATCTTACTGCAGTCACTAGTCTAACCTCAAGTAACCAAGTGAGGAAACCGAGGCCAGGAAAGTTAGGCTGTTTCCAGGTAACACAACAAGCTTGAATCAGAACTGAAACTGGAACCTGAAATTCCCTGCATCCCCACCCCAACCCCAGCTTTTTCTCTGCTGCTCAGCAAGGAGAGTGGTGGCAGACAAAGGGGATGATATTCAAATTCTCTTACTTCAAATGAGAGCAATTGGACCTGGAAAGAATGTTGACCATGATATTTTTTTAAAACTGAGGTTCTGTCATAGCAGCCCAATTCCTTTCCCGCTTTTCCACATGGCAAGCTCTCTGCTCATCTTCTTAGATGCACTGAGGGCCTGGGAGGCCCTTCTGCACCTCCTTCAACCCTCAGATTCTCACACGTGCCTGCTACGGTTTTGCCTCTTCTCTGTCTCACAGCTCCGTGCTCCCTTAGTATTTAGGTCTCTCAGAATCAAATATTGTGCTTTTTCTAATATTAACTCAAGAAAGGTCATTGCCTTAGAGCTTTAAGGAGGAAAGATGCAAAGGAAGTCACATGATCTCTAATGAGCACATCCTGTGTAACTTTCAAATTGAATATTCATGCATAAATGTTTATGTGTATAGAAATTTAGAGGCATCTGTCTGTGCCAGTAAATGGGTAAATGAAGTATGAAATAAAACTAGGAAGGGGGCAATGTTGAGTTAGATGATCTCTAAAGATATTTCCAGGGAAAAATTCTGTGATTTTTTCAAGTGATGGAATCCAGTGAGCCTAAAATTTTCCACTAGAGCTGTTTGTTTCTCATGAGTAAATAGGAAATAGCTCACTTAACTTGTCTTTGATGTTCATCAGTTTGTGCCTGTCAGGCTCTCTCACATATCTTGTAAATACACCCTATGGTTATTTGTTAGCATGTTATAAATGCCTTTAGTAGGAAGCTTGCCCTTTGGTCTGCCAAAGAGAAATCCCTACAGCATTCCTCACATGGGGGACCATGCATAATACCCTCTGTGATCCTAGCTTCTCGGCCTTGGGTCTTCAGGACCCACATTATGGGGCTACTGAACACATTTCCAGAGTGTAGATTCCAGTGTTCAAAAGCAACATCATACTGAAATTACTTTAATGGTAAGATCAAATGGTACAATATATGTAAAAACTGTTTATAATTAAATATAGCTACTATGTCCAAACAAATTGGTTACTGTTTAAAGGGTTCAAAAGGAAAATAGAAAAAAGTCAATTATAAGGATATAAAAGTCTTATAATTTACATAATATTACAAATCTGATAAACAATTATAAAAATTGGAAATGTCCTTTGAATGTTGAAACATTCTCTAAAGGATTAATATTAGCTCTAGAATAGAACTTACATGGGAGTGGTTAAAAATTTTCTTAAAATTCTGGAAATTGGGAGAGTTCAGTTCAAGAAGGTGACACAGGAGGCTCCTGAACTCAGTCCTCCCAGAGACACATTGAATCTACAACAACATATGGAATAATTCCCTCCAAGAGAAACAAGCTGAGTGACTTCTACACAGCAGGAAAATGAGAAAAACCCACTTTGAAATGGTAGGAGGGGCTGAGACACAATGTCACCAAAAATCAATCCCCGCTACGGCAGCATACAACTGGGAGGGAACTCACACTCTCAACTCTCTCTGAGAAGTGAAGGGTTTGGATCCCATATCTGATGCCCCAACTTTTAAGGCTTTCACCTGAGACATGATCTTCCAAAACATCCAGCTCTGAAAGCTTATGGGGTTTATGTCCCAAGACCCACAAGGCTGTTGTGAACTAAGACATAGTTCTTAACAGCTTCATGAGGACTCAGCAGAGGCTGCAGACTGAAACATCCAGTCTTTTCACGAAAGAGGCCCATTTTCGGATCTTAAATCCTGTGGCCCAAGGGAGAGTCTTCTGATTTAACACCCATCTAGGGCATGACTGCACTCTTCCCCAGAGACTAGGATGACTGGTGGCACCATCTTTGTGCTTTCCCTCTGCTTCACTCCAGGTCACTGGTATCACTTGTAAAGGGGCTTGTACACATGTCTGGCACCCTGGCTATTGTGGCTGCCACCCAGGGGATGCACCCCTTGGTTGCCTGGCTCTGGTAGCCAGAGGGATTACCCATAGGACTGTTTAAGAACTGTAAGACACAGTTCTTAAACAGCTATGCCACCAGGGCATAGCAGAGGCAGCAGGTTGAAATGTCAAGTCTTTCCATGAAAGAGGCCTATTTGCAGATCTTAAAACCTGTGGCCTGAGGGGCAGGCTTCTAATTTAACACACATCTAGGGCATGACTGCAATCTTCCCCAGAGACTGGGGAGGCCAGCAGGCACATTCTTCATGCTCCCCCTCTGCCCCACCCCAGGTCCCTGGTGTCTCTTTGAAAGGAGCTTTTGCACATACCTGGTGCCCCCACATTTATGGCTGCTGCCAAGAGGACACATCCCTTGATAACCTGGCCCTGGTGGCCAGTGGGTCTGGTGTCCATGGGTTCAATGGGATGGAAGCAAACAAAGAAACAGTTCTTAACTCTCTATAATCCCAGAGCTAAATGCAGAGGGAACAGACAAAAACAGCCATCTCTCAGTCACCTTCTGAAAGAGGCATATTGTATATGTTAAAAGTTGCTGTCTGAGGAGACCATCCATGTTCCAATTAGCCTGAATCTAGGTGCTGAATGAGAACCTCCCCCTTTGAGACACTGAAAGACCTTTGCACACCCTCAACTACTGGGAGCCACTAAGAACAAAGAAGGCAGCTTGGACAGTCACAAAGGTTTGAGAGACAGCCAGGAGCTAGGGCATGGTTGAACAATAAGTTTCATCTCCTACGCAAGGTCACCCTGTCAAGATTGGGAGAGTTGACTGTTTTATCTAATGCACAGAAACCACTACAGAGAATCAAGAAAATGAAGAGAGAAATGTATTTCAAATGAAAGAACAAGATAAAACCTCAGAAAAAGACCTTAAAGAAATGGAGATAACTGATTTATCCAATAAAGAGTTCAAAATAATGATCATAAAGATGCCCACTGAGATCTGAAAAACAATGCATGAACAAAGTGAGAATTTTAACAAAGAGATATAAAATACAAGAAAGTACCAAACAGAAATGATAGAACTGAAGGATATAATAACTGAACTGAAAAATTCAGTAGAAGGTTTCAACTGTAGACTAGATCAAGCAGAATAAAGGCTCAGCCAACATGAAGACAGGGCAGTGGAATTAATTCAGTCACAGGAGAAAAAGAAAAAAGAATGAAAAGAGTGAAGATAGCTTTAGGGTCTTATGGGGAAAAATCAAGTGGACCAATATTCACATTATGGAGGTCCTAGAAGAAGAGAGAGAGAAAGGGGGAGAAAACTTGAAGAAATAATGGCTGAAAACTTCCTTAACTTGGGGAAAAAACACACATCCAGATCCAGGAAGCCCAGAGAGGGTTCCAAATAAGATGAATCCAAAGAGATCCACACTGAGACACACTATAATTGTCAAAAGTTAAAGACAAGGAGAGAATCTTAAAAGCAACAAGAGAAATAACTTGTTATGTACAAGGAAATACTCATAAGACTATCAAATTTTTAGCAGATATTTTGTGGGCCAGAAGGGAGTGACACAGTACATTCGAAGTGGTAAAAGACAAAAACTGCCAACCACAAAATTCTACCCAGCAAAGATGTTCTTCAGAATAAGGAGATATATAGAGTTTTCCAGACAAGTGAAAAATGAAGGAGTTCATTACCATTAAGCAGCCTTATAAGTAATGTTAAAGGAATTTCTTTAAGTTGACACAAGAGGGTACTAATTAGTAACAGAAAAGCATATGAAAGTATAAATTTTGCTGCTAAAGGTAAATATATAGTTAATTTAAGAATAATTTAATATAGTAATAGTGGTGTGTTAATCACTTATAAATCTAGTATGAATGTTAGAAGACAAAAGTAGCAATAATAACTATAACTACAATAATTTGTTAGGGTATACACAAGATAAAAAGATATAAATTGTGACATCAAACATATAAAACTCGAGGGGGGTGGCCTAGAGCTTTAGAATGTGTTCAGATGTAAGTTATCATAAGCTAAAAATAAGGTGTTATAAGTCTAAGGTGTTTTATTATGGGAGCTCCATGGTAACCACAAAGAAAAAACCTATAGTAGATATAAAAGACAAAGAGAAAGGAATATAAACATATCCCTACAGTAAATCATCAAATCACAAAGAAAGAGAGCAAGAGAAGGAGGGAAAAAAACAATTATAAAATAGCCAGAACACAGGAACAAAATGCAATATTAAATCCATGCTTACCAATAATTATTTTTATTTTTTGAACATTTGTGGTATTTCTGCAGTTGTGGTATTTGTATTACAAATAATGTATCAATAAATATCCTTATGTAGACTTCTTTTGAGTAAGTATGTAGATATATTGGAATTATGCTAATGATTTATATTTATTTTTTTAAAAGTCAGTGTTCATAAAGGTGTAAATCCAAAGAATTTTGACCCTGAAATATAACCTTTATTTATTGAGACTTCTTGAAATTCATAGGAAATATAGTATAAAAAGAAAAGAAGTCAAATTTAGAGAAACAGAGAGCAGAATGGTGGTTGTAGGGCTGGAGGCATGGACGAAATGGGGAGATAGGGGCCAAAGGGTACAAGTTTTAAGTTATAAGATGAAACATTTCTGGGGATCTAATGAACAACATAGTGACAATAGTTAGTAATACTGTAATGTACACTTGAAATTTGCTAAGAGAGTAGATCTTAAGTGTTCTCACCACACACACCAAAGAAAAAAAAAAGGTAACCATGTGACATGATGGATGAGTTAATTAACTTGAGAATGGTAATCATTTCCCAAAGTATATGTATGTCAGATCATCACACTGTACACTTTTTGTTGTTTGAGCTTGTATTTATGTATTTATTTAATTGAAGTTATTTACAATATTTTATTAGTTTCAGGTGTACAACATAGACAGTCAATATTTTTATAGATTATACTCCATTTAAAGTTATTACAAAACAATGGCTATATTTCCCTGTATTGTACAATACATTCTTGTTGTTTATCTATTTTATACATAGTAGCTTGTATCTCTTAATCCCAAATCCCTGTTGCACCTCCCCCTTCCTTCTCCTCACTGGTAACCACTAGTTTGTTTTCTATATCTGTGAGTCTGTTTCTATTTTGTTACATACATTTGTTTGTTTTATTTTTTAGATTCCACATATCAGTGGTAACACAGAGTATTTGTCTTTGTCTGACTTATTTCACTAAACATTATACTCTCTAGGTCCATCCACTTTGTTGCAAATGGCACAATTCCATTCTTTTTTATGGCTGAGTAATATTCTCTCTCTCTCTCTCTCTCTCTCTCTCTCTCTCTCTCTATATATATATATATATATATATATTCACTACATCTTCTTTATCCATTCATCTTTTGATGGACACTTAGGTTGCTTCCATATCTTGATGATTGTAAATAACACTTCTGTGGACATTGGGGTTCATGTATCTTTTTGAATTAGTGTTTTCATTTTCTTTAGTTATATACGCAGGAGTGGAATTGATGGATCATATGGTAGTTCTATTTTCAGTTTTTTGAGGAAACTCCATACTATTTTCCTTAGTGGCTGCACCAAATTACATTCCCACAAATAATGTACAATGGTTCCTTTTCTCTGCATCCTTGCCAAATTTGTTATTTGTGGTCTTTTTGATAATAGCCATCCTAACAGGTGTGAGGTGATATCTCATTGTGATTTTTATTTGCATTTCCCTGATGATTAGTGATGTTGAGAATCATTCCATATGCCTGGGTAGGGATATAGACAGATTGAAAGTGAAGAGATGGAAAAAGATATTCCATGCATATAGAAACTAAATGAAAGCTGGAGTAACTATACTTGTATCAGACAAATTAGATTTTAAGTCAAAGACTGTAATAAGAAACAAAGCAGGGCATTATATAATGATAAAGCAGTCAATCCAACAAGATGATACAACATTTGTAAATATTTATGCACCCAACATAGAAGTACTTAAGTAGAGAAAGCACATATTAATAGACCTGAAGGGAGAAATAGATTGCATACAATAATGGTAGGGGACTTCAATATCCCTCTCAAAAATGAATAGATATTCCATATAGAAAATCAATAAAGAATCATTGGCCTTAAATGACACATTAAACAAGATGGACTTAACAGTCATCTACAGAGCATTTCATCCAACAGCAGCAGAATACACATTCTTCTTAAGGGTACATGGAATATTCTTCAGGATAAGTCATATGTTAGTTTACACAATGTCTTAAAAAATTTAAGAAAATGAACTTGATCTTATCAAGCACCTTTTCTGCCCACAGTGAAATAAAACTAGAAATCAATTACAAGAAGAAAGCTAGAAAATTCACAAATAACTGGAGATTAAACAACATGCTATATACCATCAGTGGGTAAAAGAAGAACTCAAAAGAGAAATCAAAAAATACCTTGAGACAAACGAAAATGTAAATATATTATACCAAAATTTACAGGATGCAATGAAAGCAGTTCTAAGAGGGAAGTTTATAGCAATAAATGCCTACATCAAAAAACAGGACATTTAAATCTCAAATAAAAACTTTATACCTCAAGCAATTAGAAAAGTAATGAACAAACAAACCACAAAGTTAGTAGAAGGAAGAAAATAACAAAGATCAGAATGGAAATGAATGAAATAGAGAATAAAAAGACAGTAGAAAAGACCAAATGATTTTTAAGAGCTGGTTCTTTGAAAAGATAAACAAAATCGACAAACATTTAGCTAGATTCTCCTGAAAAAAAGGAGACAAGACTTAAAATCAGAAATGAAAGAGATGCTCTGATAACTACAGAAATACAAAGGACCAAAAGAGCCTATTACAAATAATTATATTCCAGAAAAGTGGACAATCTAGAAGAAATGGGTGGATTTCTAGAAACATACAACCTACCAAGACTTAATCATGAAGAATTAGAAAATCTGAACAGACCAGTCACCAGTAAGGAGATTGAAACAGTAATGAAAAGCATTCCAACAAACAAAAGTCCAGGACCAGATGGCTTCACTGATGAATTCTACAAAACACTCAAAGAAGAATTAACACCAATCCTTCTCAAACTCTTCCAAAAATTAGAAGAGGAAGGAACATTTACAAACTCATTTTATGAGGCCAACATTACCCTGATACCAAAACCAGGGATGCCACAAGAGAAGAAAATTATAGGCCAATATCCCTGATGAACCCATATGCAAAAATCCTCAACAAAATATTAGCAAACCAAATTCAACAACACATTAAAAGGATCATATGCCATAATCAGTGGGATTTATTCCAGGATACAAGGATGATTCAATATCCACAAATCAATCAATGTGATAAAGCACATGAACAAAATTAAGGAGAAATCATACGATCATCTCCATAGATGCAGAAAAAGAACTTGACAGAATTCAACATCCATTTATTGCTGTGAAGGGGTAGAGAGAGGTAGGACATTATCTGGGGAGTTCACACTGGACAGAAGTCTTTGTTTAAATGATTTTTGTTATCTATTCATTTATGCATGACAAATAGGCCACATGGTGAATAAGGTAGATGTATTCTCTACTCCTGAGGAAGAAACAAGTAGAAAGGAGTTGGTAATATAAAGAAAGAGAATAATTGATGGTGTGTTTTAGCAGAAAATGAAGAAATGGGTGGGAATGAGAGAGCAGTGGTTGTGGCAGGCAGAATAATGCCCCCAAAGATGTCCACATCCTGATCCCTGCCCCTGGAACATGTTAGGTCAGGTTGTGGCAGAAAGGGATTAAGCTGAAGATGGAATTACAGTTGATGATCAGTTGATTTAATGTAGGTGATTATCCTGGAGTATCTGGGTGGGTCCACTGTGATCACAAAGGGAGACAGGAGAGAGACAGAGAGACAGCAGTGTGAGAAGGAACTGGGCCCACGTTGCTGGCTCTGCAGTTGGAGGAATGGGTTCTCGAGTCAGGGAACGTGGGTGGCTTTAGAAGCCAGAAAAGGCAAGGAAATGAACTTGCTCCTAGATCCCCATGAAGGAATACAACCCTGCTAACACTTTGCTTTTCTGTTCTTAGTTTCTGCTCTATAACAAAGTGAATCAGCTATACGTATACATATATCCTCATATACTCTCCCTCTTGCACCTCCCTCCCACCCTACCTAACCCACCCCTCTAAGTGGTCACAAAGCACAGAGCTGATCTCCCTGTGCTACGTGGCTTCTTCCCACTAGCTATCTATTTTACATTTGGTAGTGTATATATGTGCATGCTGCTCTCTCACTTCATCCCAGCTTACACTTCCCCGGCCCCTGTGTCCTCAAGTCCATTCTCTACGCCTGTGTCTTTATTCCTGTCCTACCCTTAGGTTCTTCAGAACTTTTTTTCCTTTATCTTTTTATTTTAGATTCCATATGTATGTGTTAGCATATGGTATTTGTTTTTCTCTTTCTGACTTACTTTACTCTGTATGACAGACTCTAGGTCCATCCACCTCACTACAAATAACTCAATATCATTTCGCTTTATGGCTGAGTAATATTCCATTGTATATATATACCACATCTTCTTTATCCATTCATCTGTTGATGGGCACTTAGGTTGCTTCCATATCCTGGCTATTGTAAATAGAGCTGCAAAGAATATTATGGTACATGACTCTTTTTGAATTATGGTTTTCTCAGGGTATATGCCCAGTAGTGGGATTGCTGGGTCGTATGGTAGTCCTATTTTTAGTTTTTTAAGGAACCTCCGTACTGTTCTCCAGAGTGGCTGTATCAATTTACATTCCCACCAGCAGTGCAAGAGTGTTCCCTTTTCTGCACACCCTTTCCAGCATTTACTGTTTCTAGATTTTTTTGATGATGGCCATTCTGACTGGTGTGAGGTGATACCTCATTGTAGTTTTGATTTACATTTCTCTAATGATTAATGATGTTGAGCATCCTTTCATGTGTTTGCTGGCAATCTGTATATCTTCTTTGGAGAAATGACTGTTTACGTCTTCTGCCCATTTTTGGATTGGGTTGTTAGTTTTTTTGATATCGAGCTGCATGAGCTGCTTGTAAATTTCAGAAATTAATCCCTTGTCAGTTGCTTCATTTGCAAATATTTTCTCCCATTCTGAGGGCTGTCTTTTCATCTTGTTTATGGTTTCCTTTGCTGTACAAAAGCTTTGAGTTTCATTAGGTCCCATTTGTTTATTTTCGTTTTCATTTCCATTTCTCTAGGAGGTGGGTCAAAATGGATCTTGCTGTGATTTATGTCATAGAGTGTTCTGCCTATGTTTTCCTCTAAAAGTTTTATAGTGTCTGGCCTTACATTTAGGTCTTTAATCCATTTTGAGTTTATTTTTGTGTATGGTGTTAGGGAGTGTTCTAATTTCACTCTTTTACATGTAGCTGTCCAGTTTTTCCAGCCCCTCTTATTGAAGAGGCTCTCTTTTCTCCATTGTATATTCTTGCCTCTTTTATCAAAGAAAAGATGACCATATGTGTGTGGGTTTATCTCTGGGTTTTCTATCCTGTTCCATTGATCTATCTTTCTGTTTTTGGGCCAGTACCATACTCTCTTGATTACTGTAGCTTTGTAGTATAGTCTGAAGTCAGGGAGACTGATTCCTCTAACTCTGTTTTTCTTTGTCGACATTGCTTTGGCTATTTGGGGTCCTTTGTGTTTCCATACAAATTGTGAAATTTTTTTGTTCTTGTTCTGTGAAAAATGCCAGTGGTAGTTTGATAGGAATTGCATTGAATCTACAGATTGCTTTGGGCAGTATAGTCATTTTCACAATGTTGATTCTTCCAATCCAAGAATATGGTATATCTCTCCATCTGTTTGTATCATCTTTAAATTCTTTCATCATTGTCTTATAGTTTTCTGTTTACAGGTCTTTCATCTCCTTAGGTAGGTTTATTCCTAGGTATATTATTCTTTTGTTGCAATGGTAAATGGGAGTGTTTTCTTCATTTCACTTTCAGATTTTTCATAATTAGTGTATAGGAATGCCAGAGATTTCTGTGCATTAATTTTGTATCCTGCCACTTTACCAAATTCATTGATTAGCTCTAGTAGTTTTCTGGTAGCATCTTTAGGATTCTCTATGTATAGTATCATGTCATCTGCATCTGCAGTGACAGCTTTACTTCTTATTTTCCAATTTGTATTCCTTTTATTTCTTTTTCTTCTCTGATTGCTGTGACTAAAACTTCTAAAACTATGTTGAATAATAGTGGTGAGAGTGAGCAAACTTGTCTTGTTCCTGATCTTAGTGGAAATGATTTCAGTTTTTCACTATTGAGGATGATGTTGGCTGTCGGTTTGTCATATATGGTCATTATTGTGTTGAGGTAAATTCCCTCCATGCCTACTTTCTGGAGGGTTTTTATCATAAATCGGTGTTGAATTTTGTTGAAAGCTTTCTCTGCATCTATTAAGATGATCATATGGTTTTTCTCCTTCAATTTGTTAATATGGTGTATCACATTGATTTGCTTTCACTGAAGAATCCTTGCATTCCTGGAATAAACCCCACTTGATCATGGTGTATGATCCTTTTAATGTGCTGTTCGATTCTGTTTGCTAGTATTTTGTTGAGGATGTTTGCATCTATGTTCATCAGTGATATTGGCCTGTAGTTTTCTTTCTTTTTGACATCTTTGTCTGGTTTTGGTATCAGGGTGATGGTGGCCTCGTAGATTGAGTTTGGGAGTGTTCCTCCCTCTGCTATATTTTGGAAGAGTTTGAGAAGGATAGGTGTTAGCTCTTCTCTAAATGTTTGATAGAATTCGCCTGTGAAGCCATCTGGTCCTGGGCTTTTGTTTGTTGGAAGATTTTTAATCACAGTCTCAATTTCAGTGCTTGTGATTGGTTTGTTCATATTTTCTATTTCTTCCTGGTTCAGTCTCGAAAGTTGTGCATTTCTAAGAATTTTTCCATTTCTTCCAGGTTGTCCATGTTATTGGGGTATAGTTGTTTTCAGTAATCTCTAATGATCCTTTGTATTTCTGCAGTGTCGGTTGTTACTTCTCCTTTTTCATTTCTAATGCTGCTGATGTGAGTCTTCTTCTTTTTATTCCTGATGAGTCTGGCTAATGGTTTATCAATTTTCTTTATCTTCTCAAAGAACCAGCTTTTAGTTTTATTGATCTTTGCTATCGTTTCCTTCATTTCTTTTTCATCTCTTTCTGATCTGATCTTTATTATTTCTATCCTTCTGCTAATTTTGGTTTTTTTTTTTTTTTCTTTCTCTAATTGTTTTAGGTGTAAGGTTAGGTTGTTCGTTTGAGATGTTTCTTGTTTCTTAAGGTAGGATTGTATTGTTCTAAACTTCCCTCTTAGAACTGTTTTTGCTGCATCCCATAGGTTTTGGGTCATCGTGTTTTCATTGTCATTGGTTTCTAGGAATTTTTTGATTTCCTCTTTGATATCTTCAGGGATTTCTTGGTTATTAAGTAGTGTATTGTTTAGCCTGCATGTTTCTGTATATTTTACAGAATTTTTCCTGTAATTTATATCTAGTCTGATAGCGTTGTGGTGAGAAAAGATATTTGATACAATTTCAATTTTCTTAAATTTACCAAGACTTGATTTGTGACCCAAGATATGATCTATCCTGGAGAATGTTCCATGAGCACTTGAGAAGAATGTGTATTCTGTTGTTTTTGGATGGAATGTCCTATAAATATCATTTAAGTCCATCTTGTTTAATGTATCATTTAAAGCTTGTGTTTATTTATTTTCATTTTGGATGATCTGTCCATGGGTGAAAGTGGGATGTTAAAGTCCCCTACTATGATTGTGTTGCTGTCAATTTCCTCTTTTATGGCTGTTAGTATTTGCCTTATGTATTGAGGTATTCCTATTTTAGGTGCATAAATATTTACAATTGTTATGTCTTCTTTTTGGACTGATCCCTTGATCATTATATAGTGTCCTTTTTTTTCCTCTAGTAATAGGCTTTGTTTTAAAGTCTATTTTGTCTGATATGAGAATTGCTACTCCAGCTTTCTTTTGATTTCCATTTGCATGGAATATCTTTTTCTGTCCCCTCACTTTCAGTCTGTATGTGTTTCTAGGGCTGAAGTGGGTCTCTAATAGACAACATATATATGGGTCTTGTTTTTGTATCCATTCAGCTAATCTATGTCTTTTGGTTGGAGAATTTAATCTGTTTACATTTAAGGTAATTATCCATATGTATGTTCCTACTACCAGTGTCTTATTTATTTTGGGTTTGTTATTGTAGATCTTTTCCTTCTCTTGTCTTTCCTGCCTAGAGAATTTCCTTTAGCATTTGTTGTAAAGCTCCTTTTGTTGTGTTGAATTCTCTTAGCTTTTGCTTGTCTGTAAAGGTTTTAATTTCTCTGTCAAATCTGAATGAGTTCCTTGCTGGGTAGAGTAATCTTTGTTGTAGGTTTTTCCCTTTCATCAGTTTAAATATGTCCTGCCACTCTCTTCTGGCTTGTAGAGTTTCTGCTGAAAGATCAGCTGTTAACCTTATGCAGATTCCCTTGTATATTATTGTTGTTTTTCCCTTGCTCCTTTTAACATTTTTTCTTTGTATTTGATACCTTGATTAATATGTGTCTTGGTGTCAAGGTTTTTCCTTGGGTTAAGCTGTATGGGACTCTACTCTCTGTACTTCCTGAACTTGAATAATATTTCCTTTCCCATATTAGGGAACTCTTCAACTATAATCTCTTCAAATATTTTCTCAGTCCCTTTCTTTTTCTCTTCTTCTTCTGGACCCCTATAATTTGAATATGTATGCATTTAATGTTGTCCAAGAAGTCTCTAAGACTGTCCTCAATTCTTTTCATTTTTTTTTTCTTTATTCTGCTCTGCAGTAGTTATTTCCACTATTTTATCTTCCAGGTCACTTATTCGTTCTTCTGCCTCAGTTATTCTGCTATTGATTCCTTCTAGAGAATGTTTAATTTCATTTATTGTGTTGTTCATCATTGTTTGTTGCTCTTTAGTTCTTCTAGGTCCTTGTTAAATGTCTTGTATTTTCTCCATTCTATTTCCAAGGTTTTTTATTATCTTTTGTTATTACTCTGAATTCTTTTTCTGGTAGACTGCCTGTTTCCTCTTCATTTGTTTGGTCTGTTGGGTTTTTATCTTGCTCTTTCATCTGCTGTCTTATTTGCTTAACTTACTCTGTTTGGGGTCTCCTCTTCACAGCCTGCAAGTTCATAGGTCCCATTGTTTTTGGTGTCTGCTCCCAGTAGCTAAGGTTGTGTCGGTGGGTCATGTAGGATTCCTGGTTGAGGGGACTACTGTCTGTGTTCTTGTGGATAGGCTGGATCTTGTCTTTCTGGTGGGCAGGACCACGTCCAGTGGTGTGTTTTGGGGTGCCTGTGACCTTATTATTATTTTAGGTAGTCTCTCTGCTAATAGGTGGGTGGTGTTCCTGTCTTGCTAGTTGTTTGGAATATGGTGTCCAGCACTGTAGCTTGCTGGTCGTTGAATAGATCTGGGTGTTAGCATTGAGATGGAGATCTCTGGGAGAGCTTTTGCTATTTGATATTACATGGAGCTGGGAGGTCTCTTTTGGACCAATGTCCTGAACTCGGCTCTCCCACCTCAGAGGCAAAGGCCTGACACCAGCCAGAGTACCAAGATCCTGTCAGCCGCATGGCTCAGAAGAAAAGGGGGGAAAAAAAGAAGGGAATAAAGAATAAAATAAAATACAGTTATTAAAATAAAAAATACTTATTAAAACTTAAAAGATTAAAAAGTAATAAAAAAAGAAAAAGAAGAAAGAGAGAAGAGAGCAACCAAACCAAAAAACAAATCCACCAATGATAACAGGACTAAAAACTATACTAAAAAACAAAAAAAAAAAAAAGCAAAAAAACCTAAAAGAAACAATGAAACAAAAAGGAGACAGAGAGAACCCTTGGATAAATGGTAAAAGCAAAGCTATACAGACAATACCACACAAAGAAGCATACACATACACACTCACAGAAAGAGAAAAAGGAAAAAAAATCTGTATATAAAAAAAAGGAGGAAGAGAGCAACTAAATCAATAAACAAATCTACCAATGATAATAAACTCTAAATACTAAACTATGATAAACATAAAACCAGAAGCAAATTACATGCAGAAAGCAAACCCCAAGTCTACAGTTGCTCCCGAAGTCCACCGCCTCAATTTTGGGAGGATTCGTTGTCTATTCCGATATTCCACAGATGCAGGGTACGTCAGGTTGATTGTGGAGATTTCATCCACTGCTCCTGAGGCTGCTGGGAGAGATTTCCCTTTCTCTTCTTTGTTTGCACAGCTCCTGGGGTTCAGCTTTGGATTTGGCCCCACCTCTGTGTGCAGGTCACCTGAGGGCGTCTGTTCCTGCCCAGACAGGACAGGGTTAAAGCAGTGGCTGATTAGGAGGCTCTGGCTCACTCAGGCCAGGGGCAGGGAGGGGTACAGAATGCGGGGTGACCCTGCCTCAGCAGAGGTCAGCATGATGTTGCAACAGCCTGAGGTATGCCGTGCATTCTCCCAGGGAAGTCCCTGCATCATGGGATCCTGACAGTGGCGGGCTGCACAGGCTCCTGGGAGGGGAGGTGTGGATAGTGACCTGTGCTTGCACACAGGCTTCTTGGTGGCCACAACAGCAGCCTTAGCATCTCATGCCCATCTCTGGTGTCTGCGCTGATAACCGTGGCTCGCGCCTGTCTCTGGAGCTTATTTAGGTGGTGGTCTGAATCCCCTCTCCTTGCACACCCCAAAACAATGGTCTCTTGCCTGTTAGGCAGGTCCAGACTTTTCCTCGGACTTCCTCCCAGCTAGCTGTGGCACACTAGTCCCCTTCAGGCTGTGTTCATGCAGCCAACCCCAGTCCTCTCCCTAGGATCTGACCTCCGAAGTCCAGCCTCAGCTCCCAGCCCCCATCTGTCTCAGCAGTTGAGCAGACAAGCCTCTTGGGCTGGTGAGTGCTGGTCCGGACTGATCCTCTGTGTGGGAATCTCTCCACTTTGCCCTCTGCACCCCTGTTGCTGTGCTCTTCTCCATGGCTCCAAAGCTTCCCTCCCACCATCCCCCACCTCCGCCAGTGAAGGGGCTTCCTAGTGTGTGGAAACTTTTTCTCCTTTACAGCTCCCTCCCAGAGTTGCAGGTCCTGTCCCTATTCTTTTGTCTCTGTTTTTTCTTTTTTTTTTTACCCTACCCAAGTACGTGGGGAGTTTCTTGCCTTTTGGGAAGTCTGAGGTGTTCTGCCAGCGTTCAGTAGGTGTTCTGTAGGAGTTGTTCCACATGTAGATGTATTTCTGATGTATTCATGGTGAGGGAGGTGATCTCCACATCTTTCTCCTCTGCCATCTTGAAGGTCTCACTAACACTTTACTTTAAACCCGGTGAGACACATGTCAGACTTCCAACCTACAGAAATGTGTGAGAATACATGTGTATTAGTCACTGAGTTTGTGGTAACATGTTACAGTAGCAAGTGGAAAATAATATAGTGCTCTTCAAATACTTTTTCCTGCATAACTGCCAAATAAATTTTTAAAAACTATGTATCCCCTTATGTATTTTCATGCAACCATCTAAAATTTTTCATCATAAATTGAAACAGTTGAAAAGGATGTAATTTCTGATACAAATAAATATTTCAGTTACAAAACAAAACTGTTACATAACTTTTAATGTAAACAAAGAAATCTAAATTTCATAATGATTTGATATTCATGATTTGATATCATCTACAAAAAAAATACATATGTGAGCTCTTTTACAGATGAAAATTTTCCATCATTATCTTTTCTCCTTGAAATATGTTTCCCCATAGAATTGTATCAAAATATAGTTTCATGCTAAAAGTCTTATGCATTATTCTATCAAACTTCTCTGCAATAAAAATATGTACATAAATGGAAATTTTAATATTTTCTCAAAAGATAAGGCTGAAGCCTTGGTATAAGTTATAATTATTTTAAATACATGATTATCAAATCAATATATTTGTTAAAGATCATGATGATTATTAAATCTGGAAAGTAAAATTTTATGGGAACTGCATTGCTTTGTGAGGTCAATATTTTCTTTTTTCTAATTACGTCATGTGTCCATAGATAAATATAACTTATTGCTTGAATGAGACAAGATTAAGCATCAATGCTATTCCTACTTTTTTGTGTGTTACATGAGAGATGTTATTTAAATAGTAAACAGAGGAAAGTGGAATGATTTTTATACATCATTCAATTCTTAGAAAATTTTTCCAAGTTATATACTCAGATTCATAGTGATATATCAAAAATTATATTTTATAATCTAACTATTGACCACTGTTATACCTATTTTTAAATTTTGTTCAAGGCAAAACATAGAAAAGTACTGACTTGTCACAGTATTTTTTAGCTAGTCTTTAGAATTATTAACTTTCTCATTTCCTGGGAAATATACCAAGAAGTCTTTATCAAGGCTTATCAAATACCCCCTAATTATACCTGTTTTTCTTTCATTTACAGACTCTTGTGTATGGAGCTAAGACTAGATGGCAACTGAGTAAAAACCAACTCCACAAAACTGGAAAGTGTGTATTTTAGGATTTTTCTCATTGGCTGTGAATGGAGACCTATATATTCACCTAAATTTAAATTTTCTACGTCATTTCAAACTGCCTCAAAAATATGTGGAGGTCAGAGAGTCACATGCTTCAATATTATACACAGGCTCATGATTTCATTTCAAGTTGAATATAATTATCTTTATACATTTGAGAGAATTAAGGAGCATATCTGTTTCTGAGGAGGATAAATTAATTAGAATAATTTTTCTAAATTTCAGGGCAATTACATCAATCGATTTGGGGAACATTTTTTCCTATTTCCATTCACAAGGAAATGCTCTGCTTCAAGGGTGTAGATTAACCTGCTTTGTGGAAATTCATAGCAGAAAGAAAAGAAGGTCTTGGGCCACCAGTAAGTGTGGAACTTGTAAGAGGTGGATTAATGATTTTACACATTATTTACAGTGAAATCAAGAACATATTTCTATCAAGTTAATCTAAATTTAACGTAGGTGTAATAGCAATGAATAAACAAGCGTAAGAGTCGTTGACAACAAACAGGAGGCTTGCACTAAGAAACAAGAGAATATGGATTCAGTAACATTTCAGTACAAGTTAATGAACTTGTTTCTCCTACGTATCTCAATAAATGTTCAAGATACTATAAGGTGCTAACTCACCTTCACATGTATTCTTTTACCTGAAGCTGTAACACTGACTGGTTGAGGAAGTTTTACACTTCCTCCTTGAGATCATGAAAGCATATATGTGAGTTCTCACCAAATGCTTTTCACTGAAAACATGCAGAGATGGTGCGCCTCCTAGCTAGTTGGATTTCCTGGTGTACCTTCCACATGTCTCAAATATTCTAGTTCTAGGACAGATAGGAAGGAGGATCAGAGCCTTTGCCTTGAGTTTGTCACTGGCCTTTTGTACTTTTCACGTTCTGCTTTCTCTCCTAGCAAGCACTCTCCTTAACTGCTTTTTGGCAGTTGTCTAGGAATGGGAGACGGGAAGTTGTTAGATGAAATTGCCCTCACTCTTTCTGTTCCATCTGACAAAATATCTGAATTCAGAACATCCCAACTCTCTTAGCCTGGGTTCCCACTAAAGTGGAGCCTGAGACAAAGGCTTGCCTGCAGGGAACAGTGAGACAGGGGTAGAAGGGTCAAGAAAGGGAGCTTTGCCTGTTGGCCTCTGCTACAGAAGCCTGGCTGCTGCCAAAATGTGTGTCAGGACCACCTCTCTGTGAATAAGGGGAGAAGCATTTACCTGCCTGAGTCACAGCTCCAGGATCACCCTGCAGAGAGTTATCTTCCTTACCTGTGGGATTTCACCTGTGTGAGCTCCCACCCTCCCACAGCACCAGAGAAGCTGAGGCCAGGAGCTTCCAAGATGTACCCTCATGAAGGTGGTCAAAGCCTGTGCAGAAATGAACGTGGGAATAAGTGGCAGGAAATATGGAGGATTAGAAGAGGCCACAAAGGCAGATGTGGAACCCAGGATTTTAGAGCCACGCTGAGCCCTTCACGGAAATCTGCAGGCTCGGAGAACACACAAGGCCCAGTTGAGTCAGGAAGGTTTTGCTGAGACTAAAAACTTGAATGGTTTCTTTGGCCCTTTAGAGGTTTGTATATCCTATGGAATGTATACAAGTATACATGAGGAGAATGCCTTTCTTTTGTGAAGAGAAAAGAAAGTGACCATTGAAGGGGAGTGGGGAAAGACCGTTTAACGCATAGTGTAATCCCGGGAAGGTCGGTTTTAGGAGGGGTCATATGGAATTTGAGGATCTGGAAATTGATCCCTTAAGACTTTTCTTGACGACATACCAATGTTCTTCATGGGTTTACACATCCACTTTCAAGTCACCCAAAGCCCAAATGGAGAAATTCACCTTCACAAGGAGGAGCCAGTTGTCAATCATTCCAGTGCTGGGGAGAGCAGAGGGGTTGGGCTGATCGATTTCAGCTGTCAGGCTCCGTGGCATGAAGTTGCCTCCCATGATCTCTGGATTCTTCCTCCACAGTTCCACCCATTTCTTCTCAGTCTTCTTCGTGGGATCCTCTTTGGCATCTCCCATTCAATTGTATGATCTCAGAGTTCCTTCCTTTGTTCTCTTCTCTCCTTAATCTCTGTCTCTGTACTCTCCAGACAGATCTCATTCACTTCCATGAATGTGGAATATCTATTTACCAAATATGTATCTTTAGCTTTGAATTCTCTCCCAGAGCTGCAGACCTGTTGATACACCTGCTTCTTGTGTATCCTCCCCAGTGATGTCTGAGGACAGCTAGAATTCAACATGCATTAACTCTTTGTCTCCCTGGCCACTCCCAAATCTGTGCTTCCCCTTAATTCTCTATCCTAGTGCATCATGATCCCCTCATTCCAATAAGCTGGAAACTTGAAAGGCACCCCAGACATCCTCCTGTACTTTGCCCATCAGAATCCTGTTGACTTTATTTCCCCAAAACTTTTGCATTCATCTGCTTTTCTCCATACCCATGTCATTAGCTGAGTCCAGGACTGCTTTGTCTTCTGCCTGGATCATTGTAAAAGCCTCCAAACTGGTCTGACTACCCCCATCCACTTCAGTCTTCCATTCTATTCCCCAAATTGTGCTCCAAGAGTGATCTCACTAAAATGTAAATCAAGTCACGTTACTCCCTTGCTTAAAATTCAATGACATTCCATTGCCAACAGAATAAAATTCCAACTGCTTAGCATGACTTATAAAATCCTTCATAATTTAACTCTGACTACTAGTGTTACCAAAATAAGCAATTATGCAAATACAATTTTCTCCACCTGGAATGCCCTTGTAAATATAATCGAGCTTCATTAATATTGCAGTGTGTTAAGGGGGCTCTTTATCTGGTTTTCCCTAATTTGGGGAAAAGAATTCTTTCTATTATGAAATGTTTCAAGCACATAGGAAAGCAGAGAGAAGTAATGAAAAGTGCTGCCAAGCTTTGGCAAATCTTAAAACCTTGACACATTTCCTTCAGAAGTATTTTCTTTGTTAAGTCAGAGAGAGAAAGACAAATACCATATGATATCACTTTTATGTGGCATCTAAAATATGATACAAATCAACATATCTATGAAACAGAAACAGACTCATGGACTTGTGGTTGCCAAGGGGGAGGGGGGAAGGGAAGGATTGAGAGTTTGGGATTAGCAGATGCAAATTATTTTATATAGGATGGATAAACAAAAAGATCCTGTGATATATATACCAATATATATGTATAACTGAATTACTGAGTCACTTTGCCATACAGAAGAAATTAACACAACATTGTAAATCAACTTACTTTAATAAAATTTTAAAAAAAGTCATTGCAGATACAGTTTAGACCTCCATGCCCCTCCTTCCATCCCACCCTATCCAGAGGTAACAACCTTATTGAATTCGGTATTTATCATTTTATACTTTTACTCTGCTGCTTTTGTCTCCATAAATCCTATATAGTATCGTGCCACACACTTTCAAGCTTTAGGTAAGTGGTGTTATATGGTATGCATCCTGCAACTTGCCCTTTTGCTCAACAATGCTTTTGAGCTTTATTCAAGCTGATAAATAAGTCTCTAATTCTGAAGGCCACTTAGTATTCTACTGTATGAACAGACCACAGTTTATACATCCATCCTCCTTTGGTAGATATTTAGGTTGTTTCCAATTTCTCCCTATTACAAATAATGCTGCAAGAAACATTTCCCATTCATCTCTCCCTGTGTACACATGGAACACTAGGTTATTTACCTAGTGTAGGAAACTAGGTTATATACCCAGAATGGAATTCCTAGTAGAAGGACATGTACATCATAAATTTTAGTACCTAGTTTTCTCCCAAAATTCTTCAAGAAATGTTAGTATAAACTTTTCTCCAAAGGCAGTAGAACCTTGACCTTACTACTCAGATAGGGTTCAAGTGCAAATCTAGTCCAAGATATAACAACACTTAAGATGAGGTACTGAAACTAGCAACTTTATAAAGTTTATCAGAGGACCTTATAAGTTATTGCAGTTGTATTCAATTATGAGAATTTCAGTACATACTCTGTGTATGTACATGCATTTGTGTGTGTGTGTGTGTGTGTGTGTCTGTGTGTGTTTTGTTTGGAATTCTGTGGTTCTGGTATGTCTCTAGCTTCTTTGGAGGAACTGTAATTGATGGCATTCTAAAGAACTGGCTTTCTTCTGAGTACTCAGTTGCTAGGAACTGTTTCTGTTTGTTCATACAGTCAGTCAATAAATTTTTATTAGGTACCCGCTATGCAGCTGGCACCATTCTGAGAGCTGGGGGGGGTACACCAGTGAACACAAGAGGCAAAGTCTTCATCCTCACAGTACTTACATTCTGGTGGAGGTGGGCAGACAAATAAATACACACAAAAACACATAATATGTCAGCTGGTAATATGTGCAATTTAGAAAAAGCAGGGAGAGGGGAAGAAGGAATGTTGGAGTAAAGGGGTGGAGTTGCTCTTTCATAAAAAATGATCATGGAAGATCTTGTGGCAAAGGTGATATTGAAATAGGTCCTAAAGAAAGTGAGAAAGTGAGCCATGCGATTCTGGGAGAGAAGAGCTTTGGAAGCAGAGGGGAGAGTATGTGTAAAATTCTGAAGTGGGAGGATGCTCTGCATGTTCTAGGACCAGCAAGGAGGCTCAAGTGGCCAAGACTGAGTGAGCAGAGAGTGGGTGGAAGTAATGGGGGTGAGGTTAGGGTAGCAGAGTTGGGAGGAAACTGTTGATTTTACTCTGACTTGGGTGAGAAGATATTGGAGGGATTGGAGCAGAGGAACGCCATGATCTGATCTGGGTTTTTGAACAATCACTCTGATCACAAGAACAGAAGCAGGGAGACCCTTTGTGGAGACTGTTACGATATTCTCAGTGAGGGATGATTGTGACTTGGACCAATATTTGGGCAGTGGAGGTGCTGAGAGGAGGTCAGAGTCTGGGTGTATTTTGAAAGAGATTTTGTGTTGGGTTCGAAGTGGGATGTAAGAGAAAGAAAAGAGTCATGGGTGATAACAAGTTTTCCGCCATGAACGAAGGAAAAATGGAGAAACTAGTAACTGAAGTGAGTAAGATCAGAGCAGTAACAGGTTGGGGAGGAGTAAGAAGTTTCTTCTGGGTTGTGGTAAGGCTGAGACTCCTATGAGACTTCAAGTACAAATGCTTAGTAGGCAGTGAGATATACGAACTTGGAGTTCACTTTTGAGGTCTAAGCTAGAGACATAAACGTGGGAATCATCAGCATTTAGATGTTTTTTTTTTTTAATGTGTTTACATCCTCAAAAGGAGCTTTTTTTTTTTTTAATTACTTTTTGTAAGTGTGAGCTATGCTAGGAATTTAGTTTGAATGGAGCCCAGAGGTCTGAGGTCCGGGGCTCTCCGACACAGAGTGACAGGGAATGAGGAGGAACCACACAGGAGATGGAAGGCAGGTCTTTGAGGTGGGAGGTGAGACTGATGTCCCAGAAGCCACAGGAAGAAAGGGTTTCAAGAAAAAGGATGTGGCAATTCTATTAAATGTTGCTGGATGATCACATTTTTAAGGATTGAAAATTCACTATGGATTTTACAACATAAAGATACTGGTGATCTTGACAAAAGCTATTTTAGTGGAGTGGTGAAGTTAAATGCCTGTTTGGAGTAGGCTCAAGGGAAAATGTGAAGAAAAGAATTAGAGAAAAAGAAAATAGACAACTCTTTCAAGCAAAGATTTTATTGTGAAGTCTCTGTTAATGCTTAGGTCTAAACTTAAAAGGCCCCCACAGCTGGATGGCAACCTGACCCTTGCTGTATAACCCCCTCAGTGACCTTGGCAATAGCAGTCTGGATATTCACTCCAGTTACTTCCTTCTCCATGTTGGGTGGGTGTACCTTTCTCCACCTTATCTGCAGGGTGAACCTTAGGCATCTCCATGTGTGTGAATTCTTCAGATGGAACAAATCATTCTGGACTTCATGCATGTTTTTAGTATAATCACATTGCGTTATTATAATTTATCCCCCACTATGCAGTGACTTTATGAAAATAAGTGTTGTGACTTGCAGGATCCCCAATGTTAAGTACAGAGTGTGCCTAGTACTTAGGTATGTTCAGGTAATATTGGTTGAACTAAACAGAATGATTTTAAAGAAATGTAGGGTTCAGACCTTCCATTCCATTTATAAGGGGTTAGCCGAGTGCCCTTTTATTTCTGTATGGGAGAGAGAAACACTCTTCATCCTCAGAGTAGCCTGAAACAGGATGCTTGTGGAGAGTTTGGCAAAGCGCTGTTATTTATTTAAAAATTTTTTAAATTTTATATTGGAGTATAGGTGATTTAAAATGTGTTAGTTTCATGTGTACAGCAAAGTGATTTAGTTATATGTGTTCATTTATCTATCCTTTTTCAGATTCTTTTCCCATATAGGTTATTATAGAGGGATAAATTAGGAGGTTGGGAATAACATATACACACTACTATTTTTTGTTCTTATCCCAAGTAATTCCAGCTGAAGTCAAAGGGGGCCTTGCTGACGTGCACCGCAAGGGACCTGCCTAGTCTAGTGTCTTCCGTGTACTCCATCATGGTGATTTGTGGTGGTGCTGGAGTGGGTGACCCTGGAAGGTGCCTTCCTCATGCACCATTAGGCCAAACTGAGCACTCCGTTAGCTTTTCACTCAAGCAACTGTATTATCCTAATGTGCCTTCACCAAGCACTGATGTAATTTCATTCCCAGAATAATTTCAATTAGATTCCAAGTAGTCTTTTATTGCACTTTGGAAGGTTTTTGAAATGACAAATTATTTCTACATTCAATCTGCTTTTTTTTTCTTTTGTCTGATTCCTCATGGCTGAAAGCCCCTGGGTACTTTGTTTTGTGTGTTTTTTGGCCAACTGAGAGTTGTCTAAAATATAGCTGGACACCACTCCTAAAGAATATTCTCCTTTTGCATTTACTCTCTATGTTTATTCTTTGGTTTCTACTATTAATTAGCACATTCATTTCCGGATAGCCACAATGAGGTTAAAATAAATGTATCGAGTTAGGTATCCAGCAAAGCCCAATGTATTCAGAGTGGTAACAAGAGACAAATTCTAGTCTGATAAACACCATTAAATGGAAAAGATAAATCAAATCTTATTGCCTTAGTCAGCAAGTTTTATTCTACAAAAGGAATCCAAGCTGAACCACAGCTGTAATTTGGAGCCTTAGCTCAAAGTGACTGCTTTGTACTTTTTTCTCAAGGATCAGAAAATCAAATCTGTATTCTGCTGGTCAGACACACTGTAAAGGGTGCCACATTCACCTGGGTTGTTCAGAACTCCCGTGAGTCTTGGTAACTTGGTGTATTTCAATGCACAGCCATGAGTTCCACACGGCATTAATTCTGCTCTGTTGCTTGTCCATTTGAAATAAAAAGTGTCGTTGAATACATTATACGTGGGGACCTCTAAATCCCATTTTAGTTTGCTGTCATTCTCAAGGTCCCCCATCTCCTTTGCTATCCTTATTTCAGTACCCAGAGCACCTTTAAAGTTTGCTCCTATTCTGTCCTTTTCTCTTTTATCTTTGACAACTGCCTCAGCTCCTACTCTTGAGGAAATTAACATTCCCTTTTATTCACAAAGCAAGATTATTTGCAAAGGTCAGTAGATATAGCACATCACTCTGGTATATTTCTAGAGAGACATACCTGCTATATTTCAGTGATGGCCTGGGTTAAAGGTCCAGCTTATTAATGGTGAATAGCTATGTAGAAACAATCATTGTAAATTCATCTGTTATTTGAAAGAAACTAATTCCATTTAGAAGATTTTATGAGTGGCTCTATTAGAAGAAAGAGATACAGAGCTGGCACTATGGGGACTGTGGAAGGTATGCCTATTTTCATCCAGCTACCCTCACGAAGACTTGGGTTAAACCATGGTGAATCCACTCTATTTCCTCTTACTTTTTGTAATAGTGGATATTGTCTTATGCTATTGATTCTACCAATGTTTAAGACAGAATACAAATTGTAAAGGGTGGAATTTTTAACCAGGAAAAGTGAAAAACATATGTCAGTAACTCCTGAGGGTAAACACTGTAGAGGTAGATAGGTGTAAAGGGTACATGCATGCTTTACTGAGAGCAGTGGTGGGTCAAGAGGGTCCAGGCTTGTCATATGAATGAGAGATAGAAATCAAATGTATAGGCATTATTAACACTTACTCTTTTTTATTTTAAACATCTTTATTGGGGTATAATTGCTTTACAATGGTGTGTTAGTTTCTGCTTTATAACAAAGTGAATCAGTTATACATATACATATGTTCCCATATCTCTTCCCTCTCGCGTCTCCCTCCCTCCCACCCTCCCTATCCCACCCCTCCAGGCGGTCACAAAGCACCGAGCTGATTTCCCTGTGCTATGTGGCTGTTTCCCACTAGCTATCTACCTTACGTTTGGTAGTATATATATGTCCATGCCTCTCCCTCGCTTTGTCACAACTCAGCCTTCCCCCTACCCATATCCTCAAGTCCGTTCTCTAGTAGGTCTGTGTCTTTATTCCTGTCTTACCCCTAGGTTCTTCATGACTTTTTTTCCCTTAAATTCCATATATATGTGTTAGCATACGGTATTTGTCTTTCTCTTTCTGACTTATTTCACTCTGTATGACAGACTCTAGGTCTATCCACCTCATTACAAATAGCTGAATTTCGTTTCTTTTTATGGCTGAGTAATATTCCATTGTATATATGTGCCACATCTTCTTTATCCATTCATCCGCAGATGGGCACTTAGGTTGTTTCCATCTCTGGGCTATTGTAAATAGAGCTGCAATGACCATTTTGGTACATGACTCTTTTTGAATTTTGGTTTTCTCAGGGTATATGCCCAGTAGTGGGATTGCTGGGTCATATGGTAGTTTTATTTGTGGTTTTTTAAGGAACTTCCATACTGTTCTCCATAGTGCTGTACCAATTCACATTCCCACCAGCAGTGCAAGAGGGTTCCCTTTTCTCCACACCCTTCCCAGCATTTATTGTTTCTAGATTTTTTGATGATGGCCATTCTGACTGGTGTGAGATGATATCTCATTGTAGTTTTGATTAGCATTTCTCTAATGATTAATGATGTTGAGCATTCTTTCATGTGTTTGTTGGCAGTCTGTATATCTTCTTTGGAGAAATGTCTATTTAGGTCTTCTGCCCATTTTTGGATTGGGTTGTTTGTTTTTCTGTTATTGAGCTGCATGAGCTGCTTGTAAATTTTGGAGATTAATCCTTTGTCAGTTGCTTCATTTGAAAATATTTTCTCCCATTCTGAGGGTTGTCTTTTGGTCTTGTTTATGGTTTCCTTTGCTGTGCAAAAGATTTGAAGTTTCATTAGGACCCATTTGTTTATTTTTGTTTTTATTTCCATTACTCTAGGAGGTGGGTCAGAAAGGATCTTGCTGTGATTTATGTCATAGAGTGTCCTGCCTATGTTTTCCTCTAAGAGTTTGATAGTTTCTGGCCTTACATTTAGGTCTTTAATCCATTTTGAGCTTATTTTTGTGTATGGTGTTAGGGAGTGATCTAATCTCATACTTTTACATGTACCTGTCCAGTATTCCCAGCACCACTTATTGAAGAGGCTGTCCCTTCTCCACTGTACATTCCTGCCTCCTTTATCAAAGATAAGGTGTCCATATGTGCGTGGGTTTATCTCTGGGTTTTCTATCCTGTTCCATTGATCTATATCTCTGTTTTTGTGCCAGTACCATACTGTCTTGATTACTGTAGCTTTGTAGTATAGTCTCAGGTCAGGAGGCTGATTCCTACAGCTCTGTTTTTCGTTCTCAAGATTGCTTTGGCTATTCGCGGTCTTTCATGTTTCCATACAAATTGTGAAATTTTTTGTTCTAGTTCTGTGAAAAATGCCAGTGGTAGTTTGATAGGGATTGCATTGAATCTGTAGGTTGCTTTGGGTAGTAGAGTCATTTTCACAATGTTGATTCTTCCAATCTAAGAACATGGTATATCTCTCCATCTATTTGTATCATCTTTAATTTCTTTCATCAATGTCTTATAATTTTCTGCATACAGATCTTTTGTCTCCTTAGGTAGGTTTATTCCTAGATATTTTATTCTTTTTGTGGCAATGGTAAATGGGAGTGTTTTACTGATTTCACTTTCAGGTTTTTCATCATTAGTGTTTAGGAATGTCAGAGATTTCTGTGCATTAATTTTGTATCCTGCAACTTTACCAGCTTCATTGATTAGCTCTAGTAGTTTTCTGGTAGCATCTTTAGGATTCTCTATGTATAGTATCATGTCATCTGCAAACAGTGACAGATTTACTTCTTCTTTTCCGATTTGGATTCCTTTTATTTCCTTTTCTTCTCTGATTTCTGTGGCTAAAACTTCCAAAACTATGTTGAATAAGAGTGGTGAGAGTGGGCAACCTTGTCTTGTTCCTGATCTTACTGGAAATGCTTTCAGTATTTCACCATTTAGGATGATGTTGGCTGTTGGTTTGTCATATGTGGCCTTTATTATGTTGAGGTAAGTTTCCTCTATGCCTACTTTCTGAAGGGTTTTTATCATAAATGGGTGTTGAATTTTGTCAAAAGCTTTCTCTGCATCTATTGAGATGACCATATGGTTTTTCTCCTTCAATTTGTTAATATGGTTTATCACGTTGATTGATTTGTATATATTGAAGAATCCTTGCATTCCTGGAATAAACCCCACTTCATCATGATATATGATCCTTTTATTGTGCTGTTGGATTCTGTTTGCTAGTATTTTGTTGAGGATTTTTGCATCTATGTTCATCAGTGATATTGGTGTGTAGTTTTCTTTCTTTGTGACATCCTTGTCTGGTTTTGGTATCAAGGTGATGGTGGCCTCGTACAATGAATTTGGGAGTGTTCCTCTGCTATATTTTGGAAGGGTTTGAGAAGGATAGGTGTTAGCTCTTCTCTAAATGTTTGATAGAATACACCTGTGAAGCTATCTGGTCCTGGGCTTTTGATTGTTGGAAGATTTTTAATCACAGTTTCAATTTTAGTGCTTGTGATTGGTCTGTTCATATTTTCTATTTTTTCCTGATTCATTCTTGGCAGGTGTGCCTTTCTAAGAATTTGTCCATTTCTTCCAGGTTGTCCATTTTATTGGCACAGAGAGACTTGTAGTAATCTCTCATGATCTTTTGTATTTCTGTAGTGTCAGTTTTTACTTCTCCTTTTTCATTTCTAATTCTATTGATTTGAGTCTTCTCCCTTTTTTTTGATGAGTCTGGTTAATGGTTTTTCTATTTTGTTTATCTTCTCAAAGAACCAGCTTTTAGTTTTATTGATCTTTACAATCGTTTCCTTCATTTCTTTTTCATTTATTTCTGATCTGATTTTTATGATTTCTTTCCTCCTGCTAACTTTCGGGTTTTTTTGTTCTTCTTTCTGTAATTGCTTTAGGTGCAATGTTAGGTTGATTCGAGATGTTTCCTGTTTCTTAATGTGGGCTTGTATTGTTATAAACTTCCCTCCTAAACTGCTCTTCCTGCATCCCATCGGTTTTGTGTCGTCCTGTCTCCATTGTCATTTGTTTCTAGTTATTTTTTGATTTCCAGTTTGATTTCTTCAGTGATCACTTCATTATTAAGTAGTGTATTGTTTAGCCTCCGTGTGTTTGTATTTTTTACAGATCTTTTCCTGTAACTGATATCTAGTCTCATAGCGTTGTTGTCGGAAAAGCTACTTGATACAATTTCAATTTTCTTAAATTTACCAAGACTTGATTAGTGACCCAAGATATGATCTATCCTGGAGAATGTTCCATGAGCACTTGAGAAAAATATGTATTCTGTTGTTTTTGGATGGAGTGTCCTATAAATATCAATTAAGTCCATTTGTTTAATGTATCATTTAAAGCTTGTGTTTCCTTATTGATTTTCATTTTGGATGATCTGTCCATTGGTGAAAGTGGGGTGTTAAATTCCCCTACTATGAATGTGTTACTGTCGATTTCCCCTTTTATGGTTGTTAGCATTTGCCTTGTGTATTGAGGTGCTCCTATGTTGGGTGCATAAATATTTCCAATTTTTATATCGTCTTTTTGGATCAATCCTTTGATCATTATGTAGTGTCCTTCTTTGTCTCTTCTAATAGCCTTTATTTAAAATTCTATTTTATCTGATATGAGAATTGCTACTCCAGCTTTCTTTTGCTTTCCATTTGTATGGAATATCTTTTTCCATCCCCTTACTTTCAGTCTGTATGTGTCTCTAGGTCTGAAGTGGGTCTCTTGTAGACAGCACATATAAGGGTCTTGTTTTTGTATCCATTCAGCCAATCTGTGTCTTTTGGTGGGAGCATTTAGTCCATTTACATTTAAGGTAATTATCGATATGTATGTTCCTATTCCCATTTTCTAAGTTGTTTTGGGTTCATTATTGTAGGTCTTTTCCTTCTCTTGTGTTGCTTGCCTAGAGAAGTTCCTCTAGCATTTGTTGTAAAGCTGGTTTGGTGGTGCTGAACTCTCAACTTTTGCTTGTCTGTAAAGGTTTTAATTTCTCCATCAAATCAGAATGAGATCCTTGCTGGGTAGAGTAATCTTGGTTGCCGGTTTTTCTCCTTCATCACTTTAAATATGTCCCGCCAGTTCCTTCTGGCTTGCAGAGTTTCTGCTGAAAGATCAGCTGTTAACCTTATGGGGATTCTCTTGTGTGTTATTTGTTGTTTTTCCCTTGCTGCTTTTAATATGCTTTCTTTGTATTTAATTTTTGACAGGTTGATTAATATGTGTCTTTTTGTGTTTCTCCTTGAATTTATTCTGTATGGGACTCTCTGTGCTTCCTGGACTTGATTTACTATTTCCTTTCCCATATTAGGGAAGTTTTCAACTATAATCTCTTCAAATATTTTCTCAGTCCCTTTCTTTTTCTCTTCTTCTTCTGGAACCCCTATAATTCGAATGTTGGTGCATTTAATATTGTCCCAGAGGTCTCTGAGACTGTCCTCAGTTCTTTTCATTCTTTTTTCTTTATTCTGTTCTGCAGTAATTATTTCCACTATTTTATCTTCCAGGTCACTTATCCATTCTTCTGTCTCAGTTATTCTACTATTGATCCCATCTAGAGTAGTTTTCATTTCATTTATTGTGTTGTTCATCATTGTTTGTTTCATCTTTAGTTCTTCTAGGTCCTTGTTAAATGTTTCTGCATTTTGTCTATTCTATTTCTAAGATTTTGGATCATCTTTACTATCATTATTCTGAATTATTTCCAGGAAGACTGCCTATTTCCTCTTCATTTGTTAGGTCTGGTGGGTTTTTATCTTGCTCCTTCATCTGTGTTGTGTTTTTCTGTCTTCTCATTTTGCTTATCTTAACACTTACTCTTATTTTCATTTTGTCAACAAACCTCCATAATACCCCAGTTATATGACACGATTTTAGGAGAATCAAATGTAACAGCTCAAACTTATAGAATTAATTACTTTTAGTCTTAGTTCTAATTACTGCGGCTGTAACAGTTTGGCCTTTTCACGGGTTGTGGTACCATGCCCAGGGAGGATGTTTAGGCTGTGTGAATCAGCTCGTTCATGAGTGCTGGCTATGTGGGAAAATTCCTCTTTGTCACTGGTGAAAACTGGTCTTCATTTGGTCTACAAACAAGGTAAACATAATTTATCCAAAGTAGGAGGGTTTTGAAAGTAAGCAGGGGTGTTATTAAGAAATAAGGTAGGACACAGACAACTCCATATTGTCAGAGATTTTATTAGAAATGAAATGGATTTAAAATATTTCTGTTGTTGTGAAATACTTTCTTCTTGTATAGACTATAACAGAGTATTGAATTCACCTAACATAGACTTGACCCCCAGAAAAGTACTTTTATTGTGGAAATTACTGGAAAAGGAATTTTGTCTAGGAACAATAAATGTTGGGCTATGAAAATAAATATTTACTTTGGTTTTATATTAATAGGCTTAAGTCTAAACCTATTAAGCCGGGTTGGAAGAAAGAGACCTGTTTTTCCCTGCTAACAGGTCAGTGACTCAGAATATGTCACCTAGTGGATGGGAAAGAGAAGCTCTTGAAGGACTGATGACAGAGAGTTAGGAGTCTGTCAACTCAGCAAAGGAAGAACCTATAGGAGAAAAGCAAACTTGAACACAGGAAAAGCAGTCAAGATGGCAGCACAGAGATAAAAAGACCTACCATTTCTCCCCTTTGTTTTCTCTGGAAGACACAGAACCATACACAAGACTGACTTACTTGTGGGTTCTGGAGGATCTGAAATGTTGCCCTCAGGAGAGGCCAAGGAGTTTCTTCAGCCCAATGGGTGAAGCAAACAACCTTAAACTGTGATTTTGATGGCAGATGAAGTGTGAAATTGTTCACTTGATATTCCTCATATGGCTTTCCCTGTTCATTATATTTCTTTTTATTTAACTGATGGAAAACATGCCTGACCTGTATGTCAACTATTTTCAGCAGGGCAGGTTGGAGATTGGAAATGGGCTGGGATTTAAGGGGTGAAGTTAGGCAGCTGGTTTGAGCCCTACCTATATATTAGAATCACCTGAAGAGCCAGGCCCCTCTCATTGTCTTACTTAATTGCTCTGGCTGGGACATGGATAACTCTAATTTTAAAAATGTTCTCAAATAGTTCTACTGTGTAGTCGAGCTTGAGAACCACTAAGTCAGAGTATCTGACACAGAGTATCAGATATCACAAAGTATCTGACACATGAAATTAATTCACTGAACGAATTGAGTTTTAAGATTTCATAGATTTACCTGCAGGTATGTAGTTCATTACTCTGGGTGCTCAGGTACAGGGGTGCTGGTGAGATTTTCTCAGTTTTTGTTGATCTGAACAAGGCTTCATTTGCTTTCACTTTTAGAGGTTAGTTTCATTGAGTATAGCATTGTATGTTGACAAGTTTTTCTTTCATTACTTTAAAGATATCATTCCATTGTCTTCAGGCCAGCAGGGTTTCTGTCTAGAAGTCAGCTGTCATAATTATCTTTTCTAAAAATAAATAATGTGCTAATTTCTCCCTCTCTAGCCTTAAGATTTTCTCTTTATCATTTATTTTAAGCAATTTGATTATGGTGTACCTTTTTATGTTTCTTCTTGGAGTCTGTTGAGCATCTTGGATCTGCTGCTTTATAGTTTTCATCAAATTTCAACCACTATTTCCTCAAATATATTTTTCCCTGCCACTCCTCTTTTATGGGACTCTAATTACATGTATATTAGACTAATTAATTTTACTAATTTATTAACTTAGTTTTTAGTAGACTTTATTTTTCAGGGTAGTTTTAGATGCACATAAAACTGAGGGTACATAGAATACCCATACACCCTTGTACCCACATGTACACAACCTCCCCCACTATCAACATCTCAACGAGAGTTGTTGCTCATTTCAATGGATAGCTATTAACACACCATTTTCATCCAAAGTCTATTGTTTACATTAGGAGTCCCTCTTGATGTTGCACATTTTATGGGTTTTGACAAATGAATACTCTGTAACATGACATGTATCCAACATTATTCTATTATACAAAATAGTTTCATGGTCCTAAAAATCTTCTGTGCTTGCCTATGTATCCATCCCTCCCCAAAACCTCTGGCAAGCACTGATCTTTTAACTGTATCCATAGTTTTACCTTTTCTATAATGTTGTACAGTTGGCATCATACAGTATGTAGCCTTTTCAAATGGTCTTCTTTTACTTAGTAATATACACTTAAGTTTCCTCCAGGTCTTTTCATGGCTTGATAGCTCATTCCTTTTTAGCACTAAATAATATTCCATTGTCTGGCTGTACCACAGATTATTTATCCATTCACCTATTGAGGGACATCTTGGTTACTTCCAATTTTTGACAATTATGGATAAAACTGCTATACACAGCCATGTGCAGGGTTTTGTGTAGACATAAGTTTTCAGCTCATTTGGGTAAATACCAAGGAGTGCGATTGTTGGGTCTTAGCTAAGACTATGTTTAGTTTTATAAGAAACTGCCAAAGTGTCCCCCAAAATGGGTGTACCATTTTGCATTCTTACCAGCAATGAACGAGAACTCCTCTTGCTCCATATTGTCACCAGCATTTGGTGTTGTCAGTGTTTTGGATTTTGGCCATTCCAATAGGTATGTGGTGTACTATTTTTCAACTACTTTATTTTTCTTCTGGCTTTTCTTAGAAACTATATATTAGGGATATCAGCTCTGCTGTGATATAAATTGCAAATATTTTTTCATGATTTATCATTTTCATTTGATTTTGCTTATAGTGTTATTATTATTTTTGCCTTACGTTACGAAGATTGTTTATTTTTAACTTTTCAAAATTATCCATTTTTATTTTATTGCTTCTGGACATTGAGTCAGGGTTAGGAATTTCTTCCCCTCTCCCAGGTAGCAGAGGAATTTACTCACATCTTATTATAGTACTTCTGTCATTTTCTTCCTTCCTTCCTTCCTACCTCCCTTTTCTTTCTTTCTTTCTTTCTTTCTTTCTTTCTTTCTTTCTTTCTTTCTTTCTTTCTTTCTTTCTTTCTTTCTTTCTTTCTTTCTTTCTTTCTTTCTTTCTTTCTCTCTTTCTCTCTTTCTCTCTTTCTTTCTTTTTCTTTCTTTTCTTTCTTCTTTCTCCCCTCCCACTTCCCTCCCTTCCTTTCCATCCATCTACATTTAGATATCTAACTCATTGGAGTTGATCCTGGTGTATGTTGTGACATATAGATCCAATGACACATTCTTCCAAATGACTATTCAGTTTTCTCAATACCATTTATTAATATTTTCATATTTTCCCCCACTGATTTGAGATACCATATTTAATACATAATAAATTTACATATGCACTTGGGTCTATTTCTAGATAGTCTTTTTTAACCCATTGTTTTTCTGATACTACCCATTGATTTCCTGAATAGCACACAATTTTAAATATGGAGGTTTTATAATAATATTTTAGTATCTATTTGAATTAGCCTTTCTCATTTTTTCATCTTTTTTTTTAGGTTTTCTTGTTCACCTTTTTTTTTGAAATGCATATAGATTTATTGATAACAACACATTTACAGGGAAAGTAGGAGGTTACCTATGATTTATATTTATTGATCACTCACTTTGTGCTAAGCACAGTTGTATCACTTGAGAAGAAATGTATTAAAGTTCAGTGTGATCAGTATTTCTAGTTTGCTAGATAAATACTCTTAAAGAAGAGGCTTTATCTGTAATGTCAGATGAGAATGCTGAGTGGCAATCAGGATGAAGGTGTTTTTATCCTGTTTTTAAAAAAAAATGTCATGAAAAACCTAGGGGTGAAACAGGAATAAAGACACAGACTTACTAGAGAATGGACTTGAGGCTATGGGGAGGGGGAAGGGTAAACGGTGACAAAGCGATAAAGAGGCATGGACATATATACACTACCAAAAGTAAGGTAGTTAGCTAGTGGGAAGCAGCCGCATAGCACAGGGAGATCAGCTCAGTGCTTTGTGACCGCCTGGAGGGGTGGGATAGGGTGGGAGGGAGGGAGACGCAGGCGGGAAGAGATATGGGAATATATGTATGTGTATAACTGATTCATTTTGTTGTGAAGCTGAAACTAACATACCATTGTAAAGCAATTATACTCCAATAAAGATGTTAAAAAAAATTGCAGTGAAAAACATATAAAATTTACTGACTTAACTAGTTCTTAAGTGTGCAATACAGTGATGTTAATTATATTCACATTGAGGTGCAATGGATTTTCAGAACTTTCCCATCTTGCCTGTTTATTTTTAAATATTAATTAATTAATTAAACATCTTTATTGGAGTATAATTGCTTTACAATGGTGTGTTAGTTTCTGTCTTTTAACAAAGTGAATCAGCTATACATATACATATATCCCCATATCTCCTCCCTCTTGCATCTCCCTCCCTCCATTCCTCCCTATCTCACCCCTCTAGCTGGTCACAAAACACTGAGCTGATCTCCCTGAGCTATGCAGCTGCTTCCCACTAGCTATATATTTTACATTTGGTAGTATATATTACTCCATGCTACTCTTTCACTTAATCCCAGCTTCCCCTTCCCCCTCCCCGTGTCCCTAAGTCCATTCTTGACATCTGCATCTTTATTCCTGTTGTGCCCCAAATTTCTTCATAGACTTTTTTTTTTGTTTTTTAGATTCCATATATATGTGTTAGCATACAGTATTTGTTTTCTGAAATATAGCTGCAAAGAAAATTGTGGTAGATGACTCTTTGAATTATGGTTTTCTCAGGGTATATGCCCAGTAGAGGGATTGCTGGGTCACATGGTAGTCCTATTTTTAGTTTTCTAAGGAACTTCCATACTGTTCTCCATAGTGGTTGTATCAATTTACATTCCCACGAACAGTGTAAGAGTGTTCCCTTTTCTCCACACCCTCTCCAGCATTTATTGTTTGTAGATTTTTTGATGATGGCCATTCTGACTGGTGTGAGGTGATACCTCATTGTAGTTTTGATTTGCATTTCTCTAATGATTAATGATGTTGAGCATCCTTTCATGTGTTTGTTGACAATCTGTATATCTTCTTTGAAGAAATGTCTGTTTACATCTTCTACCCATTTTTGGATTGGGTTGTTTGTTGTTTTCATATGAGACTGCATAGGCTGCTTGTAAATTTTGGAGATTAATCCTTTGTCAGTTGTTTCATTTGCAAATATTTTCTCCCATTCTGAGGGTTCTTTTCATCTTGTTTATGGTTTCCTTTGCTGTGCAAAAGCTTTTAAGTTTCATTAGGTCCCATTTGTTTATATTTGTTTTTATTTTCACTTCTCTAGGATGTGGGTCATAAAGGATCTTTCTGTGATTTATGTCATAGAGTCTTCTAACTATGTTTTCCTCTAAGAGTTTGATAGTGTCTAGCCTTACATTTAGGTCTTTATCCATTTTGAGTTTATTTTTGTGTATGGCGTTAGGAAGTGTTCTAATTTCATTCTTTTACATGTACTACTTTTCCCAGTACTACTTATTGAAGAGGCTGTCTTTTCTCCATTGTTTATTCTTGCCTCCTTTATCAAAATCAAGGTGACTATATGTGCGTGGGTTTATCTCTGCGCTTTCTATCCTGTTCCATTGATGAATATGTCTGTTTTTGTGCCAATACCATACTGTCTTGATTACTGTAGCTTTATAGTATAGCCTGCAGTCAGGGAGACTGATTCCTCCAGCTTTGTTTTTCTTTCATTGCTTTGGCTATTTGGGGTCTTTTGTGTTTCCATACAAATTGTGATTTTTTTTGTTCTAGTTCCATGAAAAATGCCATTGGTAGTTTGACAGGGATTGCATTGAATCTGTAGATTGCTTTTGGTGGTATAGTCATTTTCACAATATTGATTCTTCCAATCCAATCCAAGAACATGGTATATCTCTCCATTTGTTTGTGTCATCTTTAATTTCTTTCATCAGTGTCTTATAGTTTTCTGCATATAGGTCTTTCATCTCCTTAGGTAGGTTTATTCCTAGGTATTTTATACTTTTTGTTGCAATGGTAAATGGTAGTGTTTCCTTCATTTCTCTTTCAGATTTTTCATTGTTAGTGCATAGGAATGCAAGATCCTGCTGCTTTACCAGATTGATTGCTTTACCAGCAGTTTTCTGGTAGCACCTTAAGGATTCTCTAGTATAGTATCATGTCATCTGCAAACAGTGACAGTTCTACTTCTTTTTCAATTTGTATTTCTTTTAATTCTTTTTCTTCTCTGATTGCTGTGGCTAAAACTTCCAAAACTATGTTGAATAATAGTGGTGGGAGTTGCAGCCTTGTCTTGTTCCTGATCTTAGTGGAAATGGTTTCAGTTTTTCACCACTGAGAATGATGTCGGCTGTTGGTTTGTCATATATGGCCTTTATTATGTTGAGGTAAGTTCCCCCTATGCCTACTTTCTGCAGGGTTTTTATCATAAATGGGTGTTGAATTTTGTCAAAAGCCTTCTCTGCATCTATTGAGATGATCATATGGTTTTTCTCCTTCAATTTGTTAATATGGTGTATCACGTTGATTGATTTGCGTTTACTGAAGAATCCTTGCATTCCTGGGATAAACCCCACTTGATCATGGTGTATGATTCTTTTAATGTGCTGTTGGACTCTGTTTGCTAGTATTTTGTTAAGGATTTTTGCATCTCTGTTCATCAGTGATATTGGCCTGTAGTTTTCTTTCTTTGTGACATCCTTGTCTGGTTTTGGTATCAAGGTGATGGTGGCCTCGTAGAAGGAATTTGGGAGTGTTCCTCCCTCTGCTATATTTTGGAAGAGTTTGAGGATAGGTGTTAGCTTTTCTCTAAATGTTTGACAGAATTCGCCTGTGAAGCCATCTGGTCCTGGGCTTTTGATTGTTGGAAGATTTTTAATCACAGTCTCAATTTCAGTGCTTGTGATGGTCTGTTTATATTTTCTATTTCTTCCTGGTTCAGTCTTGGAAGGTTGTGATTTTCTAAGAATGTGTCTATTTCTTCTAGGATGTCCATTTTATTGGCATGTAGTTGTTTGTAGTAATCTCTCATGATCCTTTGTGTTTCTGCAGTGTCAGTTGTTACTTCTCCTTTTTCATTTCAATTGTATTGATTTGAGTCTTCTCCCTTTTTCTTGATGAGTCTGGCTAATGGTTTACCAATTTTGTTTATCTTCTCAAAGAAACAACTGTGAGTTTTATTGACCTTTGCTCTTTTCCCTTCATTCCTTTTTTATTTATTTCTGATCTGAAATTTATATCTTTCCTTTTGCTAACTTTGGTGTTTTTTGTTCTTCTTTCTCTATTTGCTTTAGGTGTAAGGTTAGGTTGTTTACTTGAGATGTGTCTTGTTTCTTGAGGTAGGATTGTGTTGCTCTAAACTTCCCTCTTAGAACTGCTTTCACTGCATCCCATAGGTTTTGGGTCATCATGTTTTCACTGCCATTTGTTTCTAAGTATTTTTTGATTTCCCCTTTGATTTCTTCAGTGATCTCTTGGTTATTAAGTAGTGTATTATTTAGCTTCTATGTGGTTGTATATTTTACAGAGTTTTTCCTGTAATTGGTATCTAGTCTCATAGAATTTTGGGCAGGAAAGATACTTGTTATGATTTTAATTTTCTGAATTTACCAAGGCTTGATTTGTGACCAAAGATATGATCTATCCTGGAGAACGTTCCATGAGCATTTGAGAAGAAAGTGTATTCTGTTGTTTTTGGATGGAATGTCCTGTAAATATCAATTAAGTCCATCTTGTTTAATGTGTCATTGAAAGCTTGTGTTTCCTTATTTATTTTCATTTTGGATGATCTGTCCATAGGTGAATGTGGGGTGTTAAAGTCCTGTATTATGATTGTGTTACTGTCGATTTCCCCTTTTATGGTTGCTAGCGTTTGCTTTATGTATTGAGGTGTTCCTATGTTGGGTGCATAAATATTTAAAATTGCTTTATCTTCCTCTTGGATTAATCCCTTCATCATTATGTAGTGTTCTTCTTTGCCTCTTGCAATAGTCTTTATGTTAAAGTCTATTTTGTCTGGTATGAGAATTGCTACTCCAGCTTTCTTTTGGTTTCCATTTGCATGGAATATCTTTTTCCAGCCCTTCACTTTCAGTCTGTACGTGTCTCTAGGTCTGAAGTGGGTCTCTAGTAGACAACATATATAACAAGTCTTGTTTTTGTATCCATTCAGCCAGTGTATGTCTTTTGGTTGGAGCATTTAATCCATTTATATTGAAGGTAATTATCCATATGTATGTTCCTATTACCAGTTTCTTATTTATTTTGGGTTTGTTATTGTAGATCTTTTCCTTCTCTTGTGTTTCTTGCCTAGAGAAGTTCCTTTAGCATTGCTGTAGAGCTGGTTTGATGGTGCTGAATTCTCTTAGTTTTTGCTTGTCTGTAAAGATTTTAATTTCCCCGTCAAATCTGAATGAGATCCTTGCTGGGTAGAGTAATCTTTGTTGTAGATTTTTCCCTTTCATCCATTTAAATGTGTCCTGCCACTCCCTCCTGGCTTGCAGAGTTTCTGCTGAAAGATCAGCTGTTAACCTTATGGGGATTCCCTTTTATTTTTATTTGTGTTTTTTCCTTGCTGCTTTGGATTTTTTTTTTGTATTTAATATTTGATAATTGATTAATATGTGTCTTGGTGTGTTTCTCTTTGGATTTATCCTGTGTGGGACTCTCTGTAATTCCTGGAGTTGATTAACTTTTTCCTTTCCCATATTAGGGAAGTTTTCATCTGTAATCTATTCAAATATTTTCTCAGTACTTTTCTTTTTCTCTTTTTCTCCTGGGACCCCTATAATTGAAGTGTTGGTGCGTTTAATGTTGTCTCAGAGGTCTCTGAGACTGTCCTCAGTTCTTTTCATTTTTTTTTCTTTATTCTGCTCTGCAGTAGTTATTTCCACTATTTTATCTTCCAGGTCACTTATGTGTTCTTCTGCCTCAGTTATTCTGCTATTGATTCCTTCTAGAGAATTTTAAATTTAATTTATTGTGCTGTTCATCATTGTTTGTTTGCTCTTTAGTTCCTCTAGGGCCTTGTTAAACGTTTCTTGTATTTTCTCCATTCTATTTCCTAGATTTTGGATCATCTTTACTATCATTACTCTGAATTCTTTTTCAGGTAGACTGCCTATTTCCTCTTCATTTGTTTGGTCTGGTGGGTTTTTATCTTGCTCCTTCATCTGCTGTTTGTTTCTCTGTCTTCTCATTTGCTTAACTTACTGTGTTTGGGGTCTCCTTTTCTCAGGCTATTTGTTCTTAGTTCCCGTTGTTTTTGGTGTCTGCCCCAAGGGGCTAAAGTTAGTTTAGTGGGTTGTGTAGGCTTCCTGGTGGAGGGGTCTGGTGCTTTTTTCTGATGGAGGAGGTTGGATCTTTTCTTTCTGGTGGGCAGAACCACGTCCAGTGGTGTGTTTTGGGGTGTCTGTGACCTTATTATGATTTTAGGCAGCTTCTCTGCTAATGGGTGGGGTTGTGTTCCTGTCTTGCTAGTTGTTTGACATAGGGTGTACAGCACTGTAGCTTGCTGGTCATTGAGTCGAGTTGGGTCTTAGCACTGAGATGGAGATCTCTGGGAGAGCTTTCGCCATTTGATTTTACATGGAGCCAGGAGATCTCTTGTGGACCAATGTCTTGAATTCGGCTCTCCCACCTCAGAGGCACAGGCCTGACACCCGCCCAGAGCACCACAACCCTGTTAGTCACATGGCTCAGAAGAAAAGGGAGAAAAGAAAGAAAGAAAGAAAGAAAAATAATAAAGTTATTAAAATAAAAAATATTTATTAAAAATTAAAAAATTAAAAAGTAATTAAAAAAAGAAAGAAGAAGAAAAATATCAGACAGAACGCTAGGACAAATGATAAAAGCAAAGGTATACAGACAAAATCACACAAAGAAGCATACACATAAAGAGAAAAAGGAGAAACATATATATATCATTGCTCCTAAAGTCCATCAACTTAATTTTGGGATGATTCGTTGTCTATTCGGGTATTTCACAGATGCAGGGTACATCAAGTTGATTGTGGAGATTTAATTGGCTGCTCCTGAGGCTGCTGGGAGAGATTTCCCTTTCTCTTCTTTGTTCAC